>NW_020949351.1:15367535-15688578 GCF_900497805.2 Vombatus ursinus
ATATCTAGCCTATTTCTGGTCATTTCTAACTAGCACATACAAATTCTAGCACAATATTGAATAATAGTGATAATGGGCATCCTTGTTTCACATGCTGTCTTACTGGAAATGCTTCTAGCTTTCCTCATTACCTACAATGCTTGCTGATGGGTTTTGATAGATAAAGACTCCATTTATTCCTATGCTTTCTAGTGTTTTTAATAGGAATGGATGTTGTATTTTGTCAAATGCTTTTTCTGCATCTATTCAGATAAGCATTTGATTTCTGTTATTTTTGTTGTTGATATGGTCAACTATGCTAATAGTTCTCCTAATATTGAACCAGCCCTGCATTCCTGGTATAAATGCTACCTGATCATAGAGTATTATCCTGGAGATAAGTTGTTGTAATATCTTTGCTAATATTTTATTTAAAAATTTTGCATCTATATTCATTAGGGAATTTGGTCTATGATTTTATTTCTCTGTTTTGGCTCTTCCTGGTTTAGGTATCAGCACCATATTTGTATGATAAAAAAAATTGATGCAACTCCTTCATCACCTATTTTCCAAAATAGTTTATGTAGTATTGGAATGTTATTCTTAAAACGTTTGATAGAATTCATATGTAAATCTATCTGATGCTGTAGATTTTTTTCTTTGGCAGTTAATTGATGGCTTGTTCAATTTCTTTTTCAGAAATGGAGTTAAGTGTTTTATTTCCACTTTCATTATTCTGGGCAATTTATATTTTTGTAAATATTCATCCATTTCACTAAGATTGTCAAATTTGTTGGCATACAGTTGTGCAAAATAACTCTTACTTATTGTTTTGATTTCCTCTTCATTGGTGGTGAATTCAACATTTTCATTTTTGATGCTGGTAATTTGGTTTTCTTCTTTCTTTTTAATAAAATTAACAAAAGGTTTATCTATTTTATTGCTTTTTTCACAAAATCAGCTCTTAGTTTTCTTTATTAGTTCAATAGTTTTCTTAATTTGAATTTTATTAATGTCTCCTTTGGTTTTCAGAATTTCTAATTTGGTGTTTAGTTGGAGATTTTCAGTTTGTTCTTTATCTACCTTTTTAGTTGCATTCCCAATTCATTGATCTCTTCTTTATTTTATTCATATAAGCATTTAGAGATTTTTAAACTTCTCCTAAGGACCACTTCTGCTGCATCCCCTAATTTTTGGTCTGTTGTCTCATTATTGTCATTCTCTTGAATGAAGTTATTGATTGTTTCTATGATTTGTTGTTTGACCCACTCATTGTTGAGGATTACATTATTTAGTTTCCAATTAATTTTTAGTCTTTCTTTCCATGGTCCTTTATATTACATGTAAGTTTTATTTCATTGTGATCTGAAAAGTATGCATTTAATATTTCTGCCTTTCTGCACTGGATTGTGAGGTTTTTATGCCCTATTACATTGTCAATTTTTGTGTAGGTGCCATGTTCCATGACAAAAGTTATATTCCTTTCTGTTCCCATTCAGTTTTCTCCAGAGGTCAACCATATTTAACTTTTCTAAGAGTCTATTGATCTCCTTAACTTCTTTCTGCTTTATTTTGTGGTAAGATTTATCTAGTTCTGAGAGGGAAAGGTTGAAGTCTCACACTAGTATAGTTTTACTCTCTATTTCTTCCTGTATTTCCCTTAATTCCTTTAAGAATTTTGCTGTTATACCACTTGGTGCATATATGTTTAGTAATGATATTACTTCATTTTCTATGGCACATTTTACAAAGATGTAGTTTCTTTCCTCATCCCTTTTAATTAGATCTATTTTTGCTTTTGCTTTGTCTGAGATCAGGATTGCTACCTCTGCTTTTTTTTTTTTACTTCAACTAAAATGTAATATGTTCTACTCCAGCCCTTTACCTTTACTCTGTGTTTATCCTTCTGCTTCAAATGTGTTTCTTGTAAACAACATATTGTAGGATTATCCACTCTTAATCCACTCTTAATCCACTCTGCTATCCATTTCTGTTTCATGGGAGCATTCATCCCATTCACATGATTACTATGATTATGATTATGTTAGTTATTGATTATGATTATGATTATGATTACTAACTGTGTCTTCCTCTCCATCCTGTTTCTCCCCCATCTATGCTATTTTCTCTTTTTTCCCTTTCCCTCTTCAATGGAGTTTTGCTTTCAACCACAGCCTCCCTCAGTCTGCCCTCCTTTCTATTAGCCCCCTCCCTTTTCTTTTCTTTTTACTCTTTCTACTTCCTATGTGGTAAGTTAGACTTCTATATCTAAATGATTATATTATTCTCTCTTTGAACCAAATCTGATGAGAGTAAGGTTCAAACAATGCTCATCTCCCTCCCTTCTTTCCCTCTACTATATTTGGTTTTTGTGCCTTGTTCATTTGGTGTAATTTATCCTTGTCTGACTCTTCCTTTCTTCTTCTTCCAGTACAATCCATTTTCACCACTTAATTAGATTTTTACCATCACATCAAACTCAACTTAAACCCATGCCCTCTGTCTAAGTATACCTTCTTTTAAATTTCAAGATGACATTTCATTTCTTCAGAGTTATAACTGCCCTCTTCCCTTGTAGGGATGTAAACACTTTGTCCTTATTAATAATATGTTGTTATTTTTCTTTTTTTCTTGTTTACCTTCTCATGTCTCTCTTGAGTCTTGTATTTGAAGATCAAGTTTTCTGTTGAACTCTGGTCTTTTCATCAGGAAGGTTTGAAATAATTAAATATTCATATCCGCCCCTGACAGAGTATGCTCAGTTTTGCTCGGTAGCTAATTCTTGGTTGTAATTCAAGCTCCTTTGCCTTATGGAATATTGTATCTCACACCCTCTGATCTTTTAATGTAGAAGTTGCAAGGTCTTGTATAATCCTGACTGTGGGTCCATGATATTTAAATTGGTTCTTTCTGGTTACTTGTGGTATTTTCTCTTTGATCTGCTAATTTTGGAATTTAGATACTACTTTCCTTGGGGTTTTCAGTTTTGGATGTCTTTCAGGAGGTGATTGGTGGATTCTTTCAATAACTAATTTCCCCTCCAGTCCTAGGACCTTAGGGCAGATGAATTTGACAATTTCAGAAGGATGTTGTCCAGGGTCCTTTTTCATCATGGTTTTCAAGTAGACCAATAATTTTTAAATTGTCTCTCCTGGATCTATTTTTCAGGTCAATTGTTTTACCAATGAGGTATTTTATGTTTTCTTGTATTTTTTCATTCTTTTTTTTCTGTTTGATTCTTGCTCTCTCATAGAATCATTAGTTTCCACTTGCCCCATTCTAATTTTAAGGAGTTTTTTTTTTTACTTGTATTAGATTTAGTACCTCCTTTTCCATTTGGCCCATTTTACTTTTCAAGGAGTTCTTCTCTTCAGTGAGTTTTTGTGCCTCCTTTTCCAAGCTATTGGTCTCTCTTGCATAACTCTTATTTTTTCGCCCAGTTTTTCTTCTACCTCTCTTATCTGATTTTTAAAATCCTTCTTGAACTCTTCCAAGAATGCTTTTTGGGCTTGATACCAGTTCATATTCCCTTTTGAGATTTTGAATGTGATTGTATTAACAATGTTGACCTCTTACGAATTTGTACCTTGATCTTCCCTTTCCCCAAAATAAGAATCTATGTTCATTTTGCATTTCTGCATTTTGTTCATGCTATTTGCCTATTTTCTGACAAAACAACAACAACAACAACAAAATATATTGAGTTCTCCTGCTGGAGTGAAGGGGACACTTTTCCAAGCTTCTTTTCCTTCTTTCCAGGGCCTTGCACCTGAATGTTTGGCTCCTGGTCTCCCAGGCTTTGCACAGGAATATTTTGATGCTGGTGGATTTCTGTCAGCCTAGAGCTTTGCCTTCTGGTGTTGTGCTTCCCAGAGTTGTTGAGGCACCAAGTGACTTTGCTGCTGGAGAATTCCATCACTCATGGTTGTTTTCTGAGCTGATATCTACCAATTCTTCTTACTGTATTGAGGCTCTCAGGTGAGGAGGGCCCTGGTGTTGGCACTTGCCTGCTCCACCAAACTGGGTCTCAGGATGTCCCCCAGACATGCTGAGGTGAGGCTTGAGGCTGACTTGCTGGGACACCTCCAGTCCTATACTGCTCCCCCTCCCCCAGAGCAAGAGGGGATTTTCCATTAATCACCAGAGGCATCCTGGGGTACAAGACTGCTGTGCCCTTTTTTGCTGTCTTTTTTCTGTCTCAGGGTTTTTCCTGGGTTGATATTTTCTGGATTTTCAGAGGTCAATGAAGGAGGGTGAGAGTGACTTACTTCTGACTCCACTAATTTGGCTTCTGGAAGCAGAATCTACATAAAACTTTCAAATATTTTCCTGTGATTCTATGGTACAGTCTTTGCTTGATTCTCATAGTTAGATCAGAAATGGTGTCATCTACTTCAAACCAAAGAAGGACAGTATAAAATTGGCAATTAAAAAAAAACTATTACATGTATATGGGATGTCCCAAAAGTCTTAAAGTAGTTTTAAATTATTAAAGTGTAAAACTGCACTGAGACATTTTTTTTGGAGGGGGGAGTATGGAAACCTATGAAACAAAAACATTTTTTAATATTCTCTAGAGGAAAGCAGATCCTATACTAGGACACATCACTAAAAAGATTTAGTGACTTGTTTCTCCTCATATTATTTTTTATTTTTCCCCAGTCCTAATTTATGAAGAGTTTAAAGCTTACAGCCATCTTCTCTCTTCTTTCCATTTCCTCCTTTCCCTTTCCCTCTCCCAATTTTTCACAATGCTGCTAAGCTACACAGCAGGAGGTTTATGTAGACTCAAGATCTCGCAAAAGAGCAGTTATCACATTTTTCAACAGCTCAGGTAGCAAGAATTGGCTTTTATCACACATTGGCTTTTTTGAAGCATAACTTTTTTGCCAACTCTAAATGGAACTCAAATACCAGGGAGTTTAAATTCATATCTAAGTTCTGAATTGGTTTTGCTCAAGTGGGTTCTAAACATGCAAAAATAGTTTTCTGTATATGCCCAGAGATGCCCAAATGGATGCAGACCCCAGCCAAAGAAAAAAGACTGCCAAGTGTAGAGAAATATCCCAACTTTTTACAAGTGTCATTATTTTCTGTTCCATTAGTCACATGTGGTAAAGTGACCTTATACTTTTCCTGTTCCTCTTCACCACATTCAAATATGAATCACTTTAAAAAATGATTAATTTCTCCAAATCTATTCTGTCATAATATTGTTTAAAAAATGAGCTTTCTTAGTCAGTTGCCTCCTTTGACTTTTCATGGTAAGTATTCTTCATGATTTTTACTTACTCATAGGACCATAGACTGAGAGCTCGAAGAGATGTTGAAGATCATCTAAAGCACTGAAGCACCATTATTTTACGGATGTGCATAGTAAAGACTAGATAAATGAAAAGACTTATCCAAAGTCACATTAGAGGGGGGAGGGCAAAGATGACAGAGAAAAGGCAGAGACTAAGCTCTCATAAATTCTTCTCCAAATAACTTTAAATGACACAAGTAAATGAATTCCGAACTACAGAATGCATAAAAAGACAGGGTGAAAAAGTTTTCCAGTCCAATATAACAGAAATTTGGCAGGAAGGCACATTCTTGCACCAGCATGAGAGTGGAATTCAGGCCTTATGGTGACTGAATCAACAAAAGTAGCAAAAGATGCCAGAGCTCTCAGTCCAGAGAAAGAGATTACACGGATCGCTTTGTTGGCACCCAGTGCATAACTCTGTATTGACTACATGCAGATTTAAAGAAGATTTAGGGTGCAATCTGGAGTGGCAATTGCAGGGTAAGGAGGAGCACTAGCTTCTCACAGCTTACAGCCACTGGGGAGTTAGGATCCTGGTCACTGTTCCAGGATGGAAAAAAAGTGCTTGTGGTCATCCCCAGATCAGAGTACCAGCCAGGAGAGCAGGGTCCCCATGTCTCCTTAGTTTATGCCAGCTTGGAAGAACTAAAAACTCATGGATACCCAGAACTGGCTTTGAGAGCAGCAGAAAGAAATGCCTGAAACTTGGAACAGTACTCCTTCCACCTTAGGAGCAGAACCCCACTTTAACATGAAATTAAAAGTCAAGAAATTGGTAGAAAAATGAGTAAACAACAAAAAAAAGAACCTGACCATAGAAAGCTACTATGGTGATATGCCAGATCAAAACAAAATCTCAGAAGAATACAACATAGTCAAAACTGCTACAACCAAAGGCTCAAAAGAAAAGATGAATAAGTCTCAGGCCTAAAAAGATTTCCTGGAAGAGCTCAAAAATGATTTTTAAAATCAAATAAGACATAAAGAAAAAATGAGGAAAAGAAATGAGAATGAAACAAGAAAATCTTGAAAAAAATCAAAAGTTTGGTAAAGGAGACCCAAAACATATACTAAATAAAATAAAATCTAAAAAGAAAATAAAAAAGAATAGGCCAAATGGTAAAAGAGGTAGAAAGATATATTGAAGAGAAGAAATGCTTAAAAAGTAGAATTGGTAAAATGTAAAAAAGGTACAAAAATTCACTGGAAAAAAAAAGATTCCTTAAAAAGTAGATTTGGCCAAATAGAAAAGGAGGTAAAAAAAACGTCCACTGAAGAAAACAATTATTTAAATATTATAATTGGGCAAGTGGAAGTCAATGACTCTAAGATACATCCAGACATAAAGAAACAAAAGCAAAAGAGTGAAAAATAGATGAAAAAAGAAATATTTCATTGGAAAAACAACTAATCTGGAAAATAGATTCAGGACAGAGAGATAGAGAGAAAGAGAGGCATGATAATAAAAAAAGAACCTGGATATCATATTTCAAAAATTATCACGAAAAACTGCCTTGTGATTTTAGAACCGGAGGGTAAAATAGAAACTGAAAGAATCTACCAATCACCTCCTGAAAGAGATCCCAAAATGAAAATTCCCAGGAATAATATAGCCAAACTCCAGAGCTCCAAGCCTAAAAAAAACAAAACAAACAAAAAAAACAACATTACAAGCATCCAAAAAGAAACAATTCAAATGTTGTAGAGCCTCATCCAGATCAGAGGGGTTGGAATATGATATTCTGGAGAGCAAAAGACCAAGGATTACAACCACGAGTCATCTACCCAGCAAAAGTGAGTATGGTCCTTTAGTGTGGAAATGGATTATCAATGAAATAAAAGACTTTCAAACAGTCCTGATGAAATGACCAGGCCTGAATAGAAAATTTGATTTTCAAGTACAAGAATCAAGAGAAGCATAAAAAGGTAAAGAAGAAAAAGAAATCATAAGGGATTCAATAAGGTTAAATTATTTACATTGCTATATGAGGAGATAATACTTGCAACTCCTAAAATCTTTCTTACAATAGCAGGTAGAAGTTGTATAAAAAAACAGAGGAGATGGGTGTATGTTGAATATGATAGACTGATATCTAAAAAAAACTTAAGGAGGAAGAAGAGGATTATACTGGGAAGAGTGGGAAGTGAAAGGCAGAATGGGGTAAATTAGCTCACATAAAAGAGGTGTGAAAGAACTTTTACAATGAAGGGTAAGATGGGGGACATGGAAGAGAATGTTTGACCCTTACTCTCATTGGAATAGGTTCACAGAAGAAATAACATATACATATTCAGTTTGATATAGAAATCTATCTTACCCTACAGGAAAGAAGGAAGGGAAAAGAATAAGTGAAACAGGGAAAGCTGTAATTAATAGAAGGGAGGATTGGGTAAGGTAGTAGTCAGAAGCAAAAGACTTTTGAAGATAGGATAAAAGAAAGGAGAGAGTTGGATAAACAGTGTGGAAAATGGAATGAAGGCAAATGCCAAGTTATTAATCTATTATCTATATAATCATATTAAACTATAAAAAAAAAGTTTCTCTGATAAAGGAATCATTTCTCAAATATTTAAATAATTGAGTCAAATTTAAAAAAAAAATAAGAACCATTCCCCAACTGATAAGTAGTCAAAGGAACATTAGTTAATCAAAGCTGTCTATAGTTGTAGGAAGAAATGGTTAAATCACTGATCAGAGAAATGCAAATTAAAATAACTCTGAGGTACCAGCCTACACATATCAAAATGGCTAACATGACAAAAAAGGAAAATGAGAAACATTGGAGGAAATGTGGGAAAGTTGAGACACTAATGCATTATCAAGTGGAATTGTGAACTGATTCAAACATTCTGGAGAGCAATTTAGAACTCTGCCAAAAGACCTATTAAACCACAAATATCCTTCTACGCAGCAATACAACTACTTGTCTCTATTCCAAAGAGATGAAAAAGGAAAAAGACATATATGTACATGGATATTTATAGCAGTTGAGTTTTAGTTGAAAAGAACTGAAAATTGAGGGATGCCCATCAATTATGGAATTGCTGAAACATTTGTAGTATATGATTGGGATAAAATACTATTGTACTCTAAGAAGCGATGAGCAGGATCCTCTCATTAAAAAAACATGAAAAGACTTGCATGAGTTCAACCTATGTGAAATGAGCAGAACTGGGAAAACATTCTTGGCTGCCACAAAAAGAGCTGCTATAAATATTACTGTAGATGAGGGTTCTTTTCTGATTTGCATGATCTCTTTGGGATCCAGACCCAGAAGTAGTATTGCTAGGTCAAAGGGTATGCATGGTTTTATAGTCCTTTGGACATAGTTCTCAATTGATCTCCAGAATGGTTGAGTCAGTTCACAAGTCTACCAACAATGTATTAGTGTTCTAATTTTCCCATACCTTCTCTAACATTTATTATTTTCCTGTCTTGTCATGTCAGCCAACCTGATAGGTATGATGGGCTATCTCAGGGTTATTTTGATTTGTATTTGTCTAATCAACAGTGATTTATGGATTTTTTTTTCATAAGACTATAGACAGCTTTAATTTCTTCATCAGAAAAACTGCCTGTTCATATCCTTTGACCATTTATCAACTGGGTAGTGACTTGTATTCTTATAAATTTGACTCAGTTCTCTATAAATTTTATAAACAAGGCCTTTATCAAAGACTCTGCTTGTAAAAATTGTTTCCCAGCTTTCTGCTTTCTTTCTAATCTTGGTTAAATTGTTTGTTTGTTTGTTTGTTTGTTTAGTGCAAAAACCTTTCAACTCAATGTAATCAAAATTATTAATTTTGGGGGCAGCAAGGTGGCACAGTGGATAGAGCACCAGTCCTGAAGTCAGGAGGACCTGAGTTCAAATCCAGCATCAGACCAAACACTTGACACTTACTAGCTGTGTGACCCTGAGCAAGTCAGTTAACCCCAATTGCCTCTATGTGTATGTGTGTGTGTGTGTATTGCATTTCATAATATTCTCTGTCTCTTGTTTGGTCATAAATGCTTTCTTTCTCCAAAAATCTGATAGATAAATTATTTCTTGCTCTCCTAGTTTGCTGATAGTATCAGCCTTCATATCTAAAATGCTTACCCACTATGACTTTACCTTCATATATGGTGTAAAATTAATGTTAATGCTTAGTTTCTGACATAATATTTTCCATTTTTTTCAGTAATTTTTGTTAGTGAGTTCTTATTTCAGATGCTGGGGTCTTGGAATTTATCAAACAGCAGAGTACTATAGTAATTGAGTAGTGTGTCTTGTGTACCTAACCTATTCCACTGATCTATCATTCTTTTTCTTAGGCAGTCCGAAGTAGTTTTGATGATTGCTGCTGTATAGTACAATTTAAGATCTGGTATGGCTAGGCCAAATTCCCTAGCACCTATTTTCTTTTTCTTTTTTTAAATTTTAATTAATTTATTTTGAATTATCAACAATCACTTCCTTAATCTTTTAAGTTTTACATTTTTCTCCCTCTCCCTCATCAAGATGGCACACAATCTGGTATAGGCTATACCTATACATTCCTATTAAATATATTTTCACATTAGTGATGTTATAAGTAAGAATTAGAATGAATAGGAGGAACCACCAGAAAGAGGAAACAAAACACAATAGAAGGAAAAAAAATAGTAAATAGTGTTCTTCAATCTTCATTCAAACTCCATAGTTCTTTCTTTGGATGTGGATAGCATTTTCCAAAATGAGACTTTTGGAGATGTCTTAGATCCTTGTATTGCTGAGAAAGGTGAAGTCCATCAAAGCCAGTCATCACACAACATGGCTGTTACTGTGTACAACATTCTCCTGGTTCTGCTCATTTCACTCTGCATCAGTCCATGTAAGTCTTTCCAGGTTTTTTCTGAAGTCATCCTATTCATCATTTCTTATAGCACAATAATATTCCATTACATTCATATGTCACAAGTTACTCAGCTATTCCGCAATTGATGGGCACCCTCTCAATTTCCAATTCTTTACCACCACAAAAAGAGCTGCTATAAATATTTTTGTACATGTAGTTCCTTTTCCCATTTGTATGATCTCTCTAAGATATAACCCTAGAAATGCTATTGTTGGGCCAAAGGGAATGCACATTTTTATAGCCATTTGGGCATAGTTCCAAATTGTTCTCCAAAATGGTTGGATCATTTCACAACTCCACCAACAATGCTTTAGTGTTCCAATTGTCCCACATCTTCTCCAACACTCATCATTTTCTTGTTTTGTCATCTTGGCCAATCTGATAAGCATGATGTGGTACCTCAGAGTTGTTTCAATCTACATTTCTCTAATAGTGATTTAGAGCATTTTGATTATGATTGTAGACGACTTTAATTTCTTCATCTGAGAACTGTCTCTTTATATCCTTTGACCATTTATCAATTGGGGAATGGCTTGTTTTCTTATAGAATCAACTTAATTCTGCATATATTTTAGAAATGAGACCCTTATCAGAAAGACTGGTGGTAAAAATTCTTTCTCAATTTTCTACCTACCTTGTAATCTTGGTTGCACTGGCTTTGTTTGTGAAAAAACTTTTCAATTTAATATAATCAAAGTTATCCATTTTGCTTTTCTTAATGTTCTCTATCTCCTTTTTGGTCATGAATTCTTCTGTTCTCCATAAATCTGATAGGTAAACTATTCCTTGCTCTCTCAGTTTGCTTACAGTATCAGCCTTTAAATCTAAATTATGAACTCATTTAACTTTATTTTGGTATAAGGTGTGAGATTTTGATCTATGCTAAGTTTTTGCCATACTCTTTTCCAGTTTTCCCAGCAGTTTTTGTCAAAGAGTGAGTTCTTATCCCAGAAGCTGGGGTCTTTGGGTTTATCAAATAAGAGATTACTATAGTCAATGACTTCTGTGTCTTGTATACTTAACCCATTGCACTGATCCACCACTCTGTTTCTTAACCAGTACCAAGCAGTTTTGATGACTGCTGCTTTATAACACAATTTAAGATCTGGAACGGCTAGGCCACCTTGCCCTGCATTTCTTTTCATTAGCTCCCTTGATATTCTGGACCTTTTGTTCTTCCAAATGAACCTTGTTGTTATTTTTTCTAACTCTATAAAATATTTTTTGGTAGTTTCATTGGTATGGTACTGAATAACTAAATTAGCTTGGGTAGAATTGTCATTTTTATTATATTAGATTGGCCTACCCATGAGCAACTGATGTTTTTCCAATTGTTTAGATCTGACTTTATCTGTGTGAAAAGTGTTTTGTAATTGTGTTCTTACACTTCCTGGGTTTGTTTTGGTAGGTAGATTCCTAAATATTTTATAATGTCTACAGTAACTTTAAATGGAATTTCTCTTTCTATCTCTTGCTGTTGGGCTTTGTTGGTAATATATAGAAATGCAAATGATTTATGTGGATTTATTTTATAGCCTGCAACTTTGCTAAAGTTGTTTATTATTTCAAGTAGTTTTTTTTTACTTGATTCTCTAGGATTCTCTAAGTATATCATCATATCATCTTCAAAGAGTGATAGTTTTGTTTCTTCATTGCCTATAGAATATTGACCATTGTCAAGATTAGGGTAGTTGGAGGGAAAACAACTATATGTATAGATAGATTGATAGAAAAAAAGATACAGGGTGAGTTGAAGATGAAGGGGTGATATCTGGAGAATAAAATTAATGGGTGAGAGTGGATTATGCTGAGAGAATGAGAAAGGGAGAGGTAGAATGGGGTAAATTATCCCACATAAAACAGATAAGAAAAGGTTTTTACAGTGGAGGCAAAGTGGGAAAGGTGAGAGGGAATGAATGAATCTTATTCTCATTGGATTTGGCTTAAGGAGGGAGTAGCATACACACTCAATTGGGTATGGAAAGCTCTCTTACCTTACATGAAAATGGGGGGGCATGTAAGAGAAGAGGGACATGACAGAGGGGAGGGAAGATTGGGGGAGGGGGTAATCAGAAGCAAACACTTCTGAGGAGGGGCAGGGTCAAAAGAAAATAGAATAAATGGGGGTGGGATAAGATGAAGGGAAATATAGTTAGTTTTCCACAGCATGTCTAATATGGAAGTGTTTTGTATGACTACACAAGTGTAACCTGTATCTAGTTGTTTGCCTTCTCAATGAGGGAGGAGATGGAGGAAGGAGAAAATTTGGAACACAAAGTTTTAAAAACAAATGTTAAAAAGTTGTTTTCACTTCCAACTGGGAAATAAGATATACAGGCAATGGGGTATAGAAATCTATCCTGCCCTACAGGAAAATAGAAGAGGAAAGAGATATGAGAAGGGGTGGGAGATAGAAGGGAGGGCAGATTAGGGGATAGGGTATTCAGAAAGCACACTGTCTTGGTGTTAGGGGAGGGATGAGGAGAAAATTTGGAACTCAAAATCTAGTGGAAGTGAATAATGAAAACTCAAAATAAATATATGAATGAATCTTAAAAAAAAAGAACTGCTTCAGCTGCAATTTTTCTTCTACCTCTCTTACTTGACTAGGATCTTTCCCATTAATCCCCTAATATTCCCTAGCTAAAAGACTGTTGCACCCTGTCTTTCTGCTGATTCTCCTGTTCCATTTTTTTTTCATTTCAGGGATATTTTTGGGTTTTTCAAAATCAATAAAGGAGAGTGAGAGTGGCTTACTGCTTACTCTGCCATCTTGACTTCAAGAAATGACTTGGCAAATGTTTTGCATAACTATGCATGCAGAATCTGTATCAAATTTTTTGCCTATTCTTTTATTTATTTTTTTCATTTATCTATCTATTTATAGTTTTCAACATTCACTTTTATAAAACTTTGAGTTCTAAATTTTCCCTTCCACCCTCCCTAAGTTGGTATGTAATCTGACAGAGGTTATAGAAGTACAATTTTATTACACATATTTCCACATTAATCGTGTGAAAAAAAGAATTAGAGGGGTGGTGCCAAGATGACAGAGTGAAAGCAGTGAATTGCTTGAGTTCTCCCCCAAACCCCTCCAAATACCTATAAAAAATGGCTGTAAACAAATTCTAAAGCAGCAGAACTCACAAAAAGACAGAGTGAAACAAATTTCCAGCCCAAGATAACCTGGATGGTTGATCAGAAAGGTATATCACCCTGGGTGGGGAGAGGAGTGCAGTGTGGCATGGGTGCACAGGCCACAGCCAACCTGGATCAGGCCTCAGAGGACTGAATCAGGGGCAGCTGTGGTGATTTCCAAACTTCTCAACACATGAACATGGAAGACAACTTAGAAGGTCAGTGGGAAAAATCTGTTTCTGTGGTGAGAGAGAGAAATTAGATCCCAGCCTCAAGTCCCAAGTGTGGCCAGGGGTGGCAGCTGCTTCCTGAGCTTCTGACCCACAGACTAAGGGGGAATTGGAAGGGGATTACAGGGATCTCTTTGCCAGTGCTGAGGCAGGAATCTCTTGCTTTTCCCAGGCTTGGATCTGGGTCACAGTTCTGGGTGGCAATCCTGGGGTGAGTAGGAGTGCTGGCGTAGTGGAGCTTGTAGTGGTGGTGGAGAGTAAATCCTCTTCACAGTTCCAAGACAGAAAAGACTGTTTGTCATTACTCATAGACCAGAGCACAGTCCAGGAAGGAAGTAAACACCTCACTCTTGATCATAGCACCTTGGAAGAACAGAAAATTTACAGGTCCCTAAAAGTATCTCTGAAAACAACTGGATAAACCCCAAAAGCTTGGGGCAGTACATTCTCCACATTGGAAGCAGATTCTTACCTTAACAAAGAGTTTAAAACTCAAGTAATTGGCTGGGATCCTGAGCAAACCTCGCAAAAAGAGTCAGACTATATTATCTTACTTTGGTGACAAAGAAGATCAACACTTAGAACCAGAAGAAGACATCCAAAGCCTCCAAGAAAAATATGAATCAGTACCAGGCCTTGGAAGAACTCAAAAGGGATTTTGAGAAGCAAGTAAAAGAAATAGACATAAAACTGGGAAGAGAAATGAGAGTGATGCAAGAAAATCATGAAAAATAAGTCACCAGCTTGCTAAAAGAGACCCAAAAAATATACTGAAGAAAATAACATCTTAAAAAATAGCCTTACTCATATGACAAAAGAGGTCCAAAAAGCCAATGAGGAGAAGAATGCCCTAAAAAGCAAAACTGACCAAATGGAAAAGGAAGTCCAAAAGATTACTGAAGAAAATACTTCCTTAAAAATTAGAATAGAGCTTTCCAGTGACTTTAAGAGAAATCAAGACATTGTAAAACAAATCCAAAAGAGGGAAAAATTAGAAAACAATGTGAAATATCTCATTGGAAAAACAACTGACCTGGAAAATAGATCCAGGAGACAGAATTTAAAAATTATTGGACTAACTCAAAGCCATGATCAAAAAAAGAGCCTAGATATCATCTTTCAAGAAATTATCAAGGAAAACTACCCTGATATTTTAGAACCACAGGGCAAAATAGAAATTGAAAGAATCCATTGATCTACTCCTGAAAGAGATCCCCAAAGAAAAACTCCTAGGAATATTGAAGCCGAATTCCAGAGTCCCCAGGTCAAGGAGAAAATACTACAAGCAGCCAGAAAGAAACAATTCAAGTATTGTGGAAACATAATCAGGATAACACAAGGTTTAGCAGCTTCTACATTAAGGGACCAGAGGGCATGGAATATAATATTCTGGAGGGCAAAGGAGATAGGATTACAACCAAGAATCACCTACCAGCAAAACTGAGTATAATCCTTCAGGGGAAAAAATGGTCATTCAGTGAAATAGAAGACTTTCAAGCATTCTTGATGAAAAGACCAGAGCTAAATAGAAAATTTGACTTTCAAATAGAAGACTCAAGTGGAACATGAAGAGGTAAACAGGAAAGAGAAATCATAAGAGACTTATTAAGGTTGAACTATTTACATTTCTGCATGGAAAGATGATATTTATAACTCATGAGACCTTTGTCAGTATTAGGGTAGTTGGAGGGGAAAAATTATATGTATGTATGTATGTACAGATAGATAGATAGATAGATAGATAGATAGATAGATAGATAGATAAAGGGCACAGGGTGAGTTGAAGGGGTGATATCTGGAGAATAAAATTAAGGGGTGAGAGAGGATTATACTAGGAGAAAGAGAAAGGGACAGGTAGAATTGGGTAAATTATCTCACATGAAACAGACAAGAAAAGGCTTTTACAGTGGAGGGGAAATGGGGGAAGGTAATGAGTGAATCTTATTCTCACAGGATTTGATTTAAGGAGGGAATAACATACACACTCAATTGGGTATGGAAATCTGTCTTACCCTACAGAAAAATGGGGGGGGAAGGGAACAAGAGAGCAGGGGGATGATAGAGAAGAAGGCAAATTGGGAAAGGGGGTAATCAGAAGCAAATATTTCTGAGGAGGGACAGGGTCAAAAGAAAGAACAGAACAGAATAAATGGGAGGGCAAGATAGGACTAAGGGAATAGAGTTAGTTTTTCACAACATGTCTGCTATGGAAGTGTTTTGTATAACTACAGATGTATAACCTATATTGAGTTACTTGCTTTTCAATGAGGATGGTTGGGGAGGGAGGAAGGGAGAAAATTTGGAACCCAAAGTATTAAAAACACATGTTTAAAAAATGTTTTCATATGCAACTGGGAAATAAGAAATGTAGGAAATGGGGTACAGAAATCTATCTTGCCCTACAGGAAAATAGAAGGAGAAGGGGATAAGAGAAAGGGGGGGAGAGATAGCAGGGAAAACAGACTAGGGGAAGGGGTATTCAGAATGCATACCATCTTGGTGTGGGGGAGGGGAGAGATGGGGTGAAAATTTGGAACTCAAAATCTTGTGGAAGTAAATGTTGAGAACTAAAAATAAATAAATCACTCAAAAAAAAAGGAAAAAAAGAATTGGAAAAAATGGGAAAACAATTAGAAAGAAAAACCAACCTCCCCCCCCCAAAAAAGAGGAAATAGTATACTTCAGTCTACATTTAGATGCCATAGTTCTTTCTCTGAATATGATAGCATTTTCCATCATGAGTCTTTTGGAACTCTTTTAGATTACTGTGCTGCTGAGAAGCTGTAAGTCTATCAAAGTTGATCATACAATATGGCTGATACTCTACAATGTTCTCCTGGTTTAGCTCAATTTATTCATCATCATGTAAGTTTTTCCAGGTTTTTCTGAAATTCTTCAGCTCATCATTTCTTACGGAACAATGATATTCCATTGCATTCAAATGCCATAATATTCAGTCATTCCTCAAGTGATGGAGATCCCCTTAATTTTCAATTGTTTGCCAACGGTAAAAGAGTTGCTATATTTTTGTACATGTGACCACTTTTCCCTTTTTAATGATCTCTGTGCAATGCAGACTTTGATCCATTGCTGGATCAAGTTTTATGGCCCTTTGGGCATAGTTCCAAATTGCTCTCCAGAATGGTTGGACAACTTCACCTCTTCACCAACAACGCATTAGTGTTCCAATTTTCCTACATCTTTTCCAACATCAATCATTTTCCTTTTCTGTCCTATTAGTCAATATGATAGGTGTAAGGTGGTACCTGAGAGTTGTGTTAATTTGAATCTCTCTAATCAATAGTGCTTTAGAGCATTTTTTTTTCACATGAGTATAGATAGCTTGGATTTCTTCATCTGAAAACTGCTTGTTCATATCCTTTAACTATTTATCAATTGTGGAATGACTTGTATTCTTATAAATTTGACACAGTTCTCCATAAATTTGAGTCCTTTATCAGAATTAGTCCTTTATCAGAAACACTGGCCACTTCCTTGGCGCCCAGAGTGGGGCGGAGCGATTGTCATCCATGCTAGTTGTTTTTCGGCTGCTCAGTTCTGGACGCTCGAAGCAGCTGCGGCCTCGGCCACGCAATGGCGGGGCCCAGGTCAGAGGCGGCTGCGGCTGCAGGACCGTCCCTGCAGGGCAGTGGCCTGAGCTGACTTGTCCAGGGCTTGTGGTGGTGGGACCTGGCGGGCCCGAGGTGCGTACTCCTGCTGCCGCTGTTGCTTCTGTGCACGCCCCCGAGTGGGGCCAAGAAGAAGAAGGTGAACCTTTTGGATGAAAAAGTGGAGCTGCTGATGAACTGGAGTGTGAGGCGCTCAGTTATCAGAACGAATGAGCACAAGTTCTGGAGGTTTGTGAACCTCGCCCCCCACCCCCAACTAGTTGGTCTTGGTGATGTATAAGGCCCATCAGCCCCAGAGGCAAAGCTCTGTGTGCAGGCAGGCCAATGAAGAGTACCAGGTGCTGGCAAACTTCTGGCGCTACTCCTTGGTCTTCTCCAGCAAGCTCTTCTTCGGCATTGTGGACTATGAAGAAGGCGCAGATGTTTTCCACAGCTCAACAGGAACTCGACGCCGACCTTCATGCATTTTCCTCTTAAGGGAAAACCCAAGAACGCTGACACTTTTGACCTGGAGAGAATTGGGTTTGCCGCAGAGCAGCCAGCCAAGTGGATCGCTTACTGGACAGACGTTCATATCCGAGTTTTCCGGCCACCCAAATACTCGGGCACCATTGCCTTGGCCCTGCTGATCTCTCTCATTGGAGGCCTGTTCTACTTGGGGAGAAACAACCTGGAGTTCATCTACAACAAGAAGGGCTGGGCCATGGCTTCCCAGGGTGTGGTCTTTGCTATGACGTTGGAACAAATGTGGAATCAGATCTTCCATACATTCCTAAAAACCTGCAGAATGGACAAGTGAGTTACATCCATGCTCCATCCATAGCAGCCAGGTTTGTGGCCTGAGGTTTGTGGCCGAATTACACATCATTCTCCTGCTGAATGCTGCCATCACCGTGGTGATGGTCCTCCTCAAAGAAACTGCTACCTCCAAAGGGGTTGTGGGCAAGAGAAGAATCATCTGCCTGGTGGGCCTGGGCCTGGTGGTGTTCTGCAGTTTCCTGCTGTCTTTCTGCTCCAAGTACCACGGATACCCCTACAGCTTTTTTAATTAAAAGAAACCCTGAAGGATTTGCCTGAGATGAATGTTTACCAGGGAGATAAACTGTCTAATCCTGATCTTGATCCCAATGTTATGTTCTTTTGAAATTTTGGTGGTTCCACAATCAAGTGTGGTAAGTTAGACTGATCTTAGACTTAATTCGTTGTGCGTTTTGCTAGTGAAAATAATAGACCATTGAATTTTTGGAAAGACACGAGGAAGGTAAACACCACCTTTACAGAGGACACGTCAGACAGCTGTTTGAGGGTATTATTTATTTCCAGTGCATGGCTCCGGGATTGAAATTGGAATGAAATTCACTGTTATTGAATCATTCAGGAATTGATCAAAGAAACCCAAATGTAATCGGTGTAAGTGTTCTTGCCAGTGTCTCAGGCACAAGCTATATGCATGAAATCCATATTCTATGTGCATGAATTGGACCTGTCGCTGTGATAAAGTCAATAAACTCAAAAAAAAAAAAAGAAAAGAAAAGAAACACTGGCTGTAAAAATCATTTCGCAGCTTTCTGCTTCCCTTCTAATCTTGGTTACCTTGGATTTTTTTGTGCAAAAACTTTTCAATTTAATGTAATCAAAATTATGAATTTTGCATTTCATAATGTTCTCTCTTGTTCATAAATTTTTTGATTCTCTATAGATCTGATAAGTAAACTATTCCTTGCTTTGTTAATTTGTTTATAATATCATCTTTATGTCTATATTGTGTACTCATTTTGATTTTATCTTGGTATGTAGGGTAAGATGTTGGTCTGTGTGTAGTTTCTGCCATAGTATTTTTCAGTTTTTCCAGCAGTTTTTGTCAAATAGTTCTTATCCCAGAAACTAGAGTCTTTGGGTTTATCGAATAGTAGATTACTATAGTCATTGATTATTGTATCTTGTATACCTAACATATTCCACTGATCCACCATTTTGTTTCATAGCCAGTGTCAAGTAGTTTTGATAAATGCTTCTTTACAATACAGTTTTAGATTTGGTACTGCTAGACCACCTTCCCTTGCATGGATTTTCATTAATTCCCTTGATATTCTGTACCTTTTGTTCTTCCAGATGAGTTTTGTTATTATTTTTTCTAGCTCTATAAAATATTTTTGGTAGTTTGATTGGTATGGTACTGTATAAGTAAGTCAATTTAGATAGAATTGTAATTTGTATTATATTAGATTGGCCTATTCATCAGCAACTAATGTCTTTTCCAGTTATTTAGATCTAACTTTATTTCTATGAAAAGGGTTTTGTAATTGTGTTCATATGGTTCTTGGGTTTGTTTTGGTAGGTAGAATCCCAAATATTTTGTATTGTCTAGTTACTTTAAATGACATTTCTCTTACTATCTCTTGCTACGTTTTTTGTTGTTGTTTTTTTTTTGCAACATATCAAAATGTGGATGATTTTTGTGGGTTTATATTATTTCCTGCAACTTTGCTAAAGTTGTTAATTATTTCAAGTTTTTTTTTTGTTGATTCTCTAGGATTCTCTAAGTAATTCACCATATCATCTACAGAGAATGATAGCTTTTATTCTTTATTACTTATTCTAATTCTTTCAGTTTCTTTTTCTTCCCTTATTGCTAAAGCTAACATTTCTAGTACAATAATGAATAACAGTGAAGATAATGGACATCCTTGCTTCACTCTTGATCTTATTGGAAATGCTTCTAGCTTATCCCCAATACATATAATGCTTGCTGGTAGTTTTATGTAGATGCTACTTATCATTTTAAGGAAAATTCAATTTATTCCTATGCTCTTTAATATTTTTAATAAGAAGGGGTGTTGTATTTTGTCTAAAGCTTTTTTTCTGCATTTATTGAGATAATTATATTATTTCTATTAGTTTTGTTATTGATATAGTCAACTATGCTGATAGTTTTCCTGATATTGAACCAGTCCTGCATTCCTGTAATAAATCCCACTGGGTTATGGTGTTATCCTTGAGATAAGTTACTATATTCTCTTTGCTAATATTTTACTTACAATTTTTTGCATCAAGGAAATTAAGGAAATTGTTCTTTAATTTTCTTCCTCTCTTTTGGATTTTCCTGGTTTAGGTGTCAGTGCCATATTTCTGTCATAAAAAGTATTTGGTTGGACTCCTTCTAGAGAGCAATTTGGACCTATTCCCAAAGGGCCATATAACTATGCATACCCTTTTATCCAGCAATACAACTACTAGATCTGTATCCAAGAAGGATTTTTAAAAGGAGGAAGGGACTTATATATACAAAAATATTTCTAGCATTGTTTTGTGTTAGCAAAAATTGGAAATTGAGGTGATGCCTATCAATTAGGGAGTGGCTGAACCAGTAGTGGTTATTGTTATTGTATTAGTTTTTGTTATATTGTTATATTTGTTATTATTATAGTGTTATTGTATATTATTGTGCTGTAAGAAATGATGCTATAAGAAAAGATGTTCTGTAAGAAAGGATGCTCTCAGAAAAAACCTGGAAAGGCTTACACGAACAGATAAAAGTGACATAAGCAAAACCAGGAGAATAATGTACACAGTAACAGCAATACTATGCAATGACAAATTGTAAATGACTTAGTTATTTTCTACAATGTAATGATCCAGGCAATTCCAAAGGGGACATGATGGAAAATGTTATCCCTATCCAGAGAAAGAACTGATGGAGTCTGAATGCTGATTAAAGCATAGTATTTTCACTTTAGGAGTTAAGAGATCAGCTTTAATTCTAGAAACATCATTTTCTGTCCTGTGGTAGGGTAAGAAATCACAGCAAAAGGGATTTAGAAGAGCCTTGGAAGTAAGGATTATTGAAAAACATTTTCTAGGCCTCTGGCTTTGAAAAGAAGAAGATATGTGTGTGGTTTTCATAGAGGCAGTGATTAAACATTTATCAACACACCATTGTATGTATATATGTATATATAATACACATAATATGTATAGGAATGTGGTTATACACATATATACATTTATATACACAAAATACACACATACATATATGCATATTCATGCATACATATGTGTATATAAACATGTGTGTATATGTGTAGATAGGTGATATAGAGATTAGATAGATAGACAGATAGATGTGTATGATGAAAGAAATATGGATATGTTGCTTTTAGGCATCAGAGAAAGACCCAACAGAGAAGAAAGGGTATAAAATGAGAGAAAGAGATATAATAATAGATAAGAAGTTCAGATAGAATGGAATCATGCATACTTGTAGAGGAGGTATTCATCACCAGGTGAAAGCTCTCCTCTTTATGAAACTAGTACAAAGCAGGAGATAATGTGGAGCGTTAAAGAGGGACTTTGAGGTTTAAAGTAGAGAAAAAGAGATATTGCCGATAAAATGACAGGCTACAAAGGAATATTTTTGTTATTTAACATTTACACTAAACATTTAAATATGGCTATCACCAGTGATAACGTCTGCATTCTATGAATACTTTGTTGCATATTTAACTTAGAGATTCTTGAAACAAGGGGGAAAATGGTCCTTTTGGGCTTCATGATTCTGGGATTCCTACTTAAATGACTTTGCATTGGACTTAAAGTTCAGCAGGGTGAATGAGAGGAAAATGACTGGTTAGCAAACAGAAACAGGAAGACAAAGACATTTCTATTTAAAAAAGCATTTTCCTATAAACCCGAGGGAAAAAATGATAACAACAACTTGTATTACACAAAGTTTTAAGTTTGAAGAAGTACTTTCTAAGGAATATGTAATATGGAGTTACAAGGTCTCACTTTTCTCAGTTTCTTCTCTTGCCTCCATGTCAAAACAGTAAACAAAAAGAGGAAGAAAAAAAATCCCCGCATTTTTGTTTTTCAGTACTGACTTTAAAGAAGTTCTGCTGCTTACTTCCCTATAGTCATTATAATAGAGACAAAGCTTTGAAAAATCTAGGAAGCCATCTAGATCCCTTGAAGTTTTTCTTATATATTACCATTCTTTACCCATACAAAATCTCCCACAGTTACCCCTTTATCTGCATAGAATTCTTTCTTCTGTAATCTAAGCCCACTAAATGGCTGTGGTCATTCACTCTAGAATGCTAATTGATTGAAATCTCTGTCACTCCCCCATATCCACTCCCTACTTCCCCCATCAGATATATTTAGGGTGTGGGAATTTAGTTGTTCTTAGAAATCCAAGCACTAGTCTATAAAATGTCAGCAAACTATGCGGCAGATTACGAAGTCTATGATTCACAAGTACATGAAAAACCTTGTCTCATGACTAAGGGTCTCCAAAATCATCAGTTTAACTTTTTTGTTATGATTTTATTTTTTTTCACTGTTCAAAATGATCCCCTGAGTTGGTATGTATCATGACTAAATCTGTTTCCCTCTTTTTGAATGGTGCTTGAGATATTAAGGTGCCCCAAAATAAATTAAATAAATGAACAGGAAGATATTTATTGCCTATTTCTTTTGTAACTTTTACATTTTTTTTCTTAAAAGTCAGCATTAGCGTCCTACTACAAGTGAATAAATTCCTAAATTCATTCTGGAAATCAGAACCTGCTTAATCTAGAACTAGAGCTTCTATGAAACTCAATCACCCCTACTAGAGATGAAAAAGACCTAAAGCCTCTAAAATATCTAAAATATCTAAAATCCTTACAACAAAACCAATCAATTCATCTCTGGTCTGCTACTTACTCCCTACTAGACCAAGATAAAATCCCCTTGCTCTTTTGAGCTTCAGTTTATTCATCTATAAAATGAGGGTTTTGGATTAAATAATTGCTAACTTTCCTTAACCCCATTCTTACTCCTATGATCCTATTTTTGTGCCATCATTTAAAACTTTGTTGAATTTCTAATACTTTGTGCATTCAATTCATTCCAATCTGATTAATTACTATTTAGGCTCATAACAGGTGAAAAACAACAAATTAGAAAGGACTTAGAAAGAGACATAGTAACAATTATAGGAGGAAGAGGAGGATGAAGGGCTTCCCTAGAAATAACTGTCTCAGTTAACAGAATGTTGCATTTGGACTCAGGAAGACCAGAGAATGAATGTTACTTTTGACACTTGACTGAGTGATCTTTGAAAAGTTACTTTAAATCTTTGTGTCTCATTCACCTCATTATAACTGATCTACTAAGATACAGATGGTTACCTCCCAAAGTGGAGGGAGTTCCCAAAAGATTTCCTCACACTGATGAGATTATAGCTTTTTGTGAATCAAACAGTGGAAGACTCTATGGTTTCATGTGAAAAACACTCATATGCTCCTTTCCCTATGCATGATAGATAAATGTGTATGAGTATAAATAATTGTTTTGTTTTGTTTTAGGAGTGAGGATGGTCTGTTCTTAATAAGATTTTTTTTAAAATGCCATAAAGTTTAACAACTGTAATACTTTTACAATATCAGATATTCAACAATATGTTAGTATATATTTCCCACTGTGTGTGAATAAAAAGACATGAAAATTGGGATGGCAAGTTTATCATGGAATTAAAAACATAGTCCATCCTAATATGGCAAAATTAATTATATCTGTTCCACAATGCTTTGCCTTAAACCTTCAAATATTCTTGACTTCCAAAAAGTCAGTTAGTCAAAAACCATCTATTTAAAAAATACTATGTATTAAGCACTGTGTTAATCACTGCAGATACAAAGAAAGACACAAGAAAGACCTGGTCCTCAAAGATTGCACAGTACAATGGGGGATATAATACACAAAAAATATGTAGAAATAAACTATAGCCACATATACATATGTATGCATGCACACATGTGTATATGTATATATGTATGTATTATAGATAAGAACTAATTATCAGAGATAAGGCACTAGAATTAAGAGGGATTGGGAAGGACTTCCCATGGAAGGTAGGGTTTTAGCTTGGATCTAAAGTAAGCCAGAGAAGATAGGGGCCATTTAGGGTCATACCAAATTCTTTTAATGATACAAATATGGTGTTGATAACTAAACCAGGAACAGCCAAAACAGAGAAGGAAAATTATAGACCAATTTCACTAATGAATATTGATGCAAAAATTAAAATAAAATATTAGCTAAAAAGATTACAGCAATTTATCATGAGGATAATACACTATGATGAGGTAGGATTTATACCAGGAATGCAGTGCTAGTTCAGTATTAGGAAAATTATCAGCGTAAGTGATCATATCAGAAACAAATTAATGGAAATCATATGATTATCTCAGTAAATGCTGAAAAAGCTTTTGACAAAATATAGCACCCATTCCTATTAAAAAACACTGGAAAGCATAGGAATAAATGGAGTTTTCATTAAAAGATAAGTAGCATCTATCTAAAACCATCAAGAAGAATTATATGTATTAGAGATAAGCTAGGAACTTTCCCAGTAAGATCAATGGTAAAACAAGGAAGTCCATTATCACCACTTTTATTCAGTAGTGTGACAAAAATATGAGCTTTAGGAATAAGCGAAGAAAAAGAAATAGAAGGAATTAGAATAAGCAATGAGGAAATAAATTTATCACTCTTGGCAAATGATATAATGTTATATTTAGAGAATCCTAGAAAATCAACTAAAAACTACTTTAAATAATGAATAATGTTAGCAAAGTTGCAGGATATAAAATAAAACCACATAAATCATCAGCATTTCTATATATTGCTGGCAAAGCTCAACAGTAAGAGAGAAAGAGAAATTCCATTTAAAATAACTGTAGACAATATGAAATATTTGGAAGTCTAACTGCCAAAACAAACCCAGCAACTATATGAACAGAATTGCAAAACACTTTTAACACAAAAAAGTCAGATTTAAACGACTGGAAAAATATCAGCATCATTTGCTCATGAGTAGGCCAAAATAATATAATCAAAATTACAATTCTATCTAAATTAATTTACTTATTCAGTGCCATACCAAACTACCAATAATATTTTATAGAGTTAGAAAAAAATTTTCTTTTTAAAAATCATCTAGAAGAACAAAAGTTTCAGAATGTCAAGGGAATTAGTGAAAAGAAATACAAAGGAGAGTGGCCTAGTTGTACCAGATCTAAAACTATATTGTAAAGCAGCAATCATCAAAACTATTTGGTACTGATTAAGAAGGACCCACATCACTCCTCCATCCATTTCCTACTCTCCTCACTCCACATCACTGGTAAAATTATCCCATTTTTCAGTGTCCAACTTCCTAATAGATTGTAAACTTTCCACAAGGATGGATAATATCATGTTGATTTTTCTTTAAACCTCTTAATGTGCCTTGGATCTAGTAGGCACCCAATTAATATGTTGAGTGACTGACAGGGAAGGAAGAAGGTGAAGGAAGAAATAAAGTAGGAAAAGAGGAAGGAAGAAAAGGAAGGAAGGAAAAGTGAAAAGAGAAGGAAGGAAGAAAGGAGGGGACAAAGAGTGTCAACACAATATTGTATTAACCCAAAGTCATCCTAGAGACATATATTGAAAAAAATCAATAACAGATGATGATTTGGATGCCAGAAGATATTAAAGTAGATGGGAACCTATGAACTTGGCCAGATGTCTAAAGAGTTAATGGCAGAATAAATTTGGAAATCACAATCATATTTATTATATTTTGAATCTCAGAAAAACTTCCTGCATACTTGTTTTCTTTTGTCTAGAATACTTCAAATCTCTCCATGAAATTAACTTTTAGAAATATAGCCTTCAAGAGCACTTACCTAGAATCCTTGACTTTGTCAAGCACCCTTTTCATGAAGCAAAATAGATAGCAAAAAGATATGAGCAATTGTTACCTGGTTGGCATATTATTTACCTTTAACATGGGTCATTGCTCTCTCCTCAATAATTGGCTCAACTATATTCCAAGCACTGTAATGAATATATTAATACACATATGTACACACATGCACAAACATGAAAAACTGAGCTTTGTTATGTTTTAAGTAAATCCCCAGGGCTCTACCCACCTCTTCTTTATTTTTTTTGAAAAGTCACCTTTCTTCATGCTGCATACAGCTAAACACAAGCTGTTATTTGTTACTTACACAGTGTTTAGTTCAGCAATGTTTTAACAGTGAAAATAAAACTGAGTAATTTGCAGGAAATGCTAACCCAGCTGCAGAAGTTCATTATTACTCTCTTTTGCAAAATAGTATTTTCCTCCTTTCTAACTATGTACTCTTATTGTGGTATCTGAAATGCAAACCAACCATTTAATAGCATAATAGAAGCTTGTAAAAAAAGGTAGCTAAATAAAAACTGGTGCTCATTATTATAACAGAGTGGTCTTAACAATAAAAATCCAGGTCTGCAACAATTAAATAGTTTAAAGCGTAAAACAATGCAGAAGAAAAAAATTCTGACATATTTTCCTGTTTCCTCTATGAAATAGGCCTTGAATTAAAATTTTAGTTGCTTATTTAATATCGTCAAATTCATTTCAATAAGTATTTATTAAGTTAATGTTGTAATTCAACATTCATGGAACTTGTATAGTTCCTCACTGGAACTATATGTGGTAGGTAATGCAAGCATGATTATACCTGTAGAATATAAGTTCTTCCAGGGGAGAATACTTTTTTTGTTTGTTTCTGGTTTTTACTTTTGTGTTCATATTATCCTCCATTAATACAGTACCTGGCATATTTAACTGCTTAATAATTTTCTGGTTTAAATTAATTTAATCGTATTATTCCTCTTTTACAGATGAGGCTCAGGGAAGATTAGGTCTAGGACTAGAACTCAGCTTTCCTAATTCCATTATGCTAAGTGTTAAAGGGATTAAAAGATTTATAGGTAAGACATTTTCTACTTTCAAGAAGCTCATAATCTAGTGGTAGAGATAAGCATTTGTACACTTAACTATACAGTGGTATATTACATATGAAATAACATAGGATAATATACCAGAGCTTTCCAAAATGGAATAGGTTGGTTTCTTTTTGAGGTATTGAATTCCTCATAATGCAAAGGTAAAAGTAGAGGTTTTCAGGGATTATACAAAATCAATTATTTGGTAAAACATTTGACTTGATAATCTATATTTATCTGTCCAATTATATGACTAAATGATTTTTAAGTGCCATAAAAAAGGTTCAAAAAGTGACTTCAGGTCTACTTTCTGTTAGGTGATCAAGGAAGGCTTCAAGGAATAGGGAGGAACTGAGATGAGCTTTTAACATTCGGGACTTGAACGTGCAGAAATAGACAAGGAGTAGAGGTGTGGGGGGGGCGGGTAGCCAGCAATATCAGGCAGAATAAATTGAATCTCTGATGGCATAAATGTAGGAAAGTGGAATCTCTTCAAAGAATGTCAAATATCTTGTTTGTCTAAGGGATAGTGTGTGTATGTGAGTAGAAAACAAAAGTTTGGGGCTAAATAATGGACAACCTTGAATTCCATTTGTGAAATTAGAGGATTGTTCCCTAAAATTTCACTCTTGCTACCAATGTAGTAAGGGAAATGTAGGTGTTACCTTCTAGTTTCCTATTACCATGAGTTATCTTTGAGTGAATGAGTTCCCCACTCACCTTGCCCACACTCTATGTACATTTTGCACAAAATAAAAAATGTTAAGCTATTTTCTTTTTACTCTTGTTCCTAATTTATAGCATACATATCCTTCTTTAGTGGATTCTAAGTATTTTACTAATAAGTATTCCAGGAAAGCCTACTAAGAGATCATATCACAAAATCATTCACAGGTTGACTATAGTTTTCATAGATAATACTGATCTTATTTGCTCCTTCTTTCATATTTTCTCCTCAACTTTCATCTTAGACTTTTTTTTCTCTTAGTCTAGATGATACATGTTTTTAAGCATTCATGCTTCCCAATATTATCTTGGGAGCCAGCTATCCCAATGCCCTAAATAAGGTACTTAATAAATGCTTTGAAAGTCCAGGATCCAGGATTCTAGGTGTTATACTTGGATTACCAAGGCTGGTTGGTGTCCCAACCTTCTCAAATCTATTCTTCCATTTATAAGCATTTATTTGAAAGGAATAAGTCTGCATTAGGCCCTTCTTTATCGTCTTTACCCTGCCTCATTCCCCTTCACGTGTTCCTAGGTTTTAGTCCTTATAATTTATTTATTATCACTTTCTTAAACCAAAACTCATTTGTCCATTAACTGATGGAAATCTTATAGTTGTTTCCAGACTATCTTGATAAACAAGAATCTTTCTTATCCAACTTTCTAAGATTTTTTGCTTGAGACCTCTTTTTTAACTCTCTTACACTTTCAGATATTTTTTTTCCTTCTTAGAAGCTCTCACTCTTTCATCCATGATCTTTCCTATCTGTTCTGTTATATGCCTGAAGCAAATTCATATGCAATATCTTAATTTGTCATCTATGATAAAATTATCCCCTCCATCTACTGCCTTACTATGCAGGATCTGAGTCCATTCCCACCTGGAGATAAAGTAGTCTGTAGACACAAGACTTGGCCTATATGATCCTCTCCCTTGAGTGTTACATTATTATTTTTTAGCTTATGCATACACATATAGACACACAAACATATATGCACATATATACATATAGTTATGTACAATCATATATGCATGCATGCAATAATTATACACATACATTATATATGTGCCTATACATATATACATGCATATATACACACATTTTGTGTGTATGTATACAATCTTAGCCCCAGTCTCTTCACTGAGCTTTTAGTTCAGCATTAAAAAATGACTTGGATATATTAAATTGAATATTCTGGATACATTTCAAATTCAACATATCTAAAACTATACTCTAATTTTTCTCCAAATGCTTCCCCCTTCCAAACTTCCCAATTTCTGCTGAAGAAAAAAAAACAAACAAAAAAAAGCCTCCTTCCCTCTGTTGATTATTTCCAATTTATTCCATATACAATGTGTGTGTATGTCTATTTCTATATCTGTGAGCTCCATGAAAGGAGGAGTTCTCTTTTACTCTTCTTTGTATCTCCAAGATTTAACACAGTGACTCAATATAATAGATGTTTAGTAAACATGGACAGACTGACTTACTGACATACCTTATTAGAAGTATTCACTTAAACTAGCAACGTGCTATTCAATGATTTCTTTATAATCTAGCACATGTAAAGTTTATTTTTGGATTCTTGTAAAAATTAACATTCATCCATATTAATTGTTTTTGCAATCCACCACAATTTTGATTGAATCATTAGAATCATAAACATAGCTCTAAACTGTAAAGATCTTTCTGAATACTGCCTGTCATTCAGTATGTTAGTTATCCCTCCCACCTTGTGTCCCTGGAAGATTTGTAAGTTCTCCAACTATGTGTTTAGTCCTTAATACAAATCTTAAATAAGATAGGTGACTTTGTTGGAAATCAATTTCTATGTTATATCAAACAATGAATTACTAATCTTAATCAGTTCCCAAAACATGCTGAATATGATAATCAATCACATATTTTTCATGTTTTCTATTAAGTATAACATAACATTCTTTTAAAATAGTTAGCTCAAGGGGCAGCTAGGAGGCGCAGTGGATAGAGCTCCGGCCTTGGAGTCAGGAGGACTTGAGTTCAAATCTGGCTTGAGACACTTGACACTAATTAGCTGTGTGACCCTGGGAAAGTCACTTAACTCCATTGCCTAACCAATAACATAAAATAATTAGCTCATTTGAAGCCTAGGGGTAATATAATCATCCCCATTATCTACTTGATTCCTTCCTCTTCTACTTTAGGGAATTTAATTTGTATGGAAATTTACTAGTCTAGGTCATAATCAGTCTGAGCATCAAGTTATCAAAGTCACTAAAATTTAGACAGAGGATGGGCTCTCTTCCTAGCTTCATATTCACATCCTTCTCTAGTTAATATCTGGCCCTTTTGTGGTTGAGACAAAATTAAATTTACTAGAAACATTTAATACAACAGCAGATTGTATTATAGTATCTGTGGATACGTAGGCATTGGAAGGTGAGGTTGGAAAAAGAGATAATCTTTTACTGGGACATCCCTCCCTTAGGGTCTTCTTCTCAGGGTTGCCTGAAAAGCTGATAACTCTCCTAGATAGCTTTTATTTATCTTTTAACCACAGCTCAATATCATCTTTGCTCCTCAATGGAGTCCTTGAATTCCACACCAGCTCCAACATCTCAAATCTATGCCTTCTCAACTCTCTTGATAATTTATAGATGATACCTGGAATGTTGCAAAGTTTCCTTAGCTTAGTCAAATGTGATTCTTATATTTCTTTAACTCTTTTTCTACATTTAGTTTGAGGTCTCTGAGATTTGTTGATTAGTCAACTTACCACTTACTTTGAATCTGGTAGAATTGAGTAAACCAATCACTCCACCCTTACTATGGCATATAAGACTGTCAGTTGCTTTTCTAAAATCCAGATAAACAATTTTTATATCATGCTTCTGCTTTACTACTTTAGTAGCCCTGTTAAAAATTAAATGAGGTTAGTATGACATGATGTGCTCTTTTCTCAACAAATCCATCTTTGTTATTATTATTGTATTTTTTTAGATGCAGAACAACTTCTAATAATATAAAATTTATTTTCCCTGAATGTTTCTCCTTTACTGCCTTGATTTATGGCATACTACCTACCAGATATTTCTACCTGGAAGTCTTAGATGCATCTCAAATTCAACTTTAAAAAAAAAACTCATTATGCCCCACTCCTAAACACAAGCTATTCCAAACTTTGCCATTTCTTTTAATGGCACTACCATTCTTCCAAGTAATTCTGGTTCATAATATTGGAGTTATCTTTGTTTCCTCCCCTTACTACAACCTTCTTGTTCAATCAGTTGCCAAGTTTTTTTTTGATTCTACCTCCACAAAATCTCTCAACCTGTCTATTCTATTCACTCAAATATTTTCTAGTCAGTCAAACAGCTTCTACTCTAAAGCAGGCTTTTATCAAATTTTGCCAGAATTACTACAATAGCCTCTTACTTAATTTCTCTGCCTACAGTATTCCCTCATCAATTCATTATCCACAAAGATTCCAATCTGATATTCATGAAGCACAGATCTGACATTATTAAAATATAACCTCCAAGAGCTATTTGTTGAAATTTTAGGAAAAAAAAAACTCCCCAGTATGCCATGAAAAACCATGAACCATATTATTCCCACCTGCCTTTGTAGTCTCAATTCATATTACTCCATTTTGTGTACTCTCCATTCAAGTAAAATTGGCTTACTAACTGTTCTTTGTATATGAGTTTCCATTTTCTTGTACACTAATGGTCCACTAAATCCAGAATGAACTCCTTTCTGTCCTCAACCTTGTAGAACCTCTAGATTCCTTCAAAGTATTGTTCAGTAGCCATCTCCTATGCCATGCATTTTCTAATACATTCAGTTCCTATCACATTCTCTGTCTTAAAATTGCTACATTGTATATATTTAGAACTTAATTACTTGTTTATGTATTTCATCCTCTCAACCACCTCTCATAGAATAGAAGTTCCTTAAATGTAGGGATTGATTCATTTTTGTCTTTGTGTTCCCTGTACCTTCAGTGTTTATTTAATTGAATAAAATAAAATGAAAACTTACTAGACTATTATTTTGATGAGTTCATTTTCTTCCTTTTTTTGGAATATCAGGAAAATCATTTGACTTTCTCTAATCTTGCAAGTACCTCTCTTTTCTTAAGATCTTTCAAAGACCATTGAGAGCAAATATACTCCTCAGCTCTTAAAACACCTTGAAGTTTCAAATACTTTCAATTAACAAGGAGAGATAGGCACTATCTCACCATCTTTCTATTTACATTGTTTATCAAATTGTTATTTTTGGTCTTTCCCTTTTAGCCCCAATATAATTCTCTTTGACAGATAAAACAGAAGTAAAACATCAGTTGAGGCGTTTGAGAGCTGGAGTTGACCTTTTTTTTTTCTCACAACATTGAGTATCACTTTAAGCAAAAATGTCTTGTGTACAACTGTATCATTTACAGCTCATCTTTTCAGTATGATTTTTCATAGCTCTTCATTATTCATTCTGTGTTCCAATTAACTGGCCTGTTTTTGTCCCCTGTTTTTAGCATTCATTCTTCTACCTCCTTACCTTTTCCCTAGATTTGTCCTATGTCTGAGATGTTATCCTTCCTTACTTATGTCTCTTGCAAATCCTAGCTCCCTTGAAGGGTCACACTGGAGGCTTGATTTTTTTAGCACTCACAACCACAGAAATGACTAATAATCTCAGCTTTCTTCACCTTTAATAGCATCTAAAGCAATCAGCCTCTAGAGATCATGGCCCCCTTTCTAGAAGGGTTAATTCACACAAATTTGAATCTCTTCCCTGAGGTCGAGCTATGCTGATTGCTGAGTGAGTGAAAGAAAACTGCCTTGATCTACTATATCTAGATGGCCTCATATTATGCTTCATAGTTATTTAACTCCCAACATCCTGCCATCTATTCTTTATCACTCTTGCATCCTTATCTAGGAAGAGTAATCAAGGAATCAAATTACCACTATATTTCTCCTGGAAAAGACATGATAATTAACTGTCTTATGGATTCATTCACCATTCCTGTAATTACATTGCTTTTTATTTAAAGTATCCCTAGTGCTTAGCAAAGTTGCTGGCACTTACTAGATTTATAATACATAAATACATACATACATACATACATACATACATACATACATACATATATATATATATATATATTTAATCCTTTCATTGTTTCCCCAATTTTGACCTTAACACTCTACCCATTATGCTATAGAGGTTTTATTTCATTGTTAGATTAACCATAATAAAAATTAACATGAAAATACAGAACACTTCCATCTATATTACATAAGTATATTAAATTGTATGCAGATTCATTTCATAAATTTGTATATAATACATAGAAAATTTGAGCACCGCAGAGTAAGACTTTGTTACTTGTTACTTAGAATCTAGTGTTCATTTCAGAGGTATTTACTCTTTTTTCTACCTAGCATTAAAACTATTATAGTAGCTTCAAATTAAGTTGGTCTCCACCATTGAAAGAGATTTTTTGTAACTCAAAGTCTATAAATGAACAAAAGCAGCTTCATCTGTATCACACTGGCCATGAAGAGTTAGAAATTTATAATCTGATTTTAAATGAACAGAAGGGTCAGAGACTGAGTGAAGGACCCTTTAACAATGTATCAGTTTGTTGTAGACCTTTGGAAGTATGAAATCATTTGAAAAAAAATTGGAAAGACATTAATCTGCTGTAGTCAATGTCCTGATTTCAATTAGATTTTTGAGATAATGTGAACGTCTGACATTGCTGACCAAAATCTCCCTTAGAACCTTGCTGTGCCTATCATCTTACCACTCTCATTCTCAATTTCTCCCTGTACTGGTTCCCACAATCACATAATCTTCTATTATAGTTATATAAGGCTTTAGATATTACTGAATCCAAGCTGAAAATGGCAACAACAACAATGACAATCAGATTAACTCACTAAACTTTGTGACATGTGGTAAACTAGCATCCACTGAAATATACCCAAGGAGGGAACCCTCCCTCTACTACCTCCAGATTCATCCCCTTCAATTCTAGACAGTTGTATTACAAACAGATTTAGAATTCTAGAAGGGGGTTTAGAGTTCATTTAGTATAACAGCTTAATTTTAAAATAGAGAAAGTAGAGGTCCAGAAAGGCCAAATGACTTTGCCAAGGAATTTGGTAAAGGCAAAATGGCAGACTAAAGGAAGAACTATTTGGTTTCCATCTAATAACATTAGCTCACTTTTATATACCACTTTAACATTTACAAAATCACTTCTTCACAACACTGCAATGAAATATTGTTCTCTCTATTTTACAGATGAGTACATAGATGTTCAAATTAGTTAACTGATTTGCTGAAAGTCATTTAACTGGGAAAGCCAAGAGTCAGATCAAGTAGAGTTATTTAGAAAAGCCAATTAATTGGCAAAATCAATTTTCTCTTCCAAATCCACCTTCCTAACAATTAGGAAAGGAAACCTGATGACAATAGTGCAAGAGGGTGTCTAAGAAAACAAAAATAAAAGGGAAAAGGCAAGCAAGTCATAGAAAAGAAAATCTTCAAACTGTAGATAGAAGTGGTCAAGTGATAGAGGAAGCTGCCAAAGGATAAATGAAGAAAACTAATTCAAACAGTTGGATAATATAATAAAACTTAAATATTTTGTCCTCAATATTCTCAGAAAAAAATACTCTAAGCAGAATAAACAAAAAATATGTTTGTCAAATGAATGAAATGGATGAAACTGATGGGGATCTAAGACAACTGAAAGGAGAAAATAAAGATATAAATGGCAAGAAAATAAACTGTTTGGAGAGCTTCATTTAAAAGGAGCAACTTCTACAATTTGTTGTAGTGACAGGATGGTATCCTTCCGCACAACGTAGCATCCATACTACATCTACCAAGCACAATTTTATAATTGTAACCAATGTTTACAGTGATGAGCATTAGTTATTTCAAGATATGAAACCAATTAAGAAAACAATTCAATTGTATTCAATGCACTGCACTTACAGAGATTTAAATAATAATAATAGTAGTGATAATAATAATAAAAACAGTATATCTTAAAGAGTCATCAAATGAGTTGTAGTACTTAATGGTTAACCTTGTCAACTAGGGTAATTTGGCTAAACCAAACAAAGCATTTTAGGAGTCTTCTTTTTCTTGGAGAATATGTCATGGTGATTAAAGTGATGGGATTGTAAACAAATTAAAAGTTGCCAAAATTTCAGTTTATTACTCATCTAAATTCTGGATCTTTTTGTTCAAGATTTTATTCCAAGGATCTGAGTACTGAAACATCATCAACTTCTAGCAAATTGCCTTTCTACTTTCCTGGTAATTCAGAATACCTTGGCCTCAACTCACTAAGGTTTGGTTAGCTTGCTTTGTTTAACTAAATGCATTTTTCAGTCCTTGTTCACAAAATAGATCACAATATAATGCAAAGCACGTTGACTTAATCCTTGAAAACTCTCTATTTTAAATCTTATGATCATAAAGAGATCATCTGCTCAAATTTTCACAGCTACTTAAAAAAAAAGCTAATGTTTAGTATGGAAGCTACAAAAAATAGCAGAATAGTTTACTCATTTACATCATATTGACCAAAAGGAAACAAGTGTTAATTGATGAAAAGCAAAATATGTTGAGCACCACAGAGCAAGACCTTGTTACTTGTTACTTAGAATCCAGTGTTCATTTCAGAGGTATTTACTCTTTTTTCCACCTAGCATGAAAGCTATTATAGTAACTTCAAATTAAGTTGGTCTCCACCATTGAGAGAGATTTTTTTTTAACTCAAAGTCTATAAATGAACAAAAGCAGCTTCATTTGTATCACACTGGCCATGAAGAGTTAGAAATTTATAATCTGCTGCTTTAACATATTTTGAACATTAGGTTCATTTTGATCTGCAGGACCTTTATTTCTACATTTATGATATGACTTATAGTGTTTTTGTTTTGCTTTTTTTTGTATTTCACATTACAAGTGGGATGCCTCCGATGTGCTTCACATGTGTTTCATTTAAGGCTCTTGGGGATCTTTTGAAAACTATTATTCAAAGGAAAAATGAATGAAGTGAAGAGATATACCTATATTAAGTGAAAAGGATATTCTGGAAATGAGAAAAAGTTAAGGAAATACTTTCAAAACAGTTTCTGCAAATATAAAAACTGACAAGCCTCAACTATCTAACAGATTGGCCCAAGAAAAACCTGCTCCTTCACATTTGTTTGTCTCTCTTTTTGATATCATTGCTCCCAAACCAGGAATTCAGTTGTCTCACGCTGTGCCTTAGCTTACAAAGACTACTCAGGATTGTATACCAACAAAGTCTACCTCCATTTTACCCTTCAAACAAAATGTATTTATTGTGTTAGTCCCATCTCCTTAGAATCCTTCAAAGTGACCAAGCATACCTGACAAAATAATTCACACTGAAATTAATGGTTAATAATGTCTGAACAGTTTATCATCTAGGGAACTATAGATCCTTAGAGTAGAATGCAACCTCAGTGGTAATGTAGTATAATAAAAAGGTATTGTAACAGTCAACAAGGGGCTAAACCCAAAAGAATATCCTCTATAGTAGAACTTTAGGCAATATAACTGGCTGATGAAAGAGCTGTTTGGCGCCCTTCAAATCTCACTTTTATATAGTACTTTAAGATTTACAAAATTAATTTGTCATGACAAGTCAGTGAAGTATTACTCTCCCTATTTTACAGATGAGGAAATAGAGGTTCAAAAAAGTTAATTGGTTTGCTAAAATCATTCAGTTAGGAGAAGCAAGACTCAAAGCAAAGACTCCTGTGTTCAGGAACAGTGTTCTTTCTACCATACCATACCATGTTTCTCAATGCATATAACTCATCATTACCCATCTGGTAATAAGACATACATCAATGCTTTTTATTCCTTGGAGAAACTAGTAGCATTCTGCCTTTATCATACCCCATGAAAGTGAAATAAATTGCTAATGACAGACAAGAATTATTCATCAATAAAACTATACCACATTAAAAATTTGTCTGTATCCAATGCTATTTCCATATAAACTTCTCATCACCCCCAAGCACTGGAGTAATCTCTACCTGTACATATTATGTTATCTCCTTTCAAATTACTCTTCAAAATGCTTCCCTCCTACCCCCACTCATGAAGACTGACAGAATTCTCAAAAATGATTGATGACAGAACTGACACAACTAAAATTCTCAGCAACTTCTCTTCTCTGTTGTCATTTATCTTACTTGGAAATATATAATAGGCCCCCTAAGTCTTAAGTTGTATCCTGTGTGTCTATTTAGAGTAAAATTGTTTAGGCAGGCAAAAACTCTAAATTTTTGTTTTTGTGCAGCTTCTAAAACATTGTTCCTACCTAATACAATGTTACTGCAATAACTTTTCTTTCTTATTGTAGTGTTTATCCAGATCTAGTCTCCAACTTTTATATCATAAAAGGCACAAAAAATGCAGATATGACTGGCAGTTAAGAACTGTATTTTGTCATAGCATTTCCTCCAATCATTACTAAGTGAAATGTTAGGATACCACATACCATTAATATTCAAGTGAGAGATTGTTTGAAAGATAACTAATCAAAACGTGATGCTCCTTCATGTTTTAGGATTTATGTATTTGTGGATAATCAGGAAATGTGAAATAGTAAACTTTAAAACCTTTTGTAGTTTCCTAGGTTCAGTTTTGGTGAGCATCCTTATGAAATTTCACATAGAAATAAAATATGTTGACAGATTGCCATTAAATGTACCTGGGAGACTGGACTATTTCCAGAGTTTGATCCATATTGCTAGCTCTTGTTTTCAGTAGTCTTGATATTAAAAATTATTTAAGCCTTCCAAAGACTGTTTCTAATCTTCCCTAATGAGCAAATTAGCCAGCACAAGTTACATCAAAATTCCTGACTAGCAAATGAGTAGGGGGAAAAATGCTTTTAATGGAACCTAATGGTGCATCCTAAACAGCTTTTCTTCATTTGTCTTTGAAATTGTGTGGTAGTTTAAAATGTTTATTGTAGTAATTTGAAGTATCCTACAGTGAACAGAACCCTAGATCAGTGAACTAAATGTCATCAAACATCTATTTTAAAAGAAAAGAAGAGACATTGCAAAATTTCACAAATGTTAAATGATGGCATGAAAATTTATTGGAATTATCATTTTTACTGTAAGAAGTATAGGGTATTTTATATGATAAAATGAGAAGAATCAAGATCTAAAATCTTTAAGTAGGAAAGTTTAATTTCATCAATGAAGAAACTAAATGTTTAAGTTAGAAACTTTTTTTTTCTTTTGTGTTGAGCTGGGAAAGAAGAGAGTAGCCAAGAATATGTGTGTATCTGACATTAGGTCATGATTTTCACACACACACACACACACACACACACACACACACATCACTCCTGTATCATTACTGAATAAGGGTATTTAAAAGTTTTATGGTGAGTACTCAGTGTAGCTGGGAGATAGGAGATTTATGAAAATAAGATGGGTTTGAAATTCATTTTATTAAATTAGGAATTAAAAGAAAAGGAAAGTAATAAAAATGATACATTTGATAAATGCTGCTTTTAGCATGGTTTGTTATTTATAATGAAAGTTAGCAGGTATAAACAGAATTATATATGAATATAAGAAATGATTACATTGTACATGACAAATACTTCTTAAAAGGATAGGTGTTATCTATTCTAGGAAATAAAGATAGCACTTGCAGTACCTAAGTAATGTATGCATTACCTTCCTTCAACTTAAATAGTGTAGCTACTTAAATATTTATGTAGTTGCTACATAGTGCATTATTAGTATGCAAACTCTTTAAGGGAAGAGGACATCTTTTTAAATTTTCATTTCTTTGTTTCTCTAGAGCTTTGAACAATTTCTGACATGTTGTGAGAGCTTTCTTTATAAAGGTCTATTGATTAATTTGTTGATTGTGTGACTGTTTAGGTACTGTATGCAGAAACATACATACTGTGGTGTCTGGGCAATAAATATATTAACAACTTACCTTGCCAGAACTGTCACCAAGGAATCATATTCAAATTATGATATTTTGTACAATAATGTTTTTTTTTAATATAGACTGTTTTTTAAAAATCTAGTTAAAAATGCAGCGGCCTTAGGCCAAAAATACTTAGGGATGGGGGAGAGAGCACTTTGTATACTAGTGTTGTGGCACCATGGGTTACCTGCTTAAATATGACTGGATATACCCATTTGGTAAAACTTTCATTGAATATCTTTTTTTCAATTAATTAATTTATTTTTAGTTTTCAACATTCACTTCCATAAGCTTTGTGTTTTAAATTTTCTCCCTCTCCCTCCCCACCTTTCTTCCCAAGAAAGCATGCAATCTGATATAGGCTCTACATATACATTCTTATTAAACATATTTTCACATTAGTCATGTTGTGAGGAAGAATTAGAGCCATTAAGAGGAACCACAAGAAAGAAGAAACAAAATGAAACAGAAGGAAAAAAAAACAAATAGTATGCTTTGATCTTCATTCAACTTCCATAGGTCTTTCTCTGGATGTGCATAGCATTTTCCATCATGAGGCTTTTGGAGATGTCTTAGATCCATGCAGTGCTGAGAAGAGCTAATTCTATCAAAGTTTAGTCATCACACAATGTGGCTGTTACTGTGTATGATGTTTTCCTGGTTCTTAAGTTTTTCTCTCCTGGATCTAATTTCCACATCAGTTGTTTTTTCCAATGAGGTATTTTACATTTTCTTCTACTTTTTTCATTATTTTGGTTCTGTTTAACTGATTCTTGATGTTTCATAGAATCATTAGCTTCCAATTGCCCAATTCTAATTTTTAATGAATTATTTTCTTCCATTAGCTTTTGTACCTCCTTTTCCATTTGGTCCATTTTACTTTTTAAGGAGTTGTTTTCAGTATACTTTTTCCCATTTTGTCAACTGTATTTTTAAAGGAATTGTTCAATTTTTCTTCCAACTCCCTTATTTGACTTTTAAAATCCTTCTTGAGCTCTTCCAAGAAGATTTTTTTGGGCTTGAGACCAGTTTATACTCCCCTGTGATGTTTCAGATATGAATATATCGACAATGTTGTCCTCTCCTGAATTTGTATTTTGATCTTCCCTGTCACCAAGATACATCTCTATTGTCTTTGTTTTGCTATGATGTTTGTTGCTCATGTTGTTTGCCTCTTTTTTTCTGAATTTAAAGTTGATCTCTGCTTCTGGGGCATAGAATTCACTGTTCCAGGCTTTTTGTGCTGAGGGCTAGGGGTCTTGTTACTGGTTTGCTGAGGTGGGGCTTGCCACTGGCTTTCTAGGACTCTTCCCTTCTTGTACTGGTCTCCTTCAACCACAGCAAGAGGGATCTTTCCTATTAATCCTCCTAGCCTCAGGAGTTAAAAGACTACTGCATCTAATCTTTTGGCTGACGCTACTATTTCAGGATTTTTTCCTGGGGCAATATTCTTTGTGTTTTTCAATGTCAATAAGGGAGGGTGAGCTGGACTTACTGCTTACTCTGCCATCTTGGCTCCCAGAAGTTGAAATAAGTGACTTTCAAACATTCAGTCTGTGGGCTGATAACTATAGGAGCAGCTGCTGCAGCCACTACTGCTGATATTCAGTCACTCCCCATGCCTGTTCCTGGTTTGCTGGTGCTGGGGCTGTATAACACCCTCTACAACCCTGTGCTGGACTATGCTTTTCTCTCACCCAGTTCTGACAGACCCCTCCCACTGACCTTCCAAGTTGTCTGTGCTGTCTGTGAACTGAGAAGACTGGAAACTGCCACTGCTGCTGGTGATTCAGTCCCCTGAGGCCTGCTTCAGCTTTGCTTAGGCGAGGTCTTCTCTGAACACTATGCACTGGATTCTCCTCTCTCAGGCCAGTGCAACAGACATTTCCTGTTGACCTTCCAGGTTTGTCTTGGGCTGGAAATCTGCATCACTGTGTCTCTGTGGGCTCTGCCATTCTAGAATTTGTTTAGAGTCATTTTTTAGAAATATTTGAAGAGATTTGGGAGACAGTTTAGGAAAGTCCCTGCTTTCACTCTGCTATCTTGGCTCTGCCCCCATTGCATATATTAAGAAAGCAGAAAATGCAGAGGGATCTTAGTTCCTCCTATATTTTAACCCACTATTTTACTCATTTTCCAACTTTATGTCTCACTCATTCAGGTTTATTGGGATTATGGAATTTGAACGGGTAATGGAACCTTAGAAATCATTTAATCCAACTCTCATGTTTTTTAATACATCAGAAACTCAAGACTTAAAAATGTTATGTGATTTTCCCAAAGCAACCCAAGTTTCAAGTGTCAGAACCATGATACAAAACCATGTCATCCAACTGCATGTCTTGCATGTTTTGCTGTTACAAAGCATTTCTCACTGTTTTTTTTCTAATTCATATTAACTGTTTGTACTATTTGCACTTTCCAATATATGAGCAACTTACTCACAAGGTCTTATTTGTAACCTTTTTATGGAAAAGCTATGCATATACTATGCACAAATAAAACCCATAAGCCCACTACTGCACTTCACATTGAAACAAATGAGCTAAATAAAAAGCATTATCTTAATCATGAAATATTCATTACAAAGAATGTAAAGTAAGATTAATGATAACATAGTATTGCCCAATAAACCTGGATCAGAGCAGATACCAGCTAAAAGAAATCTAGTAGTGAAGAACATGATTAGGGATACCCACATACACAGGACATCTCACATTTCTGGACTTCTGGCTTTTATGTTCTTGTTATCTTTAGGGAACAATCTCTTCAACTGAACAGATTCTGCCATGGTCTCTTATTTTAACTGTGTGTGTCTTTCTGTTTCAACTGGGCTTCCTGTAAGCAACATATTGTAGGATTCTGGTTTTTAATCCATTCTGTTATTTTATTCAGTATTATCACTGAGTTCATCCTATTCATGTTCACAGTTATGATTGTTATCTGTGTATTTCCCTCCATGCTACCCTATTTTATTTGTATTTTTTCTCTTATTATATCCACCCCTCAACAATATGTTTAGTTTTGGATCATTGCTTCTCTTAATTTGTCCTGACTCTTAAAACCATTCATATTTCTATTAGCCTTTTCTCTTCCTGCTCTCCTAGTGTGGTGTGGTGAATTTCTGTACCCCACTTTGTGTGTATACGTGTGTGTGTGTGTGTGTGTGTTCTTCTCTCTTTGAACCAGTTCAGATGAGAGTAAAATTGTAAAATTTAAGGATTAGCCATCCACCATTCATTTTCCCTACGTTGTAAAAATTATTCCTTGTATTCCCCTGTTACATGATATAACTTTCCCCATATTTCTTCTTTCTTCTCCTTCTCCCAGTGTATCCCTTTTTCTCAGTTTTCCATACTTTTAGATTATCCCAATTATCTCAATGGATTCACATCCATGCACTCTAAATGCATGACTACACTAATAATGATGAAGTTCTGAGGAGTAAAATCTATCTTCTTTCCATTTAATAATGTAAACAGTTTAGACTTAAAGCTGTTATGATTTCTCATTCATGTTTACCTTTTTTGCTTTTCTTGATGTTTCAATATCAAATTTTCTATTCAGCTCTGGTATTTCTCTGACTAGGTGTTGAGTCACTTTACCATCCCTGTCCCTTGGGCATGCAGGTGCTCTCTTTTGCTACTTCTGTAACAGCTGCCACTTATGCCACTTTTGAGCTGTGTTCCTGGCCATTCCCCATATCTGAAGACCTCTCTTTCTGTCTATTTAAGGTGTTCTGGGTTGGAATAATGACTCGCTTTGATTTTTTTTCTGTGTTTTTTTTTTACCACTCAGAATTCAATTTAGTGTTTTCAGTGATTGTTTCATAGGAAAGCTTTTGGGGGAAGCTTATCTGTTGGAACTCTTCAGCATACCATATAACACTGGTCCAAAGGGTATAGTTTCAAACAAAAGTCACCTTTTGGATGATGCCTCTACTCTCCAGGCTGTTCTACTTAAACTATTTTATGACTAGCCTCTAAATATATATTACACTCTTTTAGAAAAAGCCAATTTTCTAAAGCATGGGACCTCAACAGTTATCAGGTTAGCTGTCTTGATTGGGTTTTGAAGGAATAATCCATTCTCCAACTATAGGTGGCAATAAAGGGCAAGCCTGACAAATCCAGAGGTTTGTGTTCCAAGCTCTAGGCATCCTTTTCTCAAGCTAGGCAGATAAAACATTCCTTTCCCCAATTAGCTCTGTTAAACAAAAGAGTATTTTCATCTCTCTAATCATTGCCTAGCTGTAATTATTGTTGTTCAATCATTGAGGCGTGTATGATTTCTGTGACCCCATGGGCACTTTCCTCCATGAAGTTCTCCTGTCAAAGATATTGGAATGGTTTGCCATTTCCTCCTCCAGTGTGTCTTCATTTTAGAGATGAGGAACTAAGGCAAACAGAAGTTAAATGACTTGCCCAGAGTCACATACCTGGTAAGTATCTAAGGCTATATTTATATTCAGATCTTCCTGACTCCAAGCCCAATGCTGTATCTACTGCATCACCTAAGTGCCCCTAGCAGTAATATATTTCTGCTACTCAGATTATGGTTCCCATGCTTGAGTCAGTTCATTAGGACAGCATTTTATGTTCTAAGCTTTTCATTTGCCTGCCTTTCAATGAGACAACCACACCACTGCTCTTGGCATGTAGTTCTTTCAGGTTGTTTCAGGCAGCAGGGGACAGTCATAGCTAAGCTTCTTTAGTCTCTATATGTCTTTCAACCTCTTCCACCTTTTCTCATTCTGCTTTCTGTCTCACAGCTAGATCTCCTTTATGAAGTGAATCACCTCTATCTTCAGGTGAGAAACCAAAATTCACATTTCTCTCAATCATGCCACAAAGAGGCAATATGTAAAGTCACCTAAAGGTTTGAGTTATCAGAATTTTCCTTATATCAACATCAAAATCTTTATAATAGTAATATGTATATATATAAATTAGTTGCTGGGAAAAGACACTTCAGCCATCTTCACCTTTAGTGAGTTTTTAAAGTTCTCCCTTAACACCACTACCACTTTGAGGGACTACTTTATCATGGGTCCTTTAAAACTATATTCCATCTCAAGTAATTTTCCCCCATTAGGAGCTGCCTTCTTAAGTTTGCTAAGAAATGTCTAAGTTCATACTTTTAATTTGTCCAAATGAGAAAGTAGTAGCACTGTCCATGTACGTTGTCCATTCAGCTGTATATCTGATGCTGAACAAAAGGCATTCTTTGATTTTTTTTCTTTCATACATAGCCCTAGTCTTTAGAACGATTGTATTTATCACTTAAGAGGTTTGAGTTTTCCTAGAAATTGATGTTATCAGAGCAGTTTCTCATACAAGAACATCTGAAAGAAGTTGTCACTTGTTGGGAATCATGCTTTTACCTGGACTCTGTTGTGAGTTACATCTATGACAATGTTGAAGACATTTAGTCATCGTGCATCTCCCTGTATGATGCTTTCTCTCCTGTTAATGATCAGTCATTAAGTAAGATTATCTGCTGTTACGTTCTTATTTATATCAAGTAATCTTATCAAACTTTGGTATGTGTTTGGGAGATAATTTGTTAGAGGAGAGCTATAAAGGTAGCACTTTGTTCTACTGCAAAGATTGCTTTCATAATTTCTGCAAAAAATAAGAACAGTGAAATTTTATATTGTCCACATATTAATTTTGATGATCAAAATAGTTTTTATTGGATGTTACTTATAAAATAATGCCTACACACTAATATATTCATCTAGAATTCACTTGATTCATATGATTATTTAAATAAAATGTTTATATGGATACAAAAATAAGTATATGGGTAAATTATTAATTATATTGCCATTTTCTTCATGTTTTTATCAGTAGTAAAATTCAAGATTTTTCCCCAAATTTTATTTTCACCTCTTTCATATACCTTGAGAACTGATCCATCAATATCCCCAAAATTATGTTAACTTGAAGGCAGACTTTATCCTTCAATTATTCTGGCTCCTTTTTCTGATCTTGTTTGTGCATGTGTAAATATGCATGTGTGAGTATGTGTGTCTGCATGCACATTTATGTGTATGTGTGTGTGATAGACAGAGAGAGATTTCCATTTTCTCTATGTAGCATATCATAACTTTCATATTAGATTCCAAATGATGCTCATACAATATCCTTAATGGATAAAATAATTTTTTAACATTTTCTATGGGTCTTCTTCAACTTTAGTCCATTTGCTGACCTTTTCACAGTTTCACTTTTAAATACTTTTGGAATGCTTTGTTTAGGTCTCTTCACAAACTATATTCAAATTTATTTTATCTTCCATTTTTTCTCTGTGTATTAAGATGGGTTAATGATTAAAATTTTCTACCATCCCTCTTTTTATAGCTTTACAACTGAGGGTTATTTTTTTCAAAATAAATATTGTCTTGGCTACTATATGTCTCTGATAAAGAGATTAAATGCTTACTAAGACAAATTTAGGCTCTTTTGGTATTCTCTAATGGCAATTAATTTATATCAGTTAAATGTTTGTACAAAATTGTTATAATTGGTATGAGTGTTATATTTTTCCCAATTTACCATCTTTAGTAGTTAATTTGAGTAGGTCAGATTACAAACCAACTTAAAATATTCAAACCTGTTATTTGAGGATGACATGATATTGTATATTCTTTATTTATCTGGAATGTTGACACCATTTCTTTACTTTCATGGCTGCCATAAATGTATACCACCCTTCCTGATACAATCATTAACACCTTTTAATATCTTACTCAAAATGGAAATGTTATTTTGCATACGCACATATGTGTGTGTGTACATATGCATATGAGTGTATAAGCATGTGCTTCTACTATTTTTTTTAAATATATGAGAGGGAAGGAATAAGCCTGAAGTATCTACTGTATGCCAGGTATTATGGTAAGCTCTATAAAAATATTACTTTATTAGATCCTTATAAAAACACTGTGAGGTAAGTGTTATTATACCCATTTTACAACTGTGGAAATTAAGAAAGATGAATATTAAATGACTTGCTCAGGAATACAAAGCTAATAAGTGGCTGAGGCTGGATTTGAATCCATGTCTTTCTGAGCCCATGACCAGTGCTCTTTCCAGCATGCCACAAAGCTGCATATGTATGCATGAACACATTAACATGTCTATTATGACTTTTTACATGTGTACACGTACATACATATATAAATATATGTAATACACATATACCCAGACTTACAATGCCATGTGTGCATAAATGTCTGTCTTTCTGTGTATGTCTGTCTCTCTCTCTTCTATCTGCACCTATTGCCAAATCTTGTACTCTGATAGGCATCTGGAATTCAAGCAGGGATTACTTTTGCCCTTAAAGGAAAGTCTCTAATGAAAATCCAGAAAAAAAAAGAAATGGAGAATGAGGGAAAAGCTATATAAGTAAAGGTAAGACTAGTAAAGGGGATGACAGGAATGACAGGAGTCAGAATGGAATGTTATAAACTGCAGTATGAATAGAAAAAATAAATGACATAAAAGTACTGCTCTGGTATTCTACAATTCAGGATTAATGAAGGGATCATGATTGCTTAAGAGTGAAGACAATGGGCTTCAGGAGATTCAAATCTAGCTTCAAAATATTTTTTTTTGAAATTTTAAAAGGTATGCTTTAATCTACATTCAGAAAGAAATGGATTTTGAAGAGAATTTGCAAATAAATATAAAAACACAAAAATGTCAAACATTATTTAAATTTGATCACAGGATAAAAATTGTAACTAAATTAATGGAGCACAAACAAAAGATGGGTTTAAATGGAGTCTTAATAATAAAAACCTAAGTAGCAAATGGGTAAAAAAACAAATCATAGAAACATTAATAATTATAAAAATGACTATGATAATTATGTGGCAGCATATTAAAATTTCTGGTATGTAGGTGAAACAATTTTCAAAGAAACAATGATGCTAAATGCAAAGAGTAACTGGTTTTTTTTTTAATTCATTTATTGTGTTTTCAACAATCATTTCCATATGCTTTTGAATTTTAAATTTTCTCCCCTTTCCTCCCAACCTCCTTCCCCAAGATTGTGTGCAATCTGATATAGGCTCTACATCTACATTCCTATCAAACATATTTTCACATTAGTGAGGTTGTAAAGAAGAATTAGATCCAATAGGAGGAACCACAAGAAAAAATAAACAATTTGATATTTAGTTGAGGATTTTTAATGTGTTCTTTTTCTAATTTTTTTTAGTTGCATGCCTAATTCATTGATTTCCTCTTTCTCTGTTTTATTCGTGTAAGCATTTAGAGATATAAAACTTCACCTTTCTGCATTGGATTATGAAGTTTTTATGCCCTAGTACTTGTCAATTTTTGTGTATGTGCCATGTACTGCTGAGAAAAAGGTATATTCCTTTATATCCCCATTCAATTTTCTCCAGAGGTCTATCATATCTAACCTTTCTAAAATTTTATTCACCTACTTAACTTCTTTATTGTTTATTTGTGGTTAGATTTATTTAGTTCTGAGAAGGGGAGGTTGAAGTCCCTTACTAGTATAGTTTTGCTCTCTCTTTCTTCCTATAATTCCCTGAACTTCTCTTCTAAGAATTTGGATGCTATACCACTTAGTGCATATATGTTTAACAATTATATTACTTCATTATCTATGGTACCTTTTAGCAGGATATAATTTCTTTCCTTATCTCTTTTAATTAGATCTATTTTTGCTTTTTCTTTATCTGAGATAAGGATTGGTACCCTTGTGTTTTCTTTTTGTTCAGCTGAAGCAAAATATACTCTGCTCAAGCTTTTTACCTTTACCCTGTGTGTGTCCCTCTGTTTCAAATGTGTTTCCTGTAAACAACATTTGTAGGATTATGGTTTTTATCCATTCTGCTATCTGCTTCCAATTTATGGGAGAGTTCATCCCATTCACATTCACAGTTATGATTACTATCTGTGTCTTTCCATCCCACTTCCCTCATTTTTGCTTTTCTTTCTCTTTTTTCCTTTTCCTTCCCCACTAGTGTTTTGCTTTTGCCCACCACCTCCTTCAGTCCCTCCTCCCTCAGTTCCCTCTTCTATTAGCTCCCTCACTTTTGTTCCCCTTTACCCTTCCTACTTCTTTCTTACATTCTATCCCCCTCTCTTTTCTTTCCCCTTTTCCCTCCTCCTGCCTATAAAGCAAGTTTGGTTTCTATACCTAACTGATTATTTTATTCTCTCCTTGAGCCAAATCCTATGACAGTAAAGTACAAAAATGCTCATCTCTCTCTCTTCTTTCCCTGTACATATATTTTTCCTGTAATATACTTTACCCTTGTCTGCCTCCTTCTTTACTTTCCTCCCAGTACAATCCCTTCATTAGATAGGATTAATCCACCTACTTAGATCCATTTAACCCACTTAATTAGATTTTTTGCTACCTTTACATCAAAGTCAACTTATACCCCATTAAAATGGTGTAATAGCAATATAGTTCTCAAGAATTACAAGTGTCACTTTCCCTTCTAGGGATTTAAACAGTTTGCCCTTATTAATAACAAGTTTCATTTTTTTCTGTACTGTTTACCTTTTTATGTCTCCCTTGAGTCTTGTATTTAAAGGTCAAATTTTTTGTTGACCTCTGGTCTTTTTATCTGGAAGGTTTGGAAGTCCTTGATTTCATTGAATATCCATCTTCTCCCCTGAAAGATTATACCCATTTTCTCTGGGTAGTTGATCCTTTTTTGTAATCTAAACTACTTTGCCTTATGGAATATCATATTCCACACCCTACAATCTTTTAATGTAGAAGTTGCAAGGTCCTGCGTAATCCTGACTATGGTTCTGTGAAATTTAAATTGTTTCTTTCTGGCTGCTTGCAATATTTTCTCTTTGACCTGGTCATTTTGGAATTTGACTACAATATTCCTTGGAATTTTCAATTTGGGATCTTTTTCAGATGATTGGTGGATGCTTTCTATGGCTACTTTACCTTCTGATTCTAGGACATCTGGGCAGTTTTCCTTGATGATTTCCTGAAATATTCTGTCCAGGCTCTTTTTTTTCATCATGGTTTTCAGGTAGACCAATAATTTTTAAATTATCTCTCTTAGATCTATTTTCTAGGTTAGTTGATTTAGCGATGTGGCATTTTACATTTTCATTTATTTTTTTCATTTTTTTTGTTTCTGTTTGACTGATTTGTGCTCTTTCATAGAGTCATTAGCTTCTACTTGCCCAATTCTAATTTTTAACAAATTGTTTTCTTGTATGAGATTTTGTACCTCCTTTTCCATTTGGTATATTTTACTTTTTAAGGAGTTCTCCTTAGTGAGTTTTTGTGCCTCCTTTTCCATTTGGCCAATTCTGCTTTTTAAAGAGTTTCTTTCTTCAGTATGCTTTTTTTTTCCTATTTGGCCAATTGTATTTTTTAAGGACTTGTTTTCTATACTTAATTTTTGTCTTTCCTTTTCCAAGCTATTGACTCTCTCTTGCATACCTCTCATTTCTTTTCCAAATTTTTCTTCCACCTCTCTTATTTGACTTTTAAAATATTTCTTTAGCTCTTCCAGGAAGGCTTTTTGGGCTTCAGACAAGTTCATATTCCCTTTTGAGGTTTTGAATGTGGGTTTGTTGACAATGTTGTACTCTTCAGAAATTCTGCCTTGATCTTCACTGTCCACATAATAAGAATCTATGATTATCGAATGTTTCTTTCTGCTCATTGTATTTGCTTGTTTCCTGATCTTAATAAAAAGTTGAACTTTCTTGCTAGGGAGTAGGGGCCACTGATCCAACCTTCTTGTGCTTTGAGCCCAGGGCCTAGTCACTGGCTTTCTGTGCTGGGACCTCAGATGCTGTCACTTGGAGGCTGTAGAGTTATGGAAACTTATCTGGTGTTGGGCTAGAATCAGCAACACTAGAGCTCTAGGGCTAGGGTGGAGAGTCTGGTCCCTGAAGGATGCCTACTTACTGGGGCCTTTTGTTCCTTTCTTTGGCTCCTTTCAGATGGATGTTTCACTACTACAGGATGTTTCTCTGCCTGGAGCTTTCCTTCTTGGAATTGTGCTTCCTAGAGTTTTGCTGAGGCTCTGGGTGATTTGGTTGCTGGAGAATCCCATGGCATGTGGTCATTTTCTGATCCAGTTTCCACTGGTTCCCTTGCCCATACTGAGTCACTCAGGGGTCCTGGTGTTGGTGCTTGCCTGCTCCATCACCTGGGGTTCAGGATCTCTCCCAGGTATGCTTAAGTGGGGCTTTCCACTAGCTTGCTGGGATGTCTCCCATTCTGTACTGCTCCCTCTCCCCCAGAGCAAAAGTGACCTTTCTCATTTGTCCCCCCAAGCTTTTTGGTCTACAGGACTGCTACACCTTGTCTTTCTGCTGGTTCAGCTGTTCCAGGGATTTTCCTGGGGCAATATTTTCTGGGCTTTCAGAGGTTAATAAGGGAGGGTGAGAATGACTGACTTCTTACTCTGCCATTTTGGCTCCTGGAAGCAATTACCCAAAAGAATTTTCATCCTTTTCTGTGCTCTTTTGCTTTTTATGGATAATATCTCCTCATAAATGCTCTTGTTAGGGAAAAAATAAACTTTTCCTCTTACTTCATTGATAAATGAGTAGATAGATAGATAGATAGACAGAAAATCATAGAAACAGGTGCTAATATCCCTATTTTACAGGAAAAAAAAACTAAGGCTCTAGGAAGTGATCAGTGTATTCAATATCAGAGATAAGATCTAAAGACACAATGATTTCAAACTCATAAAGCACTTAAGAACTTTGAATATCATGCCTGGCTTTTAAGTAAATTAGGGGACTCAATCATAACAAAAATGTAATGGAAAAATACTGCATCTATAAATACAGATACATATGAATGCATATTGACATGTGCATAAAATATATGTATGTATTGAGTTTCATCATGACTACTGTGAAATTGTGATAGGTTTTTGTGTTGATCAGAATTGCTAAGTCTTTCAAAGCTGATTATTTGATATTATTGTTATTTAAAAATTGTTCTCCTTATTTAGCTTGTATCACTTTGCACCTATTCATACAAGTCTTCCTAGTTTTAGTTGTTTATTTTAGACACCATCTCTTCATTATTTTTGTTGTTTTTTATTTCTTTTTTCAAATTTATTTAGTATTTTATTTTTGCCAGTTACATGTAGAAACACTTTTTATTATTTGTTTTTAAAACTTTAAGTTCCACAGTTTCAGTTGATCTTCTAGATGGGTATGACATTTGTGATCTTAAGGGCATCATGATTTGAGTTAGGTAGGAGAATGTAGATTGACAGCAATATGTGGTTAAAAAGCAAAAAAAGCACTTTTTGAACATGTTGCCGAAGACATGGGTATTCTAATGCATTTTCTATATTTCAATTGGATTTTTCTTAGCATCAGACAGTGACTTTAAAATGTCAACTACTGATAGCCCAATCAATTCCATCTATAGTTATTTAGGTGTCTTCATGACATCAACTATATGAGGCTGAAATGCTAATTTGAATGTGATGTCATGATTCTCAAAGTCAGTGAACTTTTCTCTAATTAATAGGTCTATGACAGCTGAGTAATCTTCAAATGATTTTCATATATCATTCTGCACATCATTTACCTTTGCTAACTGGGGAAAAAGTTTATCTGAAATTTTCTTTGGAAGAAGTGTTTTGAAAAAAAGATAACTTGGCTCAGATTTGGGGCAGAGCCAAGATGGATAATAAAAGCAGTGACTTGCTTGAGCTCTCCCCCAAACCCCTCCAAATACTTATAAAATGGCCTTAAACAAATTCTAAAACTGCAGAACCCACAAAAAGACAGAGTGAAACAAATTTCTAGCCCAAGACAACATAGATGGTTGATCATAAAGGTATATTGTGCTGGGCTGGGAAAGGAGCGCAGTTCAGCATGGGCACGCAGGCAACAGTGAACTGGAAACAGGCCTCAGAGGACTTAATGGTGGACAGCTGTGGCAGATTCTGGAACTCTCAACCCACAAACGCCAAAGACAACTTAGAAAGTCAGTGAGAAAAGTCTGTGTCTGTGGTGAGAGAGAGAAGCTCAGTGGTCTCAGTTCCAGGCCCCAAGACTAGCCCCAGGGTGGAGGCTGCTTCCTGAGCTTCTGGCCCACAGACTGAGGGGGAATCCAGTGGCTGATCAGAGGGAGATTGCACGGATCTCTTTGCAGGTGCAGGATTCTCTTGCTTTGCCCATGTTCAGATCTGGGTCACAGTTCTGGGTGGCGGTCCTGGGGCAAGGAGGAGTGTTGGTGTGGTGGAGCTTGTAGTGGTGGTGAATAGAAAATCCTCCTCACAGTTCCAAGACAGAAAAGAGTGCTTGTGGTCACTCATAGACCAGAGCACAGGCCAAGAAAAGAGTAAACTCCTCACCCTTGATCATACCACCTTGGAACAACTGAACACTTACAGGTCCCTAGAAGTATCTCTGAAAATGGCTACACAAAACCCCCAAAGCTTAGGACAGTACATTCTCCACACTGGAAACAGACCCCTACCTTAACAAAGAGTTTATAACTCAAGTAATTGGCTGGGACCATGAGAAACCAGTACAAAAAGAGTCAGATTATACAATCTTACTTTGGTGATAAAGAAGATCAAAACATACAACCAGAAGAAGACAATAAAGTCAAAGTTCGTACATCCAAAGCCTTCAAGAAAAATATGAATTGGTATCAGGCCATGGGAGAGTTCAAAAAGAATTTTGAGAAGCAAATAAGAGTAGTAGAAGAAAAACTCAGGGTGATGCAAGAAAATCATGAAAAATAAGTCAACTGCTTGCTAAAAGAGATCCTCCCAAAAAATACTGAAGAAAATAATACTTTAAAATATAGCTTAACCCAAATAGCAAAAGAGGTCCAAAAAGCCAATGAGGAGAAGAATACCCTAAAAAGTAAAATTGGCCAAATGGAAAAGGAAGTCCAAAAGATTACTGAAGAAAATACTTCCTTAAAAATTAGAATGGAGCAATCAGAAGCTAGTGACTTTATGAGAAATCAAGACACAGTAAAACAAATCCAAAAGAATGAAAAAATAGAAGAGAATGTGAAATATCTCATTGGAAAAACAACTGACCTGGAAAATAGATCCAGGAGAAAGAATTTAAAAGTTATTGCACTATCTGAAAGCCAAGATCAAAAAAAGAGCTCAGACATCATCTTTCAAGAAATTATCAAGGAAAACTGCCCTGATATTTTAGAACCAGAGGTCAAAATAGAAATTGAAAGAATCCATTATTCATCTCCTGAGAGAGATCCCAAAAGGAAAACTCCTAGGAATATCATAGTCAAATTCCAGAGTTCCCAGGTCAAGGAGAAAATATTGCAAGTAACCAGAAAGAAACAATTCAAGGATTGTGGAAACATAATCAGGATAACACAAGGTTTAGCAGCTTCTACATTAAGGGACCAGAGGGCATGGAATATAATATTCTGGAGGGCAAAGGAGATAGGATTACAACAAAGAATCACCTATCCAGGAAAACTGAGTATAATCCTTCAGGGGAAAAAATGGTCATTCAGTGAAATAATGGACTTTCAAGCATTCTTGATGAAAAAACCAGAGCTGAATAGAAAATTTGACTTTCAAATACAAGACTCAAGTGAAACATGAAGAGGTAAACAGGAAAGAGAAATCATAAATGACTTATTAAGGTTGAACTATTTACATTCCTGCATGGAAAGATGATATTTATAACTCATGAGACCTTTGTAAGTATTAGGGTAGTTGGAGGCAAAAAATTGTATGTATGTATAGATAGATAGATAGATAGATAGATAGATAGATAGATAGATAGATAGAGGGCACAGGGTGAGTTGAAGATGAAGGGTAAAATTAAGAGGTAAGAGAGGGTTATACTGGGAGAAGGAGACAGGGAAAGGTAGAATGGAGTAAATTATCTTACATAAAACAGAAAAAAAAAGACTTTTACAGTGGAGTAGAAATGGGGGGAGGTGAGAGGGAATGAGTGAATCTTAATATCATAGGATTTGACTTAAGGAGGGAATAACATACATGATTGGGTATGGAAATCTATCTTACCTACAGGAAAATAAGGGGGAAGGCGACAAGAGAGCAGGAGGATGATAGAGATGAGGACTGTTTGGGGGAGAGGATAATCAGAAGCAAATGCTTCTGAGGAGGGACAGTGTTAAAAGGGAATAGAATAAATGGAGGACAGGATACGATAAAGGGAAATATACTTAGTTTTTCACAACGTGACTACTATGGAAGTGTTTTGCATGATTACACATGTAATGAGTTGCTTGCCTTTTCAATGAGGGTGGGTGGGGAGGGAGGAAGGGAGAAAATGTGTAACCCAAAGTTTTAAAAACATATGTTAAAAAATTGTTTTCACATGTAACTGGTAAATAAGAAATACAGGAAATGGGGCATTGACATATATCCTGCCCTACAGGAAAATAGAATGGGTAGGGGATAAGAGAAGGGGGGAGAGATAGAAGGGGGGGTTTGGGGGGGAAAGGGGGATAGGTAATGCATGCCATCTTGGGGTGGGGGGAGAGATGAGATGGGGAGAAAATTTGGAACTCAAAATCTTGAGGAAGTGAATGTTGAAAACTAAAAATAAATAAATTTTTTTAAAAAGTTCTCAGATTCTTAAAATCTAGACAATAGCTCACTAAGGTTCAGATTCCTTAAAAGTCTAGCCAATATGGTGGGATGTTCTAATAAACCTTGTATTTGACTGAAAAAAAAAAGATAAGTTTTTTCTAAATGCTTGGAATTTTTGCTGTGTGGTGTATATGTGTGTGTGTAATGTGTGTCTTTATACTTAATTTTACATTGCAAAGAAATATTTGAGTCATTTTGATTTGACATGATATCACACAGAAATGCAGCATTCCTATAGAAACTTTCTTTCAATAATTCACATTGCCAATTCTGTTCTTCATTAAATTTAACTATCTATTTTCACACAGATAAAATTTTGGTTAAAATCTTTCCCTGCAATCCCATTCACTTTAGAATGATACAGCAAATCCACACCAAATACCTTATCATTCAACTTTAGCATGTTACAAAACTGATGATGTTGTATTTCATTTGTACAAATATTTAACAATACTTATAACTTGCTGCAAAGTGTCACTTAAAATATTAGCTTTAGCAGAGATTTTGCTACTGCAAGATACATTGAAAAGAAATGAGAGAATCTGGATCTATTAATACAGTTTTATCTATACAATAAATTCTTCATGTTTTCCTGCATGGAAAGTCCATCATCTGTACATACACTCACCAAATTTACCAAATTCTATCCAGCTTCACAACATTTATCTTTAAAGTTGTTGAAGGTATCTATTTCCCATGTTCTATTTGCAAGAGTGTCCAAAGTAAATAACTTCATAGAAAAGAAAATCTGTTATGACCCGAATGAAGTAGAAAACCTGCACCAAGTCAGTAGTATAAGTTGACTCATCCAAAGCAATTGAATAATATATATTTTCCTTTTGAAGTACTGCATGAAGTTGTTCTTTTATGCTGAAGGCTAGTTCATGCTACCAATCAGTTTTGGTTTTCCTTGATAGAGGCAGTTGCTTGTACTTTGAAATGTTATTGAGGTCTAAGCATCCTACAACTTCAACAATGCATTCTTTCACAATTTCTACATCACTCTGAATGACTTCTTCTTTTCCTGAGTGTTTATATGTGTGTGTGTGCATGCATTTATATATGTATATTATATATCTGTATATCTGTGTATATATGTATGTATGTGTATATATATAGTATGTGTGTATATATGTGTATATGCATATATGTGTGTATATGTATGTGTGTATAACATGCACACACATACATATATAAGTATACACATACATATACACATATACATACATACATACTTCTATATAGATATATATCTATATAGATATATATATACTATATAACTTGCCTCGGTGTCATTATTTCCAGGTCTTATTGCTGCTGAAAAGAATTGTCTTTGCTTTTGCTTTTCATCTTTTAATTTCTTTAATACAACCTTTTGTGCCTCTCACTCTAATTTAAAATATTTGTAATCTTTATGAGTCTTATAATGCCGATGAGCATTAATTTTTTTAATGATGATATTGCAGTGTCACAAAGCAAGCAAATCATCTTATCTTTAGCAGGAATAAGATAATATTGCAGTTCTCAATCCTTATTAAAAATCTGTTTTCTTCCTTCAACATTCTTTTGGTCTTTTTTGACATGATGGGCTGTTAAGCAGACAAAATTAAAAAAAATACTGTCAAGCTGTACAAGTATTCACAAATTACACTTTAAAGAGAAACACAGTATACCACTGTCAAAAGACTGATAACAGACTAGTGCCCTCAACCCCCATAAACTCTTGCCAACCAACCTCATGCGGTAGTGGTGTCAGTCAGGCAGGGGAAATTAGAACTAAATAATGTGTGTAGCAGCCATCAATTTAGCCCTTATGACTTACTAATGTTTTAATTGTGCTAGTCAATGTGAGAAAATTATTTTATTGAAACTTATTTTGTTCTTTGGTATTTTAAATATATTCATTTTAAAAATAAAAATATAAAAGATGAACAAAAATGTATTAATAAAAAAATGATGGGGAAGCTAGGTGGTACAGTGGATAGAGCACTGACCCTGAAATCAGGAGGACCTGAGCTCAAATCCAGCCTCAGACACATGATACTCACTAACTGTGTTACCCTGGGCAAGTCACTTAACTGTGATTGCCTTGCAAAAATGAAAAATCAAAAAGAGGATTTGTTCTGTAAAATTTGGATTCAGTGAAAAGGCCACACTTAAGGACCTACATTGTAAGGCTACATGTGGCCTTAATGCTGTAGGTTCCCCACAACAGTTCTAAGCTCTCTTCTACTTTATATTAGTAGCTAGTAAATCATATAATATTAACTGTGATTCCTTGGTATTTAAATGCTTTCCTTTTGTCAGCTCGCAGTACTATTTCCTTGAGGTAGTTGCTCTAGATTTTGTCTATACTATTCTTGGGATATTCCATTTTGGGTTTTCTTTCAAAAGGTGATTGACAGATTATTTCATTCCTACTTTAACATCTGGCTCTAAGATATTTGGGTAGTTTCTTTTATGATTTCTTGATATATAATGTCTACCTCCTTCTCCTCCTCCTTCATCATCATCATCATCATCATCATCTTTTTTTTCTTCTCCTTCCTCTTCTTTATTCATGACTGTCAGGAAATTCAATGATTGTTAAATAACCTTTCTTTGATATGATTTATCATTTCTTTCTGTTTCATGGAGTCATTAGCTTTTATTTAATAAATTCTAACTTTCAATGAGTTTTAGTGGGGAGCTTGGTTGTACTGCTACCTCTTATTCTACCATCATGACTCCATTACCTTTGGAAAAGTTTTGAAAATAAGTAAAGACAATGAAATTTGGAAGGAAAATGCAAATTCCCTCAACACCAGCTGTAGGTAGGCATTACATTTTCCAGCAAGCAGAATGAGAGAGACGGACAGAAGCGACATAAGGAAAGAAAGAAAAAAGGGGATGGAGACAGACATAAAATAGAGATGGTTTGCAGAATTTCATTAAGCCTTTTGTGATAATTGGAATACCCTAATTTTAAAATCACAATTGGAAATAAAAGGTTCTAAATAATTTATAGGGTTAAGGGGGTGGGGAAGGAACACAAATAAAAATAAAAACTATACATCTGGTAAGTATTCAACACTTGTGAACATACATAATGGAATATTTAAAGTTAACAAATAGCATATATTACCTGTGGTTGGGGCCAAAATCCATTATTTCCAGGAAACAATACCATTTTAACTATGTGTTTTAATGTTAAAATAAGCATTCTAATTCAAGTTTTCTTTTAAGAACATATAAAATCAGTCCCCAAAGACTCACATTGCGTGATCATTTCCCATGACTATATATGATAAGAAAAGGAGACATGCCATCAAATCTATTATAGCCCACTGATCTGATTACCATTTGGGGATTTGCTAAAACTGTCATGAAAACAAAGTGGCTCTGACAACATAATTAGGTTCCTATGATTTGTGGTTTGTATATACTATACAGCTAATCCTAAATGTATTAAATTTATGAATTACACAGATTGACCAAAATGGAGCTATACTGATTTAAATACATAAGGGAGTTTAAGTCTCACATTGGCTGTCTACAAAATGTATTGACTCTAACTAGATTAAGTGCATAAATTAATGGTGATTTACAGAGGTTGCCCACAGAATAACTTGTCACTTACAATATAAAATTAAATTTTTAAAAATGTGGTATTAAAACAGGCAACATTTTAAATAAATTGTTGCCAACAAACCTGAAATGACTTGGACCATGTACTGGGTATCTGGTTAATCAATCAGACAGTAAAGAAACTTTTATTAAACCATTACTATATGCCAGGGACTATTATAAGTTCCAGGGATATAAAAAAAGGCATAAACATTATCCCAGACTTAAAGAAGTTCACATTCCAATGGGGAGACAACATGTAAGTTATGATGTACTTACGTATACAGAGTATAAGGAAGGTAATTTCAAAGAGAAAACCTTAATGGGTCTAGGTGGAGGAACATTGGGAAAACTATCCTAAGAAGGCGAGATTTAAATTAAGTCTTGAAGAAAACCACAGAAACTAAGAGGCTGAGGTGAGGAGAGAGATCATTCTGGATGTGGAAGACAATCAGTGCAAAGGCACATTATTGAGGGATAGAGCGTCATAGGTGAGAAACAATGAACATTTCTCATGATAATGAGTAAAAGTTCAGGCACACATGATACCTATTGCTGACAGATAACAAAATAAGTTTATACTTATTTCTTGATAAAGAAATTCCTTCTATCATGGAGATCAGCAAGTATTCTGAAATTAATTTTTTTCCTGAGGCACTGAGTTGAAAAGTGACTTGCCCTGGTTCTTAAGCCTAGTATGTGGCAAGAACAGCTAATTGAATTCAGGTTATTTTAGACACTATCCTAAAAGAAAGTTGCTATGCTGAGACCACTATTAAGACTGTAACTTTCAGGTTATACTTTTATGTCACAGATCTAGATGTAGGTACTTGTTCATTAATTCCATTAGAGCAAGGTCACAATAGATTCACTTACTCAAAAATGAAAATAAACTCTTCTTAGAGAGGAAACCTTAGCTATTGAACAGAATTAGTCAATCTTCCAGAAAGAAATAGGGCATGCAAGTCTTATTCCATTACACACACACACACACACACACACACACACACACATGCATACACACACGTTATGTGTGTATGTGTATACACACACACAAAAACACATATATACACATATACACATTTATTTGCTTGTGTGATCATTTGTTTATTTGTGAGTTATCTCCTACATTAGAATGTGATATCATTGAGGGAAGGGACTGTTGTTGCCTTTCTTTATATCAGCATTTAGGATAGTGTCTGGTACGTAGTAAGTCATTAAATGCTTGTTGACTGATTGACATAGCACAAAAAACATTAGTCTCTGGCCTGGGAAGGCCCCGGTTTGAATTGCAGTCTACTTATTTATATGTAGTAATTTAGAATTGCCACAAAAGCCTTCCAAATATATCATAATATGCAATAAATATTTAATAGAAAAGAAATATTATTAGTCTATACAGAAGTAGGAAATGTGAAAGACTTAGATAGTTAGTCTTTTCAAAGGAGACCAGAGGAAAACTATAACTCATATCAAATAATCTGTCAAGAGTAATAGCATTAAGGTGAATATAAAGGTTTAGGAAAAATGGAATATTGCTTTGGAATTTAAGCCAAATTCTTGGTGATTGTATGTTTCAATAGGACCACATTAAATAGTTCCAGATTGTAGGAAAAAGGCTAGGATAGTAGATTTCCTAGAATTTTAAGCTAAATTTCACAACAGAGCCCTCAGATTTATAAGTATATCTGATATGAGAGGTTCCCATCTGCATGCAATATGTAAGACACCAGCACCTGCATAAACCTATAGTCAAAAACCATATGTCCTTGTGATATATTTAGTAATTTAGTTGTAGTTACCCTGTTAAAATTCCAGGTGCATCTCACCAATGGACAGTATTATTTTATGGGAGTGACTTTTTCCCAATGCCCTTTGCCAGTCTTTGTTTAAAGCATTTTCATCCAGGGCAAAGTAGCAATCTTGTCTCTATCCATGCCCCTCTATCATCCTTGTCTGACTATAATGTGGGTAAATGATCAGAAAGAAAAAAAAATACTCCAATGTAACATGTATGTTGAAATAAAGCTGCTTTTTTCTGGTGTGTGCATGGAATTTATCTATTTGCATTTTGAAAAAAAAGATTTTATCATACAGCTATAACAATAGATATATATGCATATACATATGAATTTATAAATTGGATAAATACGTATATAATTTCTTCTAGATCTATGATTTCATTGGCATAAGAGAATCTGAGCAAGGGACCTCCTTCTGTCAGTAAAGATTGACATATATTCTGCATCTTACATTTATACAGAATTGCCTGATAGGCTCAGAGTTTAAATACCTCATGTAGGGTGACCTTTGTGTGTCAGAGGTGGGATTGGAGTCTAGGATTTCCTGACTCTGAAACCAACTCTCCTTTCTACTATGCTGCTTATCACACACACACACACACACACACACACACACACACACACACACACACTTCTCTATACATGTTTCCTATTTATATTTATTCAGACACACACGACAATTTTATGTCCTAAAGAAGGTGAAATAAATTCTGGTACCTGTGTCGTATCTTAATATTGAAGATTGAGATATATAAAAGAAAAAAGTTATCTGTTCACTAGATGGGTCTTACAATGAAATTAAAATTGTGTTGTTGTTGATGGTGTTACTGTTCTGGCAGTCCATGATGGTAATTTCTACAATATGGCAAAGTCTTTATAAGTAAACTTTCTCCACCAAAGTAGACTGTTAGTATTATTGTATTTTGTGGTGTTAGAGAGCTTGCTAGAGTACTGAGAGTTTCATTGATTTGTCCATGCATCAGTAGTGGGACTTAACTCCAGGTCTTCCTAACTTCAAGGCCAACTGTCTATTCACTTTGCCCTAAGAAAAAAAGAAAAAAAAGGAAAAAGAAAAACTATCAATCTACAGAATTCAAAACAGGAAAATGAAGACTTAATATTAGTTAGATGAAAATATATTTCTGAAATAAATTTGCATTGGACTTTTCAGTTTTTTACCTTTTCTATTTGATTTAATGAATTAAATAAAAATATAAACAAAAATTAATCAGCAAGAGACAAAGGGATGCTACTAGAAAAATAAGTAACTTAGGAAGTATTTTAAGAAGAAGGGGTATAACAAGAAGAACACAGATATACATATAGTAATTTACATTATATTTTAGATCTGGAAGAGAACTCAGAGAACCTCTGATCTACTCGAACCCTATCAGACGTGGTTGCCCTTCATTGGAGAAAAAGATCAGTGTCATCACAGGGTGATATTTTGACTCATGCATGAATTGAATTTAAGTGAGGCAGAGAGTTACATAAAGTCATCAGTCTCATGTTCTCTTTCAAAGTGATGAACTTCTAGTGCCAAAACAAAAATCAGGACCACTGATGATGGCATGAAATGCAATGATGACCTTAGCATTTTCAATATCTGACCAAGCTTTAAGCATTCCATTGTGCCTATTTCAGCTACCTTCATGGTCATTGGAACAAATTTTTCTCATCTTTTCATTTTTCTTGGGGAAGTCTTCACATGTTTGGGTTAGATATCCCATCCACCACCTCACCAATGGGTTTGAGGCCCATGGGTTACTCTCAACCTGGTTTAGCCTATAGACCTATAGACAAGTTACAGCTTCTTGGAGACACAGGTGAGAGTTGAATGCCAGGTAGATACCAAAGATGGATGAACAGCCCTGAAATGGGTTCAACCAGCCATCATAGTAGAGGTACTATTTCTCCTTGAAAACCCCAAAACACCAAAGCTAAATTCAAGCCAAATACTTTAAAATCCAAGTCTCCTAATTGGATCTTTGATTTAATTTTCTTTTTAATGTGCAACACATTAAAAAATAGACAGATACACAAACAAACGCAAACACGAGTGCACAAACATGTCCATGTGCACGCGTGTGTGCACACACACACACACACACACACTGGGAAGTAAAGAATAGGAAACAGAGATGAGGGACATTTATTTAGGCTTTTGACTTCTCTGCTGCTGCTGCTGCTGCTGTCAACCCTTTCCAAGTGGGACACACAATTGTTTCAAATCTTCAGAAAATGAAGAATGAAAAAGAAATATCCAAGCACATGCAATACTTTCCTTAGTTTCTCACTTCTTTAACTAATTTATCTGAATAATGTTTTCATTTTGTTTATTTTTCTCCTCCCTAGGTATTTACAAAATAGAAGTTTTCATTGAAGTAAAGAAAATAGCTATTATTTCTTTCCACTTGTGAAGAAAACATATATATATATGTATACACATATACATATATATGTGTGTGTTCATATATATATGCACACACACACACATATATATATGCACATATATATATATATGCACATATATTTATCTTCCTCTGTTTTAGTTACATTTTTTTTTAATTTATTTATTTTTAGTTTTCAACATTCACTTCCACAAGATTTTGAGTGCCAAATTTTCTCCCCATCTCATTCACCCCCCAACCCCAAGACAGCATGAATTCTGAATACACATTCCCTTAATCTGCCCTCCCTTATATCTTTCCCTCCATTCTCTTATACCCTTCCTCTTCTATTCTGCTATAGGGCAAGACAGATTTCTATACCCTATTTCCTGTATTTCGTATTTCCCAATTGCATGTGAAAACAATTTTTAACATGTGTTTTTAAAACTTTAGGCTCCAAATTTCCTCCCTTTCTCTCTCCCCACCCACCCTCATTGGAAAGACAAGCAACTGGATACAGGTTATACATGTATAGTCCCGCAAAACACTTTCACAGTAGATATGTTATGAAAAACTAAATATATTTCCCTTCATCCTATCCCGCCCCCCATTTATTCTATTCTCTCTTTTGACCATGTAACTCCTCAGTAGTGTTTGCTTCTGATTACCCCCTCCCCCAGTTGGCCCTCCCCTCTATCATCCCCTTGTTCTCTTGTCCCTTTCCCCCCTCCCCATTTTCATGTAGGGTAAGATAGATTTCCATACCCAATTGAGTATGTATGTTATTCCCTCCTTAAGTCAAATCCTATGAGAATAAGATTCACTCAGTCCCTCTCACCTTCCCCCATTTCCCCTCCAATGTGAAAGCTTTTTCTTGTCTGTTTCATGTGAGATAATTTATCTCTCCCTTTCTCTTTCTTCCAGTATAATCCTCTCTCATGCCTTAATTTTATTCTCCAGATATCACCCCTTCATCTTCAACTCACCCTGTGCCCTTTCTCTCTCTGTCTCTCTCTCTCTCTCTTTCTATCTATCTATACATACATCTAATTTTTTTTCCTCCAACTACCCTAATACTGACAAAGATCTCATGAATTACAAACATCATCTTTCCATGCAGGAATGTAGACAATTCAACCTTAATAAGTCAATTATGATTTCTTTTCCCTGTTTACCTCTTCATGTTTCACTTGAGTCTTGTATTTGAAAGTCAAATTTTCTATTCAGCTCTGGTCATTTCATCAAGGATGCTTCAAAGTCCTCTATTTCACTAAATGACCATTTTTTTCATGGAAGGATTATGCTCAGTTTTGCTGGGTAGGTGATTCTTGGTTGTAATTCTATCTCCTTTGCCCTCTGGAATATTATATTCCATGCCCTCTGGTACCTTAATGTAGAAGCTGCTAAATCTTGTGTTATCCTGATTGTGTTTCCACAATACTTGAACTGCTTCTTTCTGGCTACTTGCAATATTTTCTTCTTGACTTGTAAATTCTGGAATTTGGCTACAATATTCCTAGGAGTTTTCCTCTTTCGGGAGCTGATCGGCGGATTCTTTCAATTTCTATTTTGCCCTCTGGTTCTAGAATGTCAGGGAAGTTTTCTTTGATAATTTCTTGAAAGATGATGTCTAGGCTCTTTTCTTGATCAAGGCTTTCAGATAGTCCAATAATTTTTAAATTATCTCTCCTGGATCTATTTTCCAGGTCAGTTGTTTTTCCAATGAGATATTTCACATTGTTTTCTATTTTTTTTCATTGTTTTGGATTTGTTTTACTGTGTCAATTTCTCACGAAGTCACTAGCTTCCAATTGCTCCATTCTAATTTTTAAGGATGAATTTTCTTCAGCAAGCTTTTGAACTTCCTTTTCCATTTGGCCAATTTTGCTTTTTAGGGCATTCTTCTCCTCATTGACTTTTTTGGACTTCCTTGACATTTGAGTTAGGCTATTTTTTTAAGGTATTATTTTCTTCACTCTTTTTTGGGGTCTCCTTTAGCAAGTTGTTGACTTGTTTTTCATGATTTTCTTGCTTCACTCTCATTTCTCTTCCCAGTTTTTCCTCTACTTCTCTTACTTGTTTCTCAAACTCCTTTTTGAGCTTTCCCATGACTTGGGACTGATTCATATTTTTCTTGGAGGCTTTGGATGTAGGAGCTTTGACCTTGTTGTCTTCTTATGATTGTATGTTTTGATCTTCTTTGTTACCAAAGAAAGATTCTATGGTATGACTTTTTTTGTGCCTTTATTTGCTCATGATCTCAGCCAATTACTCGAGTTTTAAACTCTTCATTAAAGTAGGGGTCTATTTCCAGTGTGCAGAATGTATTGTCCCAAGCTTTGGGGGTGTTTGTGCATCTGTTTTTAGATATACTTCTAGGGACCTGTTGTGAGGGACTGTTTGATGCCAGCTACTGCCAGATGGGGGTTGTGCCAACGTGGGACGGAAACTGGGTACCAGAAAGTAACTGGAGCTCTTGCTCCAGGGGCAGAGGTGGTGCTGGGTGGAGTTTTAATGTACTGGGATGAGATCTGGGCTCGGAGAGGTAACTGGAGCTCTTGCTCCCGAGACTGGAGCGGTGCTGGATGGAGCTGTGACAGGCTGGGGAGGAAGCGGGGTACAGGGAAGTGGCCGGAGCGCGCGCTCCCTAGGCAAGGACTGTGCCGCTTGGAGGGGGGACGGCAGAGAACAAGCTCTCTCTGTCTAGCCTCCTTCTTTAGGTACTATGCTGACCCCAGACTCCTCCTTCCTGTGACCAAACCTGACTTCCTGAGTCACGTATGCTCCCTAGGTGTAGCACCGACCCCAGACACCTCCTCCCCCTCGTATCTGGACCCGACTTCCTGCGTCACGTGTACTCTCCTTTGTCTATGCACTGATCCCTCGCCTCCTTCCAAACCTCTGGGACCCACTTCCTGTGCCACGTATGCTCCCTTTGTCTGGACACTAGCTGGACGTCCCTTTTTGATATTTGATCCTCAACGAGTCACTATGGGCGGGCTGAGGAGGAGGGACAAAGAAGGTACTAAAAAGAGCTGCGGGGGGGGGGGGGGGGGGGGGGGGGGTTAGGGGGGGCGCGGGGGGGGGGGGGGGGGGGGGGGGGGGGCGGATTCGGCTTTTGCTCCTGCTCCGCGTGTGCCTTCCTGCCTGGCCTTGCTGTCATGATTATTGAATAAAGTTCAGGTTTTTGCACCCCCAGATAGGCTCCTTTCTGGTTTACCCGGGTGGCCTCCGATGATACGTGAGTATGACTCTGGTTGGCTGATTTGGTTGAAAGAGTGTGCGCGGTTTGGACCGGCACAACCTGTAAATTTTCAGTTCTTCCAAGGTGATATGAGAAGAGACAAGGTGTTTACTCCTTTCCTAGCCTGTGCTCTGATCTGTGAATGACCACAAGCACTCTTTTCTGCCTTGGAACTTTGAGGAGGATTTCCTCTCCACCACCACTACAAGCTCCACCATGCCAGCATTCCTCCTTACCCTAGGACTGCCACCCAGAACTGTGATCCAGATCCAAGCACAGGCAAAGCAAGAGAATCTTGCCTCAGCAAAGAGATCCTGAAATCCCCTTCTGATCAGTCACTCAATTCCTCCTCAGTGTGTGGGCTGGAAGCTCTAGAAGCATCCACCACCCCGGGGCTAAGCTCAGGTACTAGGGCTGGGACCTGCTTCTCTCTCACCACAGTCACAAACTTTTCCAGCATTGACCTTATAATTTGTCTTTGACATTCGTGGTTTGAGAGTTCTGGAAACCACCACAGCTGCCCATGATGCAGTCCTCTGAGGCCTGCTCCAGGTTTGCTGAGGCCTGTTTTGCATGTGCGCCCAAGCCAAACTGTGCTCCCCTCCCCACCTGGTGTGATATATGTTTCTGATTGACCATACAGTCTGTCTTGAGCTGGAAATTTGTTTTACTCTGTCTTTTTGTGGGTTCTGCTGCTTTAGAATTTGTTTAGAGCCATTTTTATAGGTATTTTGAGGGATTTGGGGGAGAGCTTAAGCAAGTCACTGCTTTTACTCCACCATCTTGGCCCTGCCCCTGTTAGTTAAATATTTTTGAAAAAATGGTTTGCCATTAAAGAAAAATTCTACCACTAATTCTGATAAGACCGTATATTAGAGAATTCAACGATCTAAATGTTGAAAGATATTTTTTTCCTGGCAAAATGTGGAGGAAGAAATGTTTGGCTTTATATCTAAAGCACATTAAAATATATATTGCTGATATTTGAAACAGTTTTACTCATCTATCCTTAAAACAGAAAGAAGCTGATTTAACAAAAAGATAAAGTTAAGGAGAACATTATATGACATGGAATAGTAAAGTTTTTTCTTTTCTTTATTTTAGATTTTTTTTTTACATTAAGCATCTTATTTTCACCAGTTATATGTTAAAATACTTTTATCATTAGTTTTTAAAACTTTAACTTCCAAATTCTGTACCTTCCTCCCTTCCCACCCACCCCTCTATTGAGAAGGCAAGCAATTCAATATAGGTTATAAATGTGTAGTTATGCAAAATATTTTCATCATGTTGTGAATGAAAACATAGACAAAATAAAAATAAAAATCTCAAGAAAATAAAGCAAAAAAATATACTTCAATCTATATTCAAATGGCATCAGTTCTATCTCTAGGTATGTGTACCATTTTTCACCATAGGTCCTTCTGAGTTGTCTTGGATTATTGTATTGTTAAAAATAGTTACTCATTTACAGCTGATCATCTTACAATATTGCTGTTACTTTGTACACAGTACATTTCACTTTGCATCAGCTTGTGTAAGTCTTTTTTATTTTTAATAACTAATTTATTTATTTTTAGTTTTCAACATTCACTTTCATGATTTTGAGTTTTAAATTCCCCTCCTCCTCTCCTCTCCCCTCCCCAAGATGGCATGTAATCTGATATTGGCTCTATTATTACATTCATATTAATATTTTCACATTAGTCATGATGTAAACAATAATTAAAACTAATGAGAGTAATGGCAAAAAATTGAACAAAACAAGAAAAGGAGAGCAAATGGTATGCATCCATCTGCATTCAGACTCCAAAGTTCTCTCTCTGGATGTGGATAGCACTGTCCATCATGAGTCTTTTAGAGTTGTCTAAGATCCTTTCATTTCTGAGAAGAGCTAAATCTATCAAAATCAGTTCTCACACAATGTGGCTCTTACTGTGTACAATGTTTTCCTGATTCTGTTCATTTCACTTAACATCAGTGTGTATAAGTCTTTCCAGGTTTTTAAAAACATATTGTAGGATTGTGGTTCTTAATCCACTCTGCTGTCCCCTTCTGTTTTATGGGATAGTTCATCCCATTCCATTCACAGTTATGATTACTATCTGTGTCTTTCTCTCCAACTTGTCCCGCGACCCTGTTCATGCTTTTCTCTTGCCTTTCTCCTTTTCTCTCCTCACTAGATTTTTGCTTTTGACCCTACCTTGCTCAATTTACCTTCTCTTCTATCAGCACCCTCCCTTTTCTTTCTCTTTTCCTTTACCCTTCCCTTTTCTTTCCCCTTTCCTTTCCTACTTCCTATAGGGTAAATTAGATTTCTATATTTAAATGATTATGGTATTCCCTCTTTAAGCCAAATCTGATGAAAATAAAGTTCAAATAACACTCTTCTACCTCCCTTCTTTCTTTCTACTGTAATAGGTTTTTGTGCCTTTCATATGATATAATTTACCCTTGTCCATCTCCTCCTTTCCTCTTCTCTCAGAACAATCCCTTTTTACCGCTTAATTAGATTTTTGATCATTATATCAAAATGAACTTATGTCCATACCCTCTGTTTATGTATACCCCTTTAAACGTCATAGTAACAATATGGTTCTCAAGAGTTACCAGTGCTATCTTAACTTATAAGGATGTAAACAGTTTGCCCTTATTAATAACATGTTGTTGAGGTTGCTGTTGTTGTTTCTTTCCTGTTTGCCTTTTTATGCCTCCCTTGAGTCTTGTATTTGAAGATCAAATTTTCTGTTGAGCTCCGGACTTTTCATCAGGAAGGTTTGGAAGTCCCCTATTTCATTGAATGTCCATCTCCACTAAAAGATTATACTCAATTTCACTAGGTAGTTGTAATCCAAGCTGCTTTGCATCATGGAATATCATATTCCACCCCCTTGGATCTTTTAATGTAGAAGCTGCAAGGTCCGGTGTAATCCTGACTGTGGTTCCATGATACTTAAATTGTTTCTTTCTGGTTGATTGCAATATTTTCTCTTTAAGCTGATAGTTTTGGAATTTGGCTACAATATTTTCAATATTTTCAATCTGGAACCTCTTTCAGGGGGTGATTGGTAGATTCTTTTGATGACTATTTTATCTTCTGCTTCTAGGAACTCAAGGCAGTGTTCCTTTACAATTTCCTGATACTTTTTTTTTTCATTTGACCACTTGTATTTTTAAGGACTTGTTTTTTACAGTCAATTTTGTCCTTCTTTTTCCAAGCTTTTGACTCTCTCTTGCATACCTCTCATTTCCTTTCCCAATTTTTCTTCTACCTTTCTTACTTAACTTTTTAAATCCTTCTTAAGCTCTTCTAAGAAGACTTTTTCAGCTTGAGATCAATTCATATTCCCCTTTGAGGTTTAGTTTCTAGGTATACTGACAATGTTCTCTACTGAGTTTGTCTTTTGACCTTCTCTTTTCCAATAATAAGAATCTATGATGATTGCCCATTTCTGCTTTCTGCTTATGGTGTTTGCCTATTTCTAGTCTTTTAAAGTTGAACTCTCCTGCTAGAGTGAAGGAGGTACTAATCCAAACTTCTTGTGCTGGGATCCTGAGACCTACTCAAGCTTCTTTTGCTGGGATCTCAAGACCTGCCCAAGCTTCCTGGTCTACAAGACTGCTGCACCCCATCATTGTGTTGACTCAGATGTTCCAGGATTTTTCATGAGGTGATATTTTCTCAGTTTTCAGAGGTTAATAGGGGAGGGTGAGAGAGATTTACTTCTTACTCAACCGTCTTGGCTACTGGAAGTCCAGAACACCTCATGTAAGTCTTTCTATGTTTTTTTTTTTTTCTGAGAACATCCTGCTTATAATTTCTTATAGCACAATAGTATTCCATCATAATCAAATACCACAGTGTGTTCAGCCATTTCCCAATTGATGGGTATCCCCTCAATTTTCAATTCTTTGCCCCCAGAAAAGACCTGCTTTAAATATTTTTATACATACAGGTCATTTTCCTTTTTTTTTTAATTTCTTTTGGGATTCCAACCTAGTAGTTGTATTGCTAAGTCAATTGATATGCATGGTTTTATATCCCTTTTTGCATATTTCCAAATTGCTCTATAGAATTATTTAATCAGTTCAGAACTCCCCCAACAGTGCATTAATGTCTCATTTTTCCCACATCCCTTCCAACATTTGTCATTTTCCTTTTCTGTCCTATTAGCCAATCTAATAGGCATGAGATAGTATTTTAGAATCATTTTAATTTACATTTCTCCAATCAATAGTGAGTTAGAACTTTTCTTTTTTCACATAGCTACAGACAGCTATGATAACTTCATGTGAAAACTGTTCATCTCCTTTGATCATTTATCAGTTGGGGATTGGCTGTTCTTTTATAAGTTTGACTCAGCTACCTATGTTTGAGAAATGACACCTTTATCAGAGAAACTGTTTTCAATTTTTTTTCACAGTTACTCATGCTAAATGTAATTCCCTCTGTCTTATTCCACCATTTATTCTATTCTCTCACTCCTTTTAACCTGTGCCTCCTCAAAAGTGTTTCACTTCATACTATGCCCAAAGGACTTATAAAACTGTGCATTTGATCCAATAATTTTTGAACCTTTGATCCAGCAATACTACTACTAGGACTGTATCCCAAAGAGATCATAAAAAAGGGAAAGGGACCCACATATTCAAAAATATTTATAGCAGTTCTTCTTGTGGTGGCCAAGAATTGGAAATTGAGGGTATGCCCATCAACAGGGAAATGGTTGACCAAATTGTGGTATATGAGTATAATGCAATACCATTATGCTAAAAGAAATGAGTAGCAGGAGGACTTCAGAAAAACCTGGAAAGACTTCCATGAATTGATGCTGTATGAAATGAGCAGAACCAGAAGTACATTGTAACAGCACTATGATGTGGTGACCAACTTTGATAGACTTAGCTTTTCTCAGTGATACAATGATCTAAGACAACTCCAATAGACTATGATGAAAAATGCTATCTATATCCAGAAAAAGAACTATGGAGTCTGAATGCAGATCAAAGTATACTATTTTCTCTCTCTTTTTTGTTTTTTTCTTTCTTTCTTGTGGTTTTCCTCCTCTTGTTCTGATTCTTCTTTCACAACATAACTAATGTAGAAAAATGTTTAATATGATTGTACATGTATAGCCTATATCAGATTGCATGTCCTCTTAGGGGAAGGGAGGAAATGAGGGGGAAATATAGGGGAATATTTAGAACTCAAAATTTTAGAAAAGTGACTGTTGAAAAATAAAAATTAATCAATTAATTAAAAACTCTTGTTTTTCTTCTGAATACCCCTCCCCATTCTGCCTTTTCTTCTATCACCCTCATCCCCTTCTCTTATGCCATTCTTCAACTTTGTGGGGTAAGATTGATTTCTATACCCAATTCAATGTAAATGTTATTTAATCTTTGAACCAATTTGGGTTAGAGTAAGGTTCATTCACTTCCCTTCCCCCCTCTTTACCTTTACTGTAAAACTTCTTCTTGCCTCTTTTATGTAAGATAATTTACCCCATTCTACCTCTCCCTTTCCCTTTCTCCCAGTACATTCATCTCTCACCCCTTAATTTTATTTTTTGTATCACCCCTTCATCTTCAACTCACTCCTGTGTCCTCTCTCTGTATATATTCCTTCTAACTACCCTAATAATGAGATAGTTCTTATGAGTTACAAGTATCATGTTTCCATGTAGCAATGTAAACAGTTTAACTATATTAAATCCCGTATAATTTACCTTTCTTCTTTGTCTTTGTAGTCTTCTCTCGAGTCTTGTATTTTTTCTATTCATCTTTGATTTTTTCATAAAAAAGTTTGAAAGTTCCAGTGTGTACATATTAGATATATGCTTAAAAGCAACTATATGTAGTTAAGAATTTAAAGGGGGTGCAAAATTAAAATGAATAGGGTATTCACCTTAAAGGTCCACTATAGTTTCCTCAACTGCAAAATTGAGAAAATAGTAGCAAGTTTTCCAGGGATTTTGTGAGAATCAAGTGAGATAACTTAAAATTACTTAGGACAATGTCATGTATATTGTAAATGTTTAGTAAATGTTTGTTTTCTTCTTTCGGTTAATTTCTATTCTTAACTTTACTTGTTTATGTACTCTATCATCCAGTGATATTGGACTTCTGCTGTTACTCACACAAGACCCTCCATTTCCTTATTCTGTTCCTTTTTACAATGTATCCTTCATTCCCAAAATACTCTTTCTTTACCTCTGCCTCCTGAATTCCATAGCTTCCATCAGAAGTAAGCTCAAATCCCATCTTTTACAAAATAATTGTCCACGTTTAACAAACTCACACCCCACTCCTACTGCTTTTCCTGAGAGATTACTATCCATTTACACTGTATCTTTTATTAAATTTTGGCATGTTGCAATCCTCATTATGGTCTGATCTTCTTAAATGGAAAGACTGCATTTTGGTCTTTATTTATATCTGGAACACTCAGCTTAATGCCTGACATACAGTACATACTTAATAAACATGCCTACATGGCTAATTCAACATGGGTAAGGGCATCTTTACCACTATACATCACAGAAAATTTACTAAGTTGCTTTGTGGGCACAAATTTCTACATAGGAAATTCTTACATTGATGATAATTAAATTATATGTTTTTTAAAAGAGCTTAGCACAGTGCATGGCACATAATAGGTATTTAGTAAATGTTTGTTCTATTATTCCTTTCTCTCTCCCTTTCAATAATTGAAATAATATAATTACATTAAACATAAATAAATCAAGAAGCAGTCTAATATATAAAATAAACTGATTCCAATTTATAATAATTAGACTCATTCTTCCCTTTTCTAAATGGTCTAAGAAAAGGAAATTATCAAAGGTAAAAAATCCAGATTATTTGCAGCCACATAAAAAAATGTTCTAACTAATAATTACAGAAATGCAAATAAAAATAACTTTGAATTTCACTTCCTACCTTTCAGACTGACAAATGTGACAAGAAGGGAAAATTATAAATGTTTGAAGGGTCAGTTGGAAAAGAAGCACATTGATGGATTGTTGGTGCACCTGTGAATGGGAATCATCATTCTGGAAAGTGATTTGGAATTTTGCACAAAAAAGTTTTGAACTAGTGCATACCATATGACCCTATTATTCCACTAATAAGTCCATGCCCAAGAAATATCAAAGAAAAAGGACACTTTCCTAATAGTACAAAAATATTTATAACATTTCTTTTAGTAGTGGCAAAAAAGCTGGCAAAGAAATCCTATCAATTGAGGAATGGATGAATACATTATGGTATTGTGTTAAATTTCATTAAATCCATTACCTTTCCCTGCAGGAAATGATGATTTAGGGTGCAGAATGAGATATATTTTGCATATAGTTATTCAGGAAAATTGATTTGACTATATATATTTGTTATAAGAATTTTTTTCTCTATTTTCTCCTATGGGGAATGAGAGTGCAAGTAAGAGAAAATAGATTACTGTTAGGTTTAAAAATACACACAACAGATTTCCACTTCCAGGACCCAATATGGTGGAGTAAGAAGTACATTGCTCTCACCCTCCCTTATTAACCTCTGAAAGTCCAGAAAATATCACCCCAGGAAGAACCCTAGAACAGCAGAACCAGAAGAAAGATGGAGTACAGCAGTATAGTATCGGAGGTAGCTTGAGGGATTAATGGGAAAGGCCCCTCTTGCCCTGGGGGAGGGGGAACAGTACAGAATAGGAGATGTCTCAGCAAGGTAGCAGAAATCCCCACCTCAGAATACCAGGGGGAGATCATGAACTCCAAGTTTTGGAGTAGGCAAGCACCAATACCAGGAATTTGGTAAGACTCCCTCTTCACCTATTTTCCCAAATAGTCTATAGTATTGGAATTAATTGTTCTTTAAATGTTTGATAGAATTTGCTTGTAAATCCATCTGGTCCTAGAGAATGTTTTCCTAGGGAGTTCATCAAAGGCTTGTTCAGCTTTGTTCAGATGGGGTTACTTAAGTATTTTACTTCCTCTTCTGTTAATCTGGGCAATATATATTTTTGTAAATATTTATCCATTTCACTAAGATTGTCAAATTTATTGGCACACAGTTGCGTAAAATAGTTTCCAAGTATTGCCACCCTGGGGCAGTGCCAGGACTGGGGCTGGGATCAAAACTTCTCTCTCACCAAAGTCACAGACTTTTTCCTACTGACCTTCTATGTTGTCTTTGGCATTCATGGGTTGAGAAGTCTGGAAATCACCATAGCTGCCTGTGATTCAGTCCTCTGAGGCCTACTCCAGATTCACTGAGGCCTGTTTTATCTGTACACGGCACCGAACTGTGTTCCTCTCCCCACCCAGCATGATATGCCTTTCTGACCAACCATCCAGGTTGTCTTGGGCAGGAAATTTGTTTCACTCTGTCTTTTTGTGGGTTCTGCTGCTTTAGAATTTGTTTAGAGCCATTTTTACAGGTATTTAGAGGGGTTTGGGAGAGAGCTTAAGCAAGTCACTGCTTTTACTCCACCATCTTAGCTCCACCTCTCCCAAATAATGAATTTTCAAAGGTTTGTTTTGTACTCTCAGAATCACAGAACAAAAAGGGAAATGGAAAGATATCCTCTACTTTGTTGTCTTCTGGCAGGAACATCCTTAAATTACTCCCAAAGAAAAAAAAAATCCTATTCTTATTGGCTTTTGAAGAAGAGATTTCATAATACATTTTGGCATCAGATTCAAATAGTTAAGGGATCTTAATATAAGCAAATAATAGTTTTATATATTTAATATCAATTCTTTCTAGTAAAGATAGCTGGGATATGATGAGATGAGCCCTAGTTTCATTGGCAGAACACCTGGCTTCCATTTTCACACTGTCGTTAAAGAAGGGGGATAGGTTTTCATAAAAGAAAGTACAATTTCCATTTTGAAAGTGCTATGTTTGAAATGTTAAAAGATTATAGAGGAGATGCCCAGCTGATGATTATAAATCAGAATAAACCCTCAGTGAAGAAATAGAGTCCATGATGATGACCTAAGATAGATGAGAAGGGATAAGCAAGAGAGAGAGAGAGAGAGAGAGAGAGAGAGGGAGAGAGAGAGAGAGAGAGAGAGAGAGAGAGAGAGAGAGAGAGAGAGAGAGAGAAAGAGAGAGAGGAGAGAGACCCCTTTGGCAGTAAAATGATGACCCCTTTTCAGAATAATGTTTTCAGATGCATAAAATAAAAAACATAGCATTACAGAGCACATAAATTTTATTGAAATGTATCCTTTTTCTAAGTTCATGAACATCAGGTTAAGAACTCCCCTGTAGAATCTGTCAATATCCTCAAGTGAGCATCCAACTTTCACACTTTTGCTTGAAAACCTCTAGGGAGGGATGATGCAACTAATTCCTAAGGTAAATCATCCAATGTGGAATAGATCTGAGTTTTTAGAACATTTTGTCCCTCCTTATATCAAGAAAAACTCTTCCCTTGTGCAAGCTCCGCATATGGCTGCTGTTTGTCCTCTATGACTAAGCTAACCAAGTCTCTTTTAAAAATTAGTCTTTCAAATATTCAATAATCCATAATCTGACTCTCAAACCTTCTTTTTTCCATACTAAAGAACAATAGTTCATTCTATAAATGTTCCTATAATATGACCTAAAGAATCTCATCATTACAACCATTTTCATCTGGTTGCTATCTAGCTCATGACTTCCATTCAAATAAAAAAAAATGAAGCACCATGAGCTAATGATACACCAGCCATAGTCTAACCAAGATTTATTATGAGACCACAATAATCTCCTATATTGTGTACACTGTGGGTATCCTTATGAAACCTAAGTCAACTTTAGCTTTTTTTTTTTTGGCTGCTACATTATAGCATTGAAATATATTGAGCTTGCATTCCACTAAAACTCCTAAGTATGCCCGACCTCCAACTCAGGGAACAGTTTTTTGGCCTTTAGTGGAAATATAAATGTTTCTCCCTATCAAATTTAATCTTACTAGTTTTAATCTCATCTTTCTAGAATCTAGACTATGTAGATTTTTTTTCTAGTTCATTATCAGGCATCTAATATATCTATTCATTTCAGCATTGCATCATTGTCAAATTTTGTAACCATTGATAAAGAGGATAAATAGAAGAGGCCTAAGCATGAACTCCTAGAGCATTCCCTTAGAGATAATCCTTCAATCTAAGTTCAATTTATTAGGGTCCAGGAATTCAGTCAATTCTGAATCTCCATAATTTTACTTTATTTTTTATTAATTTATTTTGATTTATCAACAATCACTTCCATACGCTTTTGAAATTTTTCTCCCCATTTCTCGCCACCACCTTCCCCAAGATGGCATACAATCTGATATAGGCTATACATATACATTCCTGTTAAGCATATTTTCACATTAGTGAGGTTGTAAGAATTAGAACCAAAAGGAGGAACCACCAGAAAGAAGAAACAAAACTCAACAGAAGAAAAAAAGTAGCAAATAGTATGCTTCAATCTGCATTCAAACTCCATAGTTCTTTCTTTGGATGTGGATACCATTTTTCATCACGAGGCCTTTGGAGATGTCTTAGGTCCTTGTATTGCTGGAAAGAGTTAACTTTATCAATATTAGTCATCTCACAATGTTGCTGTTATTCTGTACAACGTCCTCTTGTTTCTGCTCACTTCACTTAGCATCAGACCATACAAGTCCTTCCAGGTTTTTCTGAAGTCAGCCTGTTCATCATTTCTTATTGTACAATAGTATTCTATTACATTCATAAACCACAACTTGTTCAGACATTCCCCAATTGATGGGCATCCTCTCAATTTACAATTCATTGCCACCACAAAAAGAGCTGCTATAAATACTTTTGTACATGTGGGTCCTTTTCCCAATTGTATGATCTCTTTGTGATATAGCCCTAGAAGTGCTATTGTTGGGTCAAAGGGTATGCACATTTTGATAGCCCTTTGGGCGTAGTTCCAAATTGCTCTCCAAAATGGTTGGATCATTTCACAACTCCACCAACAATGCATTAGTGTTCCAATTTTCCCACATCTTCTCCAACATTTATCATTTTCCAGTTCTATCATGTTGGACAATCTGATAGGTGTGATGTGGTACCTCAGAGTTGAGTTGTTTTGATTTGCATTTCTCTAATCAATAGTGATTTAGACCATTTTTTCATGTGACTAAAGATGGCTTTAATTTCTTCATCTGAGAACTGCCTTTTCATATCCTTTGACCATTGATCAATTGGAGAATGACTTGTATTCTTATAAATTTGACTTAATTCTCTATATATTTTAGAAATGAGGCCCTTGTCAGAGACACTGGTTGTAAATATTATTTCCCAATTTTCTACTTTCCTTCTAATCTTGGTTGCATTGGCTTTGTCTGTGCAAAAACTTTTCAATTTAATATAATCAAAGTCATCCATTTTGCATTTTGTAGTGTTCTCTATCTTTATCTGAATTTGGCTACTATATTCCTTGGCATTTTCAATTTGGGATACCTTTCAGAAGGTGATATATGGATTTTTTCTATGGCTATTTTACCCTCTGGTTCTAAGACCTCAAGGAAGTTTTCCTTTATGATTTCCTGAAAGATACTGTTCAGGCTCTTTTTTTATTGTGATTTTCAGGTAGACCAATAATTTTTAAATTGTCTCTCCTGGATTGATTTTCCAGATCAGTTGTTTTACCAGTGATGTTTTCATCTATTTTTTTTTCATTTTTTTCTTTCTGTTTGACTGATTCTTGCTCTCTCATAGATTTATTAGCTTCCTTTTCCCCATTTCTAATTTTTAACAAATTGTCTTCTTCTATTAGATTTTGTACTTCCTTCCCCATTTGGCCAGTTGTATTTTTTAGGGATTTGTTTTCTTCAGTGTACTTTTTTTCCAGTTAGTCAATTGTATATTATAAGGACTCTTCTACCTCTCTCATACGACTTTTAAAATTCTTCTTGAGCTCTTCTAAGAAGGCTTTTTGGGCTTCAGACCAGTTCATATTCCCTTTTGAGGTTGCAGATGTGGGTTTGTTGACAATGTTGTCCTCTTCAGAATTTCTGCCTTGACCTTCACTCTTCTCATAGTATGAATCTATCGTACATTTCTTTTTGCTCTTGGTGTTTCCTTATTCCCTGGCCTTTAAAGAGATTGAGCTCTTCCACTGGGGAGCAGAGGGCACTGATCCAAGCTTCTTCTGTTGGGAGCCTAGGTCTTGGTCACTAGCATTGTATGCTGGGGCCTCCAATGTTGGCAATTGGAAGTTGTAGGTTTCTGGCAGCTTATCTGGTGTTGGGCTGGAATCACCAAGGCTGGAACTCTTGGTAACTCTAGGTTGCCTGCTTTTCCTTTCCTTTTGCTTTCTTCAGCTCCTTTCAGATGGATGTTGCAGGGCGTTTATCTGTCTGGGGCCTTTTATAGTGCTGCTTCCCTTATTTTTTGCTGAGGCACTAGGAGACCCAGTTGCTGTAGAATGCCAAGGCACCTGGTGATTTTCTGAGCTGGTTTCCACCAGTTTCCCCACCCTCACTGAGGCACTTGGAGGTTCAGGTGTTGGTATTTGCCTTCTCCACCACCTGGGTTGCAGAATCTCTTCTTGGTGTACTAAAGTGGGGCTTTCTGCTAGTTTGCTGAAAAGCTTCCCATTCCATACTGCTCCCCTTCCCCCAGGGCAAGAGGGGTCTTTCCCGTTAATTCCTCAAGCTACTGGACTGCTGCTCCCTGTCTTTCTTGTGGTTCGGCTGTTCCAGGGTTTTTCCTGGGGCTATATTTTATGGGCTTTCAGAGGTTGATAGTGGAGGGTGAGAGTGACTACCTTTTTACTCTGCCATCTTGGCTCCTGGAAGTGTAAGTCTCTCCATAATTTTTACTTTAGAGGCATCTAAGTGCCATTTTCCATTCCTCACTCTCACTCTTTCCAAATTTCCAGTGAATTTTAACATATTTTCCTTTTTGTCTCCACAGCATCTCTCATAGCCAACACTCTAGTCTAAATCTTCCATACAATTTGTTTAGACTATTACAGTAGTCTTTTATCTAGTCTTCCTGTCTCAAGTATCTCCCCATTGCAATCCATTCTCCACAAAACTGACAAATTGAACTCCCTAAAAATAACATCTGATCACACTGCTCCCTATTAAAAAAATCCAATGATCCCTTTATATGTCTAGATAATAGGATAGCTAAATGATGAAATGAACAGGCAGCTGAACCTCAAGTGAGGAAGACATGGGTACAAATCCATCCTCAGTCCCTTACTAGCTATGTAACCCTGGGGGACCCATTTAATTTCCCTTTACTTCAGTTTTTAAAGTGCTTGGTACAGAACCTAGCACATAGTAGGTGCCTAATAAATGCTTGTTTCCTTCCTTTTATTTCTTCTTTCCTTCTTATTGTCTTGCCTACCTCGCTTGTATAAAAAGATCATCTGAGAGACTTTTTCAAACAATTTGCTAAGATCTTAGCAAATGTTATCTACAACATTCTCTGAGTCTACCCATCTATGATATTGTCAATAATGAATTTATTCTTATTGTCAATATGAATTTATTCTGTGATGACCTCTTGATGAAGCCAGCTGTCTCTTTGTGATCTTGTTTCCTTTTCTGTATGTTCATAAACCATCCCTCTAATAACATTATATAGAATTTTGCTAGAAATTAAAGCCAAGTTCAGAGTCTGATAGTTTGTAGGAAATTTATCTTTGGTATTCCTGCAATATTTCCAAATATTTCACTAATCACAAGCAATGATTCAATAAGCACATCTGCTAGTCCTTCTAATGCTCTTGATGCAGCTCATTGGGTCCTCATGCCTTAAATTTATCATCAGGCATTACTTACTCTCTCCTTAATCCCTCAACAAATCTCCTTTGTAATATAATCCCCATAGATTCTATCATTCTTTCCCCAACATTCAACTATTACAATATTCTCCTTTGGAATTATGAGCATGCACATGTGATTGATTTTTCTTTTTATCAGATTTTCTTCTGAGATATAACCATGAACTGTCCCACAAGATTCCTCCTTTGGGACTCCTCAAGTTTCAGGTATTCCCTGAGTTTTGAATCACTTCAGGTGCTTCTGGTTTCTAGTTTAAGGAGGAAAGATGGAAAAGGGCAACCCCACTTCATATAACCGAAGGAAAAGACTCTGGGAAAAACATGAGAGGAACTGGCAATCTCCATTATGTCCCTATCCCTAACTTCCTGTACTGGAGTCTTCAGGAAATTTCCCCTTGGGTGAGATCTCGGACTCTGTCTGGGTTGAGTTGAGTTACCTTGCTCCCAATGGGGTAGCACCTTCATTATGTATTTTTTTATACACACACACAATTCTAGCCTGATACCCCTTCTTTCTGAGGAATATTAAGTTTCCTCTGGACCTAACTTCTTGCTTCTCCTTTTGGTATGAATTAAAATCTCCATGGAGAGGGGTAGGGGAAGAAGAATCCAGAGATGTCCATTCTGCCTCCCTTTGAGCCGCACAAAGACAGCTCTTGCTATATTTAGGGTTTCCTCATTACATGTAGGCCTTTTCACATGCAGGCCCCCTTTCTTACATATAAATCCTTCTGTTTGGCAGAGACATTTGGCAGAAAATCTAAAGATGTTCATAACCTGGTCCTTTCCTACCTTCCCATTCTTCTTTCACTTTATCCCCTTATATCAGCTTTTAACTCTATAATACATTGGCTTGCTTTCTCTTCCTAGAACATCATACTCCAATTTCTATGGCTAGCTGTTTTCCACATCAGGAATGCTCTCCCCCCTTTCACTTCAACATCTTCATTTTCCTGCCCTCCTTCAACATTCAGCTTGAACTCCATCTTCTACACGAGGCTTGTCTTGTTCCCTCAGCTACTAATGCATCCACTCTTAGATTACTTTTTTTTTATCTATTCTGTATATATCTTGTATGTTCTGAATCATTTACACATTGCCTCAACTATTAGAATGTAAACTACTTGACAGCAGGGTCAGTTTTTACCTTATTTTGCATTCCCAGTACTGAGCATAATTTTAATAGTTAGTAAATAAATAATGTATGCTTATTTACCAACTATAATTCTCATTTCAAAATATTATCTCAGTTTCTGCTCTACCTTCATCCAACTGAAATACTTTGCTTTATTTAACACCTTTTATAATCTTTCTTCAGCAGGTAAATGGAAGTTTGCAAAGACAGTAACCCTCATAGCTAAGTGAAACATCCTAAATGTGTCCTGTTTCTGAAGACACATATATTTCCTTATTAAACTTACAATTACTGCACATACTATGCATGACATATTTGTAGCAAATTGTTGCCTCTCGGAACTAGTAAGTTTTTCTATTTTGGCAAGCATTAAATATGCTACAAATTACTATCCTCATTGCCATTTCTGTTAAAAAGTTTAATAACTGTTCAGCATAACATATGTATTCTTGGGACAAAGTAATTGAGACTCACAGTATGATTTCTAAAGGCTTTTCATGCTTTCCTTAAATTCTAAGAATGCATGCAAATTATTGAACTTTTTAAATTTGTTTTTTTTTTAAAGTCATTCAGTTTTTCTGCATGTAGTTTTAAAATGTGTATCTACCTAGTAATCTTATAGAATCATCGAAACAGAACTGGAAGGGGCCTTAAAGATCATATTGTCCAATCCACTCCTGTTACACATGATGACTTTTGGGTATAGAAAGTAAATTACTTGCCCATAATAGTGATTGGTAGAGTTGGGATTCAAACCCAGGACTCTACCTCTAAGTTCAATCTTGTTTCCACTAGAGCATGCTAGTTTCCAAGTAATATATAGGATTTAGAGCTGGAAGTGACTTTATAGTACACCTGGTCCAATTTCCTACTTGTGAAAAATTTTAAAATAGAAAATTTCAGGGATTTCTTGGCCACCCAGCTAATGCTGCAAATTCGAGGCAAGCCAAAAGTGAAGGGATGTCAACTCAAAAAGCTAATGTGACATTTGAATGCCATTAAGAAAGCCAAAGTGTCAAGAAAGGAGGAAGAAATAGTCTTACTATTCTCAGGCCTCATCAAACCACTAGTAGAATATTGTATTCAGTTTGGGGAACTACATTTTAAGAAAGGCATTGATAAGATGAATAATTTCCAGGGTAGGGAAACTAGGATGGTGAATAACCTCAAAGTCTTTTTCTATGAAGGATAGTTGAAGGAGCTGAGAATGTTTAGCACAGAAAAAAATGAGGGAGATATGCTGACTACTGTAAAGCATTTGAAGATTTAAGTTTAATACTTTCAATTATTCCATTTGTCCTCAGAAGAGTAAGCTAGAATCATTTAAAATAATGTTGTTTAGGTCCATGCTCCCTGTACCTCTGGGAATCATATTATCAACCTATACATAGGATAACATCACCAAGATACAAAAATAAATAACAATTAGAGATTTAAGGGAAGTGTTTAGTTTGCAAATTGACATTTCCTTTAACACCCTGGAGCCTATAGTCCTAGTGAATACCAGGCTGAGATAAGAAAACGATATTTGGTCATAGTTCAAAGTTTTAGAAATTTCTCTACCTCTTAATCAATGAATGTGTATTTAGTTCTGTATAGTTGTGGTAAGTCATATGGAAGATATAAATCAGTAAAATAAAGAACAAAACAAAACAAAAAAAACCTCCAACATTCAAGTTTCTCACAATTAAGTGCAGAGGGAAATAATGAACAATACGGTAGTTAATATAGTGTTTTAGTAAATATGGTACTAAATAAAATGAAAAGGGAATTTGAGAAAAAGAAAAGATCAGTATTCTTGGTATAATAGAGGCTGTTCTATGGAAAAGAAGTATTTTAGCTTATCCTTGAAAGATAGGTAGAATTTTAGAGATGGAAGAGGAGAGGGGGTATTTTAGGAAGTGGGAGCAACACATATTAAATCAAAGAGATGAGAATGTACATAGTGGTCAGTAGAAATATGAGAACATAGAAGGGTTGGAGTAGTTTGAAATTAAGGTGGCAAAAAGAAGGATGGCACCAGATTATGTAACTGTTTTAAAGCCAAGCAAAGAAGGTTAGATTTTACAACATGGGAATAGATGTTACTTTCAGTTTTCACCTCCTTTCCCCTTCTCTCTCTCTCTCTCTCTCTCTCTCTCTCTCTCTCTCTCTCTCTCTCTCTCTCTCTAAACCAGGAATGAAAAAGAGGTATGATCAACAAACAAGGTCAGGATCAAGCAGGGCTGCACTTTTCTTAGAGTCAGAAAGGCCTAAGTTTAAATTCCCCATCAGATACTTATTAGCTGTAAGACTCAGAGAATGTCATCAATCTCTCTGTGCCTCAGTTTATTCATCTGTAAAATAATGGTTTTGGGGAAAAAAATCTCTAAATTCCTTTCAAGCACTAAAATTATGTAAATCTGAATGGGAGAGGAAGCTGGGAAAGGACATTCTAGTCTTCCACAAGACTGTATATAATATTTGGTGTTTATGATGCTTTTATATGTGTTCCTGGAGCCCCTCTGTAGTATTAATCATTTCACTATGTTAACTTAGAACTGCTGTTCAACTAAAGGCATCAGGGGAAGCAATGTGTTGCAGTGTAAAGAATGTTGGATTGTGAGTTAAAACACTTAGCTCCTATGTGACTTTCATTAAGCCTTTTAATTAATAGCCTCTGTTTTATTATTCTGTTCTGTAAAATACTATATATATATATATTTGGTAAAAAGGATGGATTTATGGGTGGAGGTAGTTTAGTAAGTATTAATATATAAAAGAAGAGGATAGCGATAAATGGAATGATAGATGATAGATCTGTAGCTATAGCTGACACAGCTTTGTGCTCACATGTATATGTATATTGTGCTAAGTATCAGTGATGGACAAGGCTTCTGACATTGAAACTTTAAGGATTACTTGAGGTTCTACACCCTACCCCAGGTTTAATAGCATATCAGCAATAGCAATGTGTATATACATTGTTGCTTTTGTTCAGTCTTTCAGTCATGTCTGACTTTTTGTGACCTCATTTGAGCTCTTCTTGGCAAAGATACTAGAGCAGTTTGCCATTTCCTTCTCTGACTCATTTTACAGATAAGGAAACTAAGATAAACAGGGTTAAGTGACTTGCCCAGGGTCACATAGCTATTACATGTCAGAAGCTAGATTTGAACTCAGGAAGATGAGTCTTCCTGACTCCAGACCTGGGACTGCTGTATCCACAGAGCCATGATAGATAGATAGATAGGTAGATAGATAGATAGATAGATAGATAGATAGATAGATAGATAGATAATAAATAGGTAGATAGATAGATAGATAGATATAGCTATGTATATATGTGTATACATATATATGTCTGCAAGTATAATGTACAAATATACATATATACACACATAGATATCTATAAAGATATCTATATCTCTGTCCATATCATATTTCTTTCTCTCTCCCTCTTCCCCCTCCTCCTCCCTCTTTCTCTTCCTTCTCTCCTTCCCTCTCTCACAGGAGGAAGCAAAAAAGTCAGGAGATACAAATCAAAAAATGTTGTTTCTAACTTGTTACATTATGTATATATGCATTAGATTATATATAAATCACATGTGCATAAATATATTTATATGCATAACATATTACTTGTGGGTGCACATATATGAGTATATAGATAGATATAAAACACACATTTAAAACTAAGTGGTCAAAAGAAATTAACATTTTATTGTTTAAGCAATTTTCTTGTTTTATGTTAAAATTGTAAATTATTGTTAATTTCACAATAATTTAACAAAAATCAGGACATTTTACTAGGTAACCTTTAGTATCTTCCAAATCTTACATCCTATTATCTGATATGCTATTAAAGCTGGGGTAGGGTGTAGATCTTTAAGTAAACCTTCAAGTTGCAATGTCAGAAACCTTGTCTGTCACTGATACTTAGCACAATTAAATGTATATCTTGATTTCTGATACTTACTCCTTTCATGGCCTTGGGCAAGTCCCCATATTTTTCTGTGCTTCACTTTCCTTATATGGAAAATGTAAGAGTTGGGACTGATGATCTCTAAGATTCCTTTCAGCTCTAAATATGTGCCCCTAAATTAAATTAATAAAAGTTAGCTATGTCACTGATGTACTATACTACCTAATGATGCCTGGTAGAGTGCTATGTATCTGTGCCTAATTCACAAGTGGGTTCTTAGTCAATATTAAATAGTGATATTGGCTTTTATTAAATGATTGCAAATAGTGCCAGGTAATCAAGTGAATCCTTCCACTGGCTGATTGATAAAGTGTAGCAAGAGTTAAATGTCAAGCTCCAGATATCAATTAAACACTACAAAGCAGCAACATGACCCAATCTTTATGAGGGAGGACAGATTCTATGACTGTTGTGACATTTATTGTATCCAGTTAACAGGAAATTTTCCCCAGTACCACTGATATAACATATGTAAACACCAATTAGCACTATAAAAACTCAGTGCTTCATTTTTGGAGCATAGTTTTCTTGGAAGCTGAAAGTCTAATTATAGAATCTTAGAATGCTGGAGTAGGGACAGACCTTAGAGATTATCCAGTCTCTCTCATTCATTTTGCAGATGAAGAAACTGAGTCAGTTCCACAATCACCCTAAGTATCTTAATGTGGATTAGATAGCTATTTAGTGAATGAATGAGGAACAAAACATTACTATTCCTCTTTATTTTTTCCACTACACTATTTTGGAAAGTTCAGCTTCATTGGAGAAGAAAACAGATAATTGCAAAATAATTAAGCATACTTTATAATGTGTTTATAGAAGATAGATTTAAGTGCAATTATGAATCACTACAAGGATATATTGAAGATAAGCATCAGTCAATTAAACATCATATTCAATTTCTGACAAGCCGCAAAAAAAAAATATGGTTAGGGATGGAGTGGCTCAATATAAATACTGGTTGGTTTTTACAATACTATTATATGTTAATATAAATATAAATACTGTTGGAGATTGTGAGAATCATTCCCAGAATCATCAAGCTTTCCCCATCTCTAGTCTCCTTCCCCTTGAGGTTGTATTTAATAGAGAAGCTAATATGCAATATAGATTCCTGCCAACTGTAATTACACCTTATGTAAATTGCTTTCAGAAAGTTTCAAGAAAAGGAAATGGAAAACTAGGATGCCATTTATTTGAGAGTTATGGATGATATTGTCATAGAATTATACTTATAAGCTCATGGGTTTTTACTTAAATTTTTGTGTATTCCCTCATGTTACTTAGTATTTGTCCATTCACTTATTTATCTATTCATGCAACAAGAATTTTTAAAAAAATGTTCATTATGTGTAAGTCAATGTATTTAATGTTGGTAATTCAAAGAAAAGAAACAAAATTGCGTGTACTTTTATGTAGTTAATATTCTACTCGGGAATATATGTGTACACAAGTATGTGGGAGAAATGAGAAACTAGATTATTTTAGGCATGAGGGTCAGTGCCTGCCAAGGCATGGAGAAAGAAGATGGAATGTCCTTTATGGTAAAAGGCAAGTGAGTAAGTTGAGCACTAAGGAAGAGTGAATTAATGCATAAAATCTAAAAATGCCCAATTAAATTTTGTTTATAAAGCAGCACTTAATATAGCTTACACAAGCACATCACCAAACCAAACTATTCACTTTATTAGTGGTTTCTGAGTGTTTTCAATGAAATGAAATACTGGTATTATTTCTTATTACTAGTATATTTCTAATTGGAAGGAAAAGCAGAACAAATGAATACATTTTCTATGATGGTAGATTTTTGTAGTTGTTTTCTTAAAACCTTCAGATAATTTATTTACTTCATCAAAAATTCACAATGTATTTAATTTTGAATATGAGAAAAATGATAATTATAAATTGCTATTCTTTAAGTAAATACACAAAATTTGTTCTTAATTAAATATTTGGGAAATCAACAAATTAACCAGGATCCAGTTTTTAAAATATCTAAATAGTTTGTTTTATTTCTTGTTACCAAGTTTGTACAAATTTCAGAAAAATATAAACTTTAATAGAAATAAGAATCAAAATCAAAGGCAGCCTTTAGAAACTAGGCTAATGATTCTTTGTTGTTGTTGTTGTGGTGGAGGTTTTGTTTGTTTGTGTTAAGGAAGAATAATTTTGACATTAGAACTGTTGAATTTTGCCAAGATCAATGTGTAGGCAGCTTGTATATGCCTGCCAGGGCATCTGTAAAGCAGATGGTAATGGGAGATATAATCATTAATTTCTGTGTATGCAGGTGGCATATTATTTGGAGATAATCATGAAACTTTTTATAATCACATATTTTGAAAAAAATATATTTGTTTATTGGAATTCCCTAACTGCATAAAATATGAAATTAAAAAATAGGTACAATTTTAACTTCTTTCACAAAGAGAGACATATGAAAATAGTAATGCATGAAGAAAAAATTCTCATTATCTTTATTTAGCATTAATATTTTAAAAAATCTTAGAAAAGAAGAAAATTATCAGAAGGCTGGTGATTTGCAAATAATTATAATAGTGGGGAAGGATAGATACTGGAAAATTTAGCTAGGTAAGTTTGGTGTTGGGCTCCCATATTCTGAGACAGATTATAAAATGCATGATTGGTGAGCATTTAGAAATGAACATGATGATGAATAGGAAACAGTATTGGTTTAATAAAGAAAAATGATATGAAAGTAATTATATTTACTTTTGGCAATATTATTCAGTTAGAAGAATAGGGAAAAGGAAAATAATATATCATAATTTTAAAAGCAATTTACCAATGTATCCTGTAATATTTTAGGGACTAAAATTATGCATATTGCTACATTTAGGTTTTGGGTGAATTTAATGCTTTTGAAAATCATGAAGATATGATTTAAGACTGATGATTTTTATCAGGACAAAGAGTAGGATATATCAATAGGTGAGTGATAGCAATGAACCAAAAAGAGGAAAAAGAAATTCTTAGAGTCTAGAAGCCTTCAATACAGAGCACAAATATACTAAATTATATTAATACTTCAAACTGGTATGTGGGCTTTAAAATTAGAATGAGAACCAGTAGGCTAACTTCACCTCATGTTCCATTTCCCTCATTTTCCCCAGAACATAACAAAGGTAGATATACTGAAAGTGGAGGAATTTCTCCAATAATTGTTATCAAGGTTTTTCCCTTAGCTTTGTGTTATTTAGTATTACTGTTGATGACTTGAAAGAAGATGTTGTGGTTATTATATTTTCAGTTGATTTAACATTAGGAAAGATAACTAATACAATGGTTGATAGATTCAGAATCTATAAGATCTCATAAGACCTGATTTGATAAGGAATCTTGGTGATCACATAGTACAAACTTATTTTACAAAGGAAGAAATTCTGGTCCATTTAGATTAAATTGGTTGCCTACCTATAGTCCTATGGATAACCTATTGAAGAGATAGGCTTTAAATCTATATACGATGACTCCAAATCCAATGTTATACTTTAATAGACCAGAATAATAAACTTAATATAATTAGAAAAAATAGGAATAAATGCAAAGCTATATAATTGGTTTCAAAAAATCAACTTCCCAAGTCTAAGTAGTTTTGTCTGGGTAATAGTCTGTGTTTAAAATAAGAAGTTGAGAGTTTTCATGAACTGAATACTTACTCCATAGAAATCAATAGTTTGTGACACAGCAGCCCCACCACAAAAATAATAATATTAATAATAACACAATCTTAGGCTGAATTGAGTCAGTGTCTAGGATGAGAGAGGCTTTACTGGCCAAATAACATCCATTTTATGGTTTTCATTTCTGGGTACTAAAATATAATAGAAGAGGACTGAAATGTATCTAGAGGAAGATGATTAAGATATTGAGTAACTTGAGGCCATGAAACATTCACATCTTTAGAAATGGAGTTGTTTAGCCTGGAAATATCAGGCAATAAACATTTGTTTAGTATCTACTATGTGCTAGGCAATGTGGTAAGCACTGGGGATGCAAATAAAGGAAAAACACAGTCCCTACTCTCAAGGAGCTTACAGTCTAATGGAGGAAAAAGATGTGAACAACTGTGCACAAACATGATACATACAGAATGAATCAACAGAAAGAAGACACAAGCATTAAAGACGTAAGAGGGTCAGGAAAGAATTCCTGTAAAAAGGGGAATTTTCACTGGGACTTGAATGACACTAGAGAAGTCAGCAGGAAAAAGATGAAGGAGAGCACTCCAGACATGAAGCACAGCCCATGAAAATGCTTAGAGTTTTGAGTTGGAGTGTGTCTCTTTTCAGAAACAGGAAGGAGGTCAATGTCACCAGATCACAGAGTACATGTGGCATGTAAAGTAAAGTAAAGTAGAAGGGGGGGTTGGGAGGGAAAAGGACATAAGGCTGATAGCTATATTCACATTTTAAACTATTTAATAGCAATAATAATTATTATTTTATACTTTAAGGTTACAATGTTTTTACAAATATTATCCCATTTTATCCTTATAACAAAACTAGTAAGTAGATGCTATTATTATCAACCTCTATTTTTTATATAAGGAAATTGAATCAAACAGAAGCTAGGTATTTTTCACAGTGTAATGGAACTAGTTATCATCTGATTCTTGGTCCAGCACTTTATCCAGTATGCCACCTATTATTTTGGTTTTGTTTTATTTTTTATCATCAATGTATAAAAGAACTAGGAAAGGCAAGTCAAATTTTCAGAGAGGTGCATTTAGGATAAACATAGGAGAACAAAACAAAACAAACCTTTCCCATCATTATGACAGTTTCAAAATTGATTGAATTGACTCAAGAAGTAGTAGGGTTTTCTATCACTGAAAGTCTTTAAGCAGACTAAATGACAATTTGCTATGAATGCTTAAAAAATTATCTTAAGTATATATCGGACTAAACCTCAGAGGTTGCTTCTAACTTTAAGATACTGCAATTCTAGGAAAGTAAACATATAGGCATGTGTGTTCATGTGTGTCTAGGAGAATGTTGCCACTCTTTCTTTCATTCTTAATTGTAAACATTCTCTAAGAAGTTGCCCTAAATCTGACTCCCTCAAAATGCTGGTTATTGCAAGAATATTTCTTTCACCCCCAGGAGTCAATGGAGGTATATGGTCCCTTGCTACTTCCCCAAGGGGACTGAAAGAAACAAACTTGGAAGTTGAGATACAGGCAATTTTCTTTGCCATTGCACCTATGTTATCTAAATGACTCATGGTAATTGCTCTCCCATAATGTACCTTAACCTGTCCAGCTTTAGGGCTATATCTAGGTGCTCCCTCCCACTGCCTCCAAAAAGCTGGCATTGGCACCCTTGGAATCTCCATTCTAAATCTTGAGATAGTTAAAGAAGCATGTTTACATCTTTAATTAAAAGATGTTATTGAAATTACAAAGACTCCCCAATTTGGATTCATCAAATTGGTAAAAGAACTCCTTGATCAACCCTACACACACACACACACACACACACACACACACACACATCCCCATTTGCTGAAAATGTCACCAGGGACCTTTATCATCACTACCTGTTTTGATAATGAAGGAAAAAAAAACTCAGTGATATTAATTTTTCATGTCATTAATCTGGAGCTATCTATTTGATTTTTCTAGAACTCTTATTTATATTATTAAACTGTTTTTTTTTGTAATTTACAATATATGTTGTTCTAAAAGAAGCACTCCTTAGTTCTCCATTTCTCATGTATTTTATATGCATTTACATGTCAAGAAATGGAAGTTTTATTTTCAAACAAAACTGCTCAACAACTGTACTTTATTCAAATACATTTTCCAGACTCTCACTGTCACTCATGAGGCAATTCCATGTGTTAGGTACATTATTCAAGCTTGAATATGGAGAGGATTTGCAGCTGAACAATCATCTCTACTGACTCAGCTAGCTACTCGAATACAAAAATTGCCCACTTGGTATTTCCTGCTTTCATTTCTTCTCCCTGACAACAGTCTTTTTGCCTTAAATGATGTAAGAGAGATGGACATAGAGAAGACAGAAAATACAAAATGTGTGTTTTAGTGCTGTACCCACACTAATGTGTTTTAGATTCTTGACTTAATGAAAGCTAAGGCCTAGCTAACATTTTCACCTCCTCAGGTTCTATTATTTCTTTTATCTTTCCCTGGACTCTGTTTCTCTTGTTTTCAAGTAGTAAGGGAAATACTAAGGAGAAGTATACAGATTATGTAATGAAAATGCAGTAGGAGAGAATGACTGGATTTGTTCAAATGTGCATAGAAAAAAAATTATACTATAAGTGACATAACTTTCAAAAGACAGGGATCAATTTCCAAAAGTACTCCAAAAGGGAAAGATTTCAAAAGAAGAGAAAAGCTATCACAAAGAGCACCAAGAGGGGTGAGACAGAGAACTTAATCAACTACCAAACTATAGGACTACCTTTTCATCGCTACACTATCTAGGATAAGAGAATGATCTATTTGTATGTAAAAAGTATTCTTGACAAATATATGAAAATCAAAAAGGCATATTTTCATGGAACATTTTCCCCAGGAGACCAAATGTTCACATGATTGACTGAGAGATACAGAAAATACAAGATCCTGATCTGTCATATATTAAGCTTTTATAAAGGGCAAATTGGGAAGTTAGGTGGCACAGCGGATAGAGTGCCAGGCCTACAATAAAGAGAGTTCATCTTTATGAGCTCAAATCCAGTCTTATAAGCTTACTAACTGTGTTACTCTAGGCAAGTCACTTTACCCTGTTTACCTCAGTTTCCTTATCTGCAAAATAAAGCCGGAGAAGGAAATGACAAACCACTCTAATATTTTTGCCAAGAAAACCCCATTTGGGATCACAAAATGTCAGACGTGACTGAAACAACTAAAGAACAACATCAAAAAAGTACAAACTAAGACTTCTCCAATGTGATATCTCTCATGAGTAATAAATCAGTCTAAATTAAGCAAGCATGTGTTAAACATCTTCTTTGTGTGAGGCACTGTGTGAGATGTTGTAGATACAAGCAATTCCTGACTTCCAGTAGTTTACAATCTGCTGAAGGGAAAGAGCACACAGAAATACACACACACATACATACTATTTCAAAATAGATGCAAAGAATATAAATATTTTGGGGGAAGTCTCTATTAATTATGGGTAATAAGACAATGCTTAATGCAGAATGCACAGTTCCAAATTGCTCTCCATATCTCCAATCAGTTAAGAACTGCACCAACAATGTAGTAGTGTCCCAATTTTCCAACTTCTTCACCAACATTTATCATTTTCCTTTTCTGTTATATAAGCCAATCAGATCTGTATGAGATGGTAGCTCAGAGTTGTTTTAATTTAGATTTTTCTAATCAAAAGTGATTTAGAAAATCTATGGAGAAGAATTTATGATCAAACAAGAGATAGAATACATTATGAAATGCAAAGTGGATAATTTTGATTACATTGAATCATTTTTTTGTGAAAAAAAGCCAATGCAACCAATGTTAGAAGGGAAGCAGAAAGCAAAGAAACAATTTTTACTGCCAGTGATTCTGATAAAGTCTTAATTTCCAAAATATGTAGAGAACTGAGTCAAATTATAAGAATACAAGTAATTCCATAATTGATAACTGGTCAAAGGATAGAACAGACAGTATTCAGATGAAGAAATTAAAGCTATCATCATAAGAAAAAATGCTGTAAATCACTAGTGATTAGAGAAAGGAAAAATAAAACAACTCTGAGGTACCACATCACACCTTTCAAAATGACTAACATGACAAAACAGGAAAAAATGATACATATTGGAGATGTGGGAAAATCAGAGCAGTTGTGAGAGCAATCAAATAGTACATATCCTTTGATCCAGCAATACCACTAGAGATCCCAATCCCAAAGAGATGATAAAAAATGGAAAAGGACTTACATGGTCAAAAATATTTATAGCATCTCTTTTGGGGTGGCCAAGAATTGTAAATTGAGGGGATGTCTATTGATTAGGGGATGGCTGATTAAATTGTGGTATATGAATGTAATGGTACACTATTGTTCCATAAGAAATGATAAGCAGGTAGACTTCAGAAAAACCTGGAAAGACTTGCATGAACTGGTGATGAATGAAATGAGAAGAACCAAGAAAACATTGTACACAGTAACAACATTGTGTGATGAACAACTTTGAAAGACTTAATTCTTCTCAACAATGCAATAAGAATTCCAAAAGACTCACAATGGAAAATGTTATCCACTTCCAGAAAAATAATTATGGAGTATGCGTGCAGATCAAAGAAAACAGTTTTCTCTCTTTTTGTTTTCTCACAGTCTTTCTCATTGGTCTTAATTCTTCTTTACAATATGACTAATGTGTTAATATGTTTAATATGATTGTACATTCATAGTTTGTATCAGAATCAGATTTCACACTGTCTTGGGGAGTGGGGATGAGAAGGAGGGGGAGAAAATGCAAAACTCAAAATCTTATAAAAGTGAATGTTGAAAACTAAAAATAAATATTTTAAAAATGGTGATTTAGGGCATTTTTGTTATAAGACTATAGAAAGACATCTATCTTACCATATAAGGAAGTAGGAAGGGAAAGACAAAATAAAAGGAGGGTAACAGAAGAAAAGGCAGATTGAGGGAGGGGTTGGTCAGAAGCAAAATACTGGTGAGGAGAGACAGGGTGAAAAGAATGAAAGAGAGAGAAAGAGAAAGAGACAGAGACAGAGAGATAAGTATAAACAGGAGAACAATAGGATGGAGGGAAATAAAAAATATATATATCATGCTTCAGATGAAGTGGAAAAAGAAAAAAAAAGCAGAAATAGCAATTGTGACCTCAGACAAAGCAAAACCAAAAATGTATCTAATTAAAAAAGACTAGGAAAGAAACTACATTTTTCTAAAAGGTACCACAGACAATGAAGCAGTATCAATAATAAGCATATATTCACCAAGTGTTATAGCATCCAAGTTCTTAGAAAAGAAGTTAAGGGAGTTACAGGAAGAAATAGCAAAATTATAGTAGTGGGGGATCTCAACTTCCCCCTCTCAAAACTAGATAAATCTAAACACAAGATAAACAAGAAAAAAGTTAAGGAAGTGAATAGAATTTTGGCAAAGTTAGACATGATAGACCTCTGGAGAAAATTTAATAGGGATAGAAAGGAATTTACCTTTTTTCTCAGTGATACATGGCACTTACATAAAAATTGGCCGTGTATTAGTACATAGAAATGTCTCATTCAAATGCAGAAAGGCAGAAATATTAAATACATTCTTTCTAGATCATGATGCAATAAAAATTACTTATAATAAAGGGCCATGGAAAGATAGATTAAAAATAATTTGAAACTAAATAATATAATCTTAAAGAATGAATGAGTCAAACAACAAATCATAGAAACAATCAATAATTTCTTCAAAGAGAAGGACAATGTTGAGACAACATACTAACATTTATGGGATGCAGCCAAACAGTACTTAGGGGAAATTTTAAAACTCTAAATGCTTACATGAATAAAATAGAGAAAAAGCAGATCAATAGATTGGGCATGCAGTAAAGAAAAAAGAACAGTAAAAAGAACAAATTAAAAATCCCCAATTAAACACCAAATTAGAAATTCTGAAAATCAAAGGAGAAATTATTAAAATTAAAAACTAAAAAACAATTGAATCAATAAATGAAAATAAGAGCTGGTTTTATGGAAAAATAAAATAAACATATGGTTAATTGGATAAAAAAACAGAAAGAAGAAAACCATGTTACTGGTATCAGAAAGGGAAAGGATGAATTCATCAGCAGTGAAGAGGAAATTAAAGCAATAATTAGGAGCTATGTTGCCCAATTGTATGCCAATAAATCTGACAATGCAAGTGAAATGGATCGATATTTACAAAAATATAAATTGCCCAGATTGACAGAAGAGGAAGTAAAATACTTAAATAACTCCATCTCAGAAAAAGAAATTGAACAAGCCATTGATGAACTCCTTAGGAAAAAATCTCCAGGGCCAGAAGGATTTACAAATGAATTCTACCAAAGATTTAAAGAACAATTAATTCCAATGCTATATAAACTATTTGAAAAATAAGCAAAGAAGGAGTTTTATCAAATTATTTTTTATCATACAAATATAGTGCTGATACCTAAATCAGGAAGAACTTAAACAGAGAAAGAAAATTATAGACCAATTTCTCTAATGAATTTTAATGGAAATATTTTAAATTAAATATTAACAAAGACAGCAACTTATCAGCAGGATAATACACTATGGACAGATGGAATTTATACCCGGAATTCAGGTCTGGTGCATTATTAGGGAAATCATTGGCATAATTGGACATATCAATAACAAAACTAACAGAAATCATACTATTTTCTCAATAAATGAAGAAAAAGCTTTTGACAAAATACACCACCAATTCCTATTAAAAACACTAGAGAAAATAGGAATGAATGGAATTTTTCTTAAAATGGTAAGAAGTATCTATCTAGGATGATTAGTGAGCATTATCTATAATGGGGATAATCTAAAAGCCTTCCCAATAAGATCAGGAATGAATCAAGGATGCTCACTATTATCACTAATATTCAATATTGTACTAGAAATGTTAGCTTTGGCAATAAGGGAAGAAAAAGAAACTGAAGGAATGAGAATAGGCAATGAGGAAAGAAAACTATCACTCTTTACAGATTATATGATGGTATCATTAAAGAATCCTAAAAAAATCAACTAAAAAGCTACTTGAAATAATTAACAACTTTAGCAGAATCACAGGATTATAAAAAAAACCCACATAAGTCATCAGCATTTCTATATGTTACCAATAAATCCCATCAGCTAGAGATAAATTCCATTTAAAATAACTGTAGACATTATAAAATATTTGAAAGCCTATTTGTGAAGGGAAACCCAGGAACAGTATGAACACAATTACAAAACACTATTCACACAAATAAAGACATTTCTAAACAATTGAAAAATATCAGTTTCTCATGGTTAGGCCAAACGTATAATAAAAATAAAAATTCTACTTAAATGAATTTACTTATTCATTGTCATGCCAACCAAACTTCTAAAAATTGTATGACAGTGCTAGAAAAAATAGTAGCAAGCTTAGACCAATGTCTCACACCCTATACCAAGATAAGGTCAAAATACACATATGATCTTCTAGACATAAAATGTGATACGAAAAGCAAATTAAGATAGCAAGAAATAGTTTACTTATCAGATCTGTTGAAAAGGGAATAATTTATGACCAAACAAGAGATATAGAGCATTATGAAATGCAAAATGGATACTTTTATGACATTAATTTAAAAAGTTTTGGCAGACACAAAACCAATGGAACCAAGGTTAGAAGAGAAACAAAAAGATAGGAAACAATATTTAAAGCAAATGCCTCTGATGAGAAGAGTAAGGTTCAATCTGTGCTCACCTCTCTTCCTTCCCTCTGTTTTAATTGTTTTTTCAAGCCTCTTCATGTGATATAATTCAGCCGATTTGCCTCCTCCTCCTTTCCTCTTCTCCCAATAAAATCCTTTTTCACACACACACACACACACACACACACACACACACACACACATATATGAAATCACATCAAACTTGATTTGTACCCATACCCTCTAAGTATGTTCCTTTGTTCCAATAGAGATGCAGTTCTTAAGGATTACAAGTATCGTCATCCCATGTAGGAATATAAACAGTTTAACCTTGTTGGATACCATGTTGCTGTTTTCTTTCCTGTTTATCTTTTTATGCTTCTCTTGTGTCTTGTATTTGAAGATTGAATTTTCTGTTCAGCTCTGGTCTTTTCATCACAAAAAGTTTGAAAGTCTCCTATTTCACTGAATATCCATCTTTTCCCTTGGATGATTATGCTCAATTTTCTGGATAGTTGATTCTTAGTTGTAATCCAAGCTCCTTTGCCTTACAGAATATCATATTCCAAACCCTCCAGTCTTTTAATGTAGAAGCTGCAAGGTCCTGTGTAATCCTGTCTGTGGTTCCATGATATTTAAATTGTTTCTTTCTGGCTGCTTACAGTATTTTCTCCTTGACCTGAAAGTACTGGAATTTGGCTACAATATTCCTTGGAGTTTTCCTTTTGGGATATCTTTCAGGAAGTGATTGATGAATTCTTTCAACATCTATTTTACCCTTTGGTTCTAGGATATCAGAGCAATTTTTCTTGCCACATTCTTGAAAGATACAGTCCAGGTTTGTTTGGGTTTTTTTTTCCTTATCATGACTTTCAGGTAGTCCAATAATTTTTAAATTATCTCTCCTGGATCTCTTTTCTAGGTCAATTGTTTTTCCAATGAGATATTTTACATATTCTATTTTTTCATTAATTTGATTTTATTTGACTGAGTCTTAATGTGTCATAGAGTTATTAGCTTCCACTTGCACAATTCTAATTTGTTAAGTAATTATTTTCTTCACTTAGCTTTTTTTGTGTCCTTTTCCATTTGGCCAATTCTCCTTTTAAAAGATTTGTTTTCTTCAGTTGGTTTTGCGACTTTCTTTTCCAAGATGTTGACTCTTTTTTCATAATTCTCTTGCATAACTCTTATTCCTTTTCTTAATTTTTCTTTTGCCTCTCTTGATTTTTAAAATTTTTTTTGAGCTCATCTAAGAGTGCTTTTTGGGCTTAATACCAATTCATATTCCCCTTTGAAGCTTTGCATGTGTGCATTTTGACATTGTTGTATTCTTCTGAGTTTGTATTTTGATATTCCCTGTCTGTATTGCAGCTTTCTACAATCAGGGCTCTTTTTCATTTTTTGCTAATTTTTCAAAGTTGAGCTCTGCTCCTGCAGTATAAGAGGCATTGTCCCAATCTTCTTGTATTGGGAGCCGGGGGTCTGGCACCTGGCTTTCTGACCTTTTCTTTGCATTGAGATGGCCTGGCCTAGTCATACCTTTTGTGCCCTGGGTTTGGGGTCTGGAAATTTACCTGCTGTGCTGTGACTGGAGGCCTCACAACTGGCCTTCTCTACTACTGGCCTGCTAAGCCAGGGAGACAGGTCACAGGGCCTAGGGTTCTGATTTTTACTGTTGCTAAGAGTCTCCCACTGGCTAGACAGGGCACTGCCTGTCCTGTGCTCAGCTCCCCTTTTACCCAAGTGAGACAGAACTTTCCTGAAGTCCTTCTAAGTTATCTTGAGCTGGAATATTGTGTCACTTTTTCTCTTAGTGGATTCTGTCTCTCCAAAATTATTTTAAACTCTTGATTTAACATTGTTTTGTTTTGTTTTCTTTGTTTTCAATTTTTAAAATTCACTTTTATAATATTTTGATTTCTAAATTTCCCCCTTTCCCTTTCCCCTCCCCAAGATGGCATGCAATCTGTTATAGGCTATACATGTACAATAATATTAAACATATTTCCACATTAATACTGTTGTGAAAGAAGAATCAGATCAAAATGGAAAAATCATGGGAAAGAAAAAAACAACAAAAAGGAGAAAATAGTATTTTTCAATTTGCATTCAGGCTCCATAGTTCTTTCTCTGGATGTGGATAGCATTTTCCATCATGAGTCATTTGGAATTGGGTTAGATCATTGTATTACTGAAATGAGCGAAATCTTCCAAAGTTGGTCATCTCAGTTGCTATTACTGTGTACAATGTTCTGATCTGTTCACTTCACTAAGCATCAGTTCAAATAAGTTTTTCCAGGTTTTTCTGAAGTCTTCCTGCTCATCATTTCTTATGGAAGAAATAGTATTCCATTGCATTCATAGATCCCAACTTGTTCAGACTTTCTCCATTTGATGGGTATCCCCTCAATCTCCCATTCTTTGCCACAACAAAAAGATTTATAAATATTTTGTACATTTTTTATGATCTCTTTGGGATATAGACTTAATAGCATTATTGTTGGATCAAAAGGTATTTACAGTTTTATAGCACTTTGGCATAGTGATTTAACATTATTTTGGAAGGAAACTGTGGAGAGCTCAGGCACCTTCCTGGCTTCCCTCTGCCACCTTTGCTCTACCCAACTATACCGCAACTTTGGAATTCACTGACACACATATTGTTTCTTGGTTTCTGTAACACTATTCTCTCTTAGTTCTTTTCATATTTGACTGACTGGTCTTCCAATATCTCTTTTAAATGATAATCACATTTCCACTTCCCACTATGGGTACCTCCATGCATTCTCAACCCCAACAGTGATAATATACTTAGAATGATACCGTTGTGTTTTGTTCATGGGTCCTTAATTATAGTGGTATGAGTATATCCTTCACACTGAGAGAGCAGAAATCTACCAGATCTTAATAGATAACTGGACTTCATGAGATGCTGTGATTAAAATGAAAAGCCTGGTGGCCAATCTTCTGTTCATCAACCTTCCCAATTTTAGATAGCTGATCTTCATAAAATAGGCATAAATCTAGCATTAGGCCTATATGTAGCAATCTTTAAGCCATAGCAGATGGAGTGAAGTTGTCTGATTACTCAATTCTAAGTTTCAATTAGCACTGTGGGTATGGATGCTTGTGTTTTTGTAGACACATACACATGTTTGTGTATATGTGTGAATGTATTTATGTGCATTTTATATGTATTATATAAACATATAATACAAAAGTAAATTTGTCTATTAGATATTCCAATGTATATCTCATATGTAGGTGTATACACATACCTATGCACAAATAGACCTTCTGAACATTTAATAAGTCAAATTTTTACTTAATCAAAACACAAAAATATCCAAACCTATTTCAACTCCTCGATACACTTAATGAGTCTCAAGGATGGTGGGGAGGGATAAGACATCATTCTCAATCATAGGCAGACAGACAGATAGATAGATATGCATACATACACATATATACACGCATACATGTATATGTATGTGTATATGCATGCATGTATGTGTATGTATATATATATCTTATATATACACACATACAAACCTACATATGTGTGTATTCAACTATAAGCTGGTAAAAATAATTGTGAAAGTGTTTTCTGCTTTTCTTTTTGTTTGTCTATATAAACAATGATGCAGTCTTCTAAATGAGTTCAAGCTGAAATAAAATGAACTGTCAAGAGCCTATATAAGACTAAGATGCGTGATTTTACAAAATAAACATGCATTTACTGAAAAAATTAAAAAATTCAACCTACCTTCACTGTATTTTTTTTCTCTAGTGGATGTTTCTTTTCATACTTTGATCTATTCTTTACAGAAACTATTAGAGGACAAAAATAAAAGGTCAAGAAAACCAAGAGTTTAAATGATTTCTTAGCAGTTACTACCAAATACAAAATTTTGGATGGAAAATAAGATTGCTAATTACTAAGGGCATTTGACAATTCTTCAAAATGATGTGTAGTACTAATGTACCCATGTTGAAGGAATTCCTGACTACTGGTTTGCATGGAAATATTCAAATATGTTGCATTATATGGACAATGAATTCATATGCACTCCAATTCACTCCCTACTTTACTGTATTTTTTAATTTTCTTACTTAGAAAATGACTTGAGGAAAGGACAGATTTAGAGGATATGGATCTGAATCTTAACTCTGACTCTTAATACCTGTGGGACAAGAGGCTAGTAACTTAATACCTATCTGATCATCACTTTCTTCATACATAAAATTAGGGAGGGGGACTAAATGATTTCTTTGATAGAGCTAGTATGTTAGGGCTTACAAAAAAAAAAATTGCTGCTCCTAGAAACTGAGTGGCTACTTCTTCCCAGACTTTCCTGCTTATTTCAGGGCATGAAAAGTTCTATGGAGTACAGATCCCTTGTATTTCTTTTTCATGATTTTCTTGCACCACTCTCATTTCTCTTCCCAGTTTTTCCTCTACTTCTCTTACTTGTTTCTCAAAATCATTTTTGAGCTCTTCCAAGGCCTCAGACTGATTCATATTTTTCTTGGAGGCTTTGCATGTAGAATATTTAACTTTGTTATCTTCTTCTGGTTGTATGTTTTGATCTTCTTTGTCACCAAAGTAAGATAATATAGTCTGACTCTTTTTTGCCAGGTTTGCTCATGATCCCAGCCAATTACTTGAGTTATAAACTCTTTATTACAGTAGAGGTCTGCTTCCAAAGTGGAGAAGGTACTGTCCCAAGCTTCGGGGGTTTGTACAGCTGTTTTCAGAGATACTTCTAGGGATCTGTAAATTTTCAGTTCTTCCAAGGTTGTATGATAAGGGGTGAGGTGTTTCCTCTCGACCACCACCATAAGCTCTACCATGCCAGCACTTCCCCTTGCCTGAGGACCACCCCTCAGAACTGTGACCCAGATCCAAGCACAGGCAAAGTAAGAGATTCCTGCCTCAGCACTGGCAAAGAGATCCCTGCAATCTCCCTCTGATTAGGCACCCAATTCCCCCTCAGTCTGTGGGCTGGAAGCTCAGGAGGCAGCCGCCACCCTGGTGCCACACTGGGGAACTGGGGCTGAGACCTAACTTCTCTTTCACTGCAGAAAGAGGGTTTCCCACTGACCTTCCAAGTTGTCTTTGGCATTCATGAGTTGAGAAGTCTGGAAACTGCCGCAGCTGCCCGTGATTCAGTCCTCTGAGGCCTGCTCCAGATTTGCTGCCGCCTGTGTGCCCATGCCAAACTGTGATCCTCTACCCTCCCGGTGTGATATACCTTTCTGATCAACCATCCAGGTTGTCTTGGGCTGGAAATTTGTTTCACTCTGTCTTTTTGTGGGTTCTGCTGCTTTAGAATTTGTCTAGAGCCATTTTTATAGGTATTTGCAGGGCTGTGGGGGAGAACTCAAGCAAGTCACTGCTTTCACTCTGCCATCATGGCTCTGCCCCCAGATCCCTTGTATTTCTAAAAAGATCATATGAGTTGCTATGTCTTTCTCTTTATTCTGTCCTGGTAACCAGATAAGGTTTCCATATAGAGACAAGAGAATTCTCATCCAAAGAAGCTGTCTACTTATTGCATATCCTTGCAGTGTTGGAACAAAGTGAACTTTTTTTTAAATGTTAATTCACTTACAAATGACTCATTTAGTCTCAGCATTAAATTTGAACTGGCTTTAGAGCCACAGCTCTAAGAACCTCTAAGTTTACTCCCATCTCCAAAACTATAGTCCTTTGCTTTCTTTTTGGCTAGAACCTGGTAAACTTTTATGAAAACTAAAAATTTTTGATATTTGATTTGATCATCAAACTATTCCTTTATGTTATAATTTAGGTCACTATCCTTTTCCTGTCTACATTCAGATTGTAATTTTTGGGATGACAACAGACTCCTGATTGTGAAAGAAAAAGAGAAACCCAATCAAGTAATTTATTTATTTCATATCTTGCATACAGCACTATTTAATTACATTCAACTAGGTGATTGGCGAAAACTGTATCTCTGAACTCTTAAGCACAATATCATTTTAATGTATCTCTTCTTACTAGTTATTAATGGAACAGACTGATACATGATTTTAGTCTGGTAATATGAAAGTAACCATACAACATGATGTATTTAATCCATTGAAATAAAAAAAATCAAGTGTATAACCTCATTATCATAGGCATCTACACAGGATGATCAAGTGTGGTGGAGTATGGGTGACATATCAGGCTTCTACTCTATGAATGTCTATACTCATTATGAAAATTTCTTTAGAGTTCATATAATTACGGTATACACAATGGCAAAACTAAAATTTAGAGAAATTAAAAAAATAATTATAATATTTAGTTGAACATGCCATCGAGTTCCTTGCTCTAAATTTGACAGTTTTTTCCTTAATATAATTATCAGGCATATAGTTAATCATATTCTGACAAAATGTGACATAAAAATGTGTCAGCAATATCATTCTCAACTATTAAGATATAGAAAACACACAATGAATATACAGTCTTAGCACATTAGATATCAAAGCTAGTTGAAAATGAAAGACCTGGGTAAATGAACTAGATAGCAGACTACACATTATTCCCAAATTCCATTAACTCCAAAAAAATTCTGCAAAAGTAAAATTATATGGCAGGTGTTGAGCAATCATAGTGAATGAATTAACATGAATAGAGAAGGTAGAAACTTCTCTGAAAAAGCAATATACCTATGACATAATACCTGAGAACACTAATTCTTAAGGATCTCATTTAGCAACCTCCCACCAGTCTACTTGTACTTGGGACCAAACCTGGCACCATGCCTTTGCTAACAGATATGAAATAGTAAAAAGAACCATGACTCAGGAATCAAAGAATGACCTGTGTTTACATCTGGCTCTGCTACTGATCAACTGCTTGACTTTACATGAGTGATGTATGCTTCCTAATCTACAGTTTCAAGATGTTTCTTAGATTCCTTCCAGGTTAAATACATTATTCTATGGCCTCAGTACCTCTGTCTGTGCCAACCAAGATGTCCATATGTAAAGGAAGAAAACAGATGAAAACATTCAGCCTTCTGCTTGGGAATACTCCTTTGTTAGGGCTTCACAAAATTGTAGATACCTTACCTAAATTATCATGTATGCCAAGACTTTAACTTGAAAATACAGCAGATTTTGATTCAGCTCAGTGAGAAAAGGACAGAAAAGTCAAGGGATCTTCTGGGCCAAGGAGCCATTATCAATGGCTGCACATATGTATTCTAGTATTAAAAGAAAGGGGAAAAAACCCCATCTGGGATCCATCTTGTCCTACAAGAGGATATTCAGGTCAGTGATCCAGACCAGTGAAGCCTAAATTCTCAAATATCAGAGCAAGCTGATGTGTGTATGCATCAACAAAGAATGAGGAGGTAGAAAGTGATGGAGGAATATAAAGAAAAAATTTGAAACACCAAAAATTTCATTAGGAAGAAAAATCAATAAAATCTCAGGGTACAAAGAATAAATTAGTGGATATTCTTAATGAAAGGATCAGTACTAAATCCTCAAAAGATTGCAAAGCTCTTTATAATAAGATAAATGAAAGTAAACCAAACCTTGCTCGGAAACATGGATATATAGATATAGATACATACATATTCATATATATGTATATATAATATGTGTGTGTGTATAAATATGGATATGTGTATGTATGTATAATAGGACCAAAGACTCAAAGGAGAGATAAACAGATTTTTAATATAATAATATTAACACAGGACAAAATCTGCAAGAGAAACGAAAGATATAAATGATAAAAAGAGCACATTCTCTCTTTAAGTTGGTCTTTAATCTTGAAGAATGGACAATGATAACTTAAGAATCACATGATTTGGGGGTATCCATAGAACTTCCTGGAGAGCCAAACAAGATCAGTACCACAAAAACCTAGAGAGAAGAGTGTATCCAAGAAGGAGAAGATAGCCAATGCAATAAAATGCAACAGAGAGGTCAAGAAGGATGAAAATTAAGAAAAGACCATGAGGTTTGGCAAGACCACTAGTATTTTTGGAGAGCACAGTTAAAGTTGACTGATGATGTAGGAAACCAGATTACAGAAGACTTAAAAGGGCATGAGAGGAAAGACTGAGTGAATATACTAATCATAAACAGGTTTTTAATGAGTTTAATTGAGAAGAGAAGAAGGGCTATAGGATAATAGATATCTTAGATGGCAGAATCTCATGAGGTTTGTTGTTTTTTTGTGGTGGTTGTTGCTGCTTTTAGAATGGTAGAAATTTGGGCTGGTTTACAAGGAAGGAAAGAATCTGTGGATAGGAAGAAATTAAAGACTGAATAGATAGCAGGGATGATGGTGAAAGCAACTGACTGGAGAATAAATTCAGTAGATACCTGGAGCAATTTGGGGTAGGAACTTACCAAATGTGATGGAGGAGAATATAAGGTTACATGGCATTTAAGGATAGAGAGTTAGAGGGATATTTCACACTTACAACCACAATTTATGTAACTAACAAAATGTTCTCTGCCTCAATATATTTATCTAGTGAGAAACTATCTCCAACTCTGTTACAAAATTAAGTAATAGAATACATAATCTATTCTGAAAAATTTCTAGATACTTATATTGAATCAATTAGTCAAATGAGGATATGAATAAGGTGTGCAAAGTGAAATGTATCAAGCTATTGCATGAAATCAGATGAATAAACACATTGATATTTGGTTGAAATCATCTCTGGGCTTATATATGTCAAAAAATGAGCTTCTTGCATCATTATCCCAACAACATCTTCAAAAGTTAAGCTTTGGTTAGTTTTGTGGATTATTTGTTTTTGTTTTGTTTTGCTTTTGTTAGCTTCTCTCTAGTAGCCAAATCCTAAGCTCTTTTGTCTGTAGTCTGAAAGCATCCATGCAGGGTTAAGGCATGAAGGGAATTGAGCACATAGGCAGGAATACACTTCTCTCCCATCACCATTTACCATATCACTAGTGAGACTAGAATAGCAACAAACATTACATCTACCTGGTTGAGAGCAGAAAAGCTAGGCATGATAAGGAGAGGTATTTTCAGGGAATATGACCTCTTTAGGGTAGAGAAAAAAGAGACACACTCATCCTAGGAAGAGTTTAAGAAGATTCTAGGAAGGAGAAAATTGCTTTCCATTTAATCAGGAGCTTCAAGAAAACAATTTGGTGAGTCCTATAAGCCAGCATCTATTTTGCTTCTTGACTTTGTATTTATTTGTAAAAAAGTGAATCTTAGACTTTTGATTGAATGGTTTTGTACCAAGTTTTCTTACCACACCATTTAAGCAAATACCTTTTTTAAGAAATATAAATGACTTTGGCTGTCTAATTGATAATTATGAGCAACTGTATAAAAAAAACCACAAAAACAAAAACCTTCAAAGCCCTACACACACACACACACACACACACACACACACACACACACACAAACACATACACCCCCATGCAAATGTTATAATGAACACACGAAACCAGTCAGTGTAATAGGAAACTGGAAAAGTAAGCCTTAAGAGGATGGTACAAGAAGATAGTGTAGAGTTTAACTGATTCAGCAAGGAGTCAGGATTGCAATGGAAGCAGAGTGTACCCAGAAAAAGAATAATGCCCAGACATTCTTTTTTTTCCTTTAAGATATTGACATCTCTATTGTACTTTTCACCCACTCTTGTAAAATCCCATAAAAGAATATTTCATAACTTATCTTTGAATAACAGGTCTACACACATTAGTATTTTTCTAAAGTTCAAAACAACAAAAAATCTATACCAAATTGAGGGTATATGTTATTCCCTCTTTGAGCCAGCTGTGATGAGAGTAAGTTTCACTCACTCTCCCTCACCTTCCCTTTCTTCCCCAACACTGTAAAATCTTTTGGACTTCCTTTTTCATTTGACCAATTTTGCTTTCATTAACTTTTAAGACCTCTTTTGCCATTTGGGTTAGGCTATTCTTTAAGGTGTTATTTTCTTCAGTATCTTTTTGCATCTCCTTGTTTTTCATGATTTTCTTGCATCACTCTCAGTTTTTCCTCTACTTCTCTTACTTGCTTCTCAAAATTTTTTTGAGCTCTTTCATGGCCTGGGACCAATTCATGTTTTTCTTGGAGGCTTTGTATGTAGGAGCTTTGGCTTCGTTGTCTTCTTCTGGTTGTATGTTTTGATCTTCTTTGTCACCAAAGTAAAATACTATGGCCTGACTCTTCTTGTGCTGCTTGCTCATGATCTCAGCCAATTACTTGAGTTATAAACTCTTTGTTAAGGTAATGTTCTGCTTCCAGTGTGGAGAATGTCCCAAGCTTTGGGGGTTTTGTGCAGCTGTTGTCAGAGATACTTCTAGGGACCTGTGAATTTTCAGTTCTTCCAAGGTGCTGTGATCAAGGTCGAATTGTTTGCTCCTTTTCTGGCCTGTGCTCTGGTCTATGAGTGACCACAAGCACTCTTTTCTGTCTTGGAACTGTGAAGACAATTTTCTCTCCACTACCACTACAAGCTCCACAATGCCAGTGCTGCTCCTTGCCCCAGGACCACCACCCAGAACTGTGACCCAGATCCAAACACAGGCAAAACAAGAGAATCCTCCACCAGCAGGGAGATCCCTGCAATCCTCTTCTGATCAGCCACTCCATTCACATGTGGACTGGAAGCTCAGGAAGCAGCCACTGTCCCAGGGGCCAAGCTCTGGTACTAGGGCTGGGACCACTCTTTTCTCTCTCACAGCAGACACAGACTTTTCCCACTGACTTTCTAAATTGTGTTTGGTGTTTGTGGGTTGAGAAGTCTGGAAACTTCCATAGCTGCTTGCAACTCAGTCCTCTGAGGCCTGCTCCAGGTTTGCTGAGGCCTGCCTTGCCTGAGCACCCATGTCAAACTGCGCTCTGCTCCCCACCCAGTGTGATATACCTTTCTGATCAAACATCCATACTAGCTTGGGCTGTAAATTTGTTTTACTCTGTCTTTTTGTGCATTCTGTTGCTTTAGAATTTATTTACAGGCATTTTTATGGGTATTTGGAGGGGTTTGGGGGAAAGCTCAGGCAAGTCACTGCTTTTACTCCACCATATTGCCTCTGCCTCCTATTTTATTGTTTCTTGAATTCTCATTAAATCATTAGCTTCCATGTGCTCCATTCTAATTTTTAAGCAATTATTTTCTTCAGTGAGCTTTTATGCCTCCTTTTCCATTTGGCCAATTGTACTTTTTAAACAGTTTATTTTCTTTGGTGAATTTTTGTTCCATTCTTTCCATTTGGCCAATTCTACTTTTTAGTATATTTTTCTCTTCATTGGCTTTTTGTACCTCTTTTACCATTTGACCAAGTCTCTTTTTAAGGTGTTGTTTTCTTCAGTATTTTTGCATGTCCATTACCAAGCTGTTGATTTGTTTTTTATGGTTTTCTAACATCACTTTCATTTCTCTTCATAATTTCTCTTCTACCTCTCTTACTTGATTTTCAAAATCTGTTTTGAGCTTCTCCATGGCCTAAAAACAATTCTTAATTTTTTTAGAGGCTTTAGATGAAGTTCCTTCAAATTTGTTATTTTCTGTGTGTGTGTGTGTGTGTGCGTGTGTGTTTTGATCTTCCTTGTTACCATAGTAACTTTCTATGGTCAGAATTTTTTCTGTTGTTTGCTCATTTTCCCAGCCTGTTACTTATATTTTAATCCTTTGTCAAAGTAAGGCTCTACTTCAAGGGTGGAAGGTACACTTTCCCAAGCTTCAAGGGTTTTAAGTAGTTGTTTTCAGAGATACCTCTAGGCACCTGTAAGTTTTCAGTTTTTCCGAGGTGGTATGATCTAAGGAGAGGTGTTTACTATTCTCCTGGCCTTTTCTCTGGTCAATGAGTGACCACAAGCACTTTTTTTTCTGCTCTAGAACTGTGAGGAGGGTCCCCGCTCCACTGTGGCCCCAAGTTGTGGTGTGCTAGTGCACACCTTGCCTTGCTACTGCCAACCAGGACTGTGACCTGATCCAAGCGTGGGCAAGGCAACAGAGTCCTAGCAAAGAGACCTCCACAATCTCCTTTGGATAAGTTGTTTGACCCCCTTGCCTTCAGTGGCCTGACACACATGGAAATTGCCATTGCTGCCACTGATTCAGTTGCCCCAAAGCTTGCTCCTGGTTTGCTGGACTCGGTCTGTGCTGGTATGACCTGCCCTGGACTGATATCTTCTCTCATCCTGGTTCCACAGACCTTTCCAGCTGACTTTCCAAGTTGTCTTGGGCAGGGCTTTTTTTAAATTATTCTGTCTTTTTGTATGTTTTGCTGCTCTAGAATCATTATTTAAAGGTATTTGGAGGAGTTTGAGAGAGAGCTCAGGTGAGTCCCTGCCTTTACTCCTCCATCTTGAATCTGCCTCCCTGGAACATCACATTTTGGTTGTCATTCTTTTTACTCACTGTTTTTGTTGTTGTTGTTGTTGTTGTTGTTTGTTTGTTTGTTTGTTTGTTTGTTTTTGTCTTTTGTTTTTGTTTTCACTCTGGAGTTTGTGATAGTAAATTTTTTTTTCCTGCTATCAGAGTAGATGTCAATCTCCCCATGCACAAAGTGAGGTAGTTAAAAATGTTCGAAAATAATACTCACCTTTACGTAGCATTATATTTCAGACACTGTGCTAATCACTTTATAACTATTATTTCATTTGATCCATATAACAGCCTTGGAAGCTAGTTGTTATTATTATCCTCACTTTTTCAATGAAGAAACTGAGACAGAGATTAAGTGACTTGCCCATGTCATATAGCTACTAAATATTTGAGGCCAGATTTGAGCTCAAGTCTTTCTGAATCTAGACCTACATTCTAAGCACTGAGCTATCTAGCTACTTTATGATATCATCCACCAAGAAACTATGTACCAAAATGGTGCTTTTTTAGGGTCCTCCCTTAGTTCTACTTAGATTTTTGAAGTGACTAAACTAAGTTCTTACACTGTTCTTTGGTGTAAACTAAGTACAATATATCATAATCAACCCTTTATTAGTTTAGCAAGAATGTGAAGCTATAGAAAAACTTAAATAACTTTTTAAATATTAATTTGGAAAAGGGATCAACTCTACAAAATACATGTAACTAATTCAGAATTTCCCCTAATGCTATTCTTCTTTAAAGATAGATTTTTTTAAAGTCCTTGAATAAAATTGTTATAAAACTCCATGAAGACAATTGAACAATAAAAGAAGAATTATCCCATCATAGGATGTTTGCTCAAAACACAAATACCTCACTAGACTTTCAACAGGAATAACCTAAAACCTTGCTTATCTGGAGATTAGACTTCTAGTCAATTCAGTCTTCTTGAATATAACTACAAATCCCATTGTCAGTAGAAGAAAGCCTCTTGAGGTCTAAAATATCTGTAATGAAGCCAAATTAGTTTACTCCACAGAGATAAAATTTTACCAGAAGCCCATTTAATTTATTTGGTGTCAAATTCCAACAAGCTTAGTTGGCAGATAGCAGATCCAAAGTAGTAAATAGGAATATGAGAATAGCTGACAGCAAGAAGAGACAGTTGCTAGAAGATGAGAAGCCAAAGTGGATAGCCTTGCAATGAGATAGATTACAGACATTATGACCTTGTACAACTAGCAAAAAATAAAAAATAAAATTTAAGCAGACTGATGCAAGCTCTTCTTTACTCAACAAGATCCTCAATAGACAAACAACAAGGGCATCAATATGTAAAATATGACCTATGGAGTTCAGTATGCTAATCTTGAATCATGAGGGGAAAATATTTGGATTATGTTCCATATGTTACATTTAAATATGAAAAAATCATTTAAAATAAAATCATAGATTTTAGGACTATAAAATCATTGATTTAGAAATACAATGAACCTCAGAGATCATTTTCCAACAGGGAAAGCAAATTACAAAAGAAGGATTTGAAACCAGATCTTCTAGTTCCTAGTTCCCTCAGAAAATGGTTACATTTTTAAAACATGTATCTGTTTAAAGTGATAAAGTTAACCTATTTTGAAATGGTGTTTATTGAAAACAATTCTTACCCCAATTATATCAAGTCAATTTTGCTACCATATGTTAAGAAAAAGCCAATACAATTAGTGGGGGCAGTATTTGTAATGGATAGAGCACTGGACATGGAATCAGGAAGGCTCTGTGGGAGTCAATTAATCTCTTTGGGCCTCAGTTTACTCATTTATAAAATAAGGTCGTGGGCTCCCCCTGTAACTGTAATATTGGGTAGAAGGGATATTAATGCTTAATTAATATGGACCTCACAAGAAAACAATTGTAGTTGTTCTAAAAAACATTTCTCTATTTACCATCCTGCCTGGTCAAGAGGAAGTAAATGCTATTAGGATTGGTTATGGTCATGAGGATCAAATAGGGATGGCATCCATCTGGATGAAGGAGTACCATGAGTTGGATGGGAAGAAGCCCTACAAGCACATTGCTGACTACCTGCATAACTATGCAAGGCCCAGATTCATCTGGCTTCAGGGAACCATTGAAATAATTGGAAATTTTAAGCACGGTCAAGTAACGCTTGCAAAGGAGGAATTCAATCCTGCTGTCATCAAAGATACCTTGTATTTCTTGGATGACAGGAAGAAAACGTACATTCCTATGACTGAGGACATTTATGACTCCCTGAATAATGAAAGTCTGAAACTCTGAATGTTTCTAAGACAGTAACTAGGACACAATCTCTGAATATACCCATTTCAGCATTTTTTATAATCCAATTTTAATTTGATTAAAGATTAGAAAATATAATTTTCTGTGAACTGACATATAGTGTAAGGGAAGAGGTTTTTTTTTTTTTATCCACACTTTGTGTTTGAGAGAGCTAAGCATGAAAGTTAAACGACTAAATCAGTTTCAAAGAGTTAGCTACCTTTCCGTGTTTGATTTGAATCCAGATCTTCCAAACTATGAGTCTAGCAATCACTCCATTATCTCATACTGCCATTACAACTATTAATATTTGTAGTAAGTTGACTAACTTCTATTACTCTTAACATTCTAATCATCACTATTGCCAATAGACAAGTAAAACACTAGTTTGTAAAGTTGCTACATAATCTAATGCAGAGGAAGGAGAAAACAAATAAACTAAAATGAAATGTGTAGGCAAATATTGAATGAATAACCAGTAACTCACAAGATTTTGGCATAAAACCCCTATTCTTTATACACAAAAGTGTACTACTAACTAACCAGAAATCAAACATCAAGATATATGTATGCAAGTGTCAGTGTGTTTATGCACATTCACATAAAAGAGAACAATATACATTATATAGATAGATATAGATACAGATGCATATCTATGTATATACATAGACACTTTTTTTGACATCAAGACATTTAATTTCACTAAAAGAAGAAAAGTTAGGATTAACAAGAGAAAAAAAAAAACTTAATTTCTCCAGATAGAATTTGCCCCCAAGAAAGCATTCCAGAGAGAGACAGAGAATTTCAATCCAGGAACTTTACTCCTACTGATCTTTTTCCAGGCAGGCTAGTCACTTGAGTCCCAGAGGATAAGGGTACACACACACACACACACACACACACACACACACACACACACACACACACCACAAGACTCATTTTCAGGTGATACAGATATTTTCCAGCCCATTTATTTTTCTCTTTTTTATCTCTATCATAATAATTTCCCAGGCCTGCTTAAAAGCTAATCAACACTTCTGTCTTTATGATACTAACATACAAAGTAGTTATGCTAAAAAGATGGCATTTCTGAGGCAGGGGACAGGATTAGTAAAATCATGGAAATCATTTACTTTGCCTCTATTAAATAGTTTTCATTCTTCAGTCACCATCTATAAGCCCTCCTGTAGTTTCTGATTATCCCAGGGGCTTATAGGTATAGTTTACAGCATAATATAGATAAAAAATAAAATAAATATGCAGGAAGATATAACTAGATTTACGTCACTGCCTCCTTGACTTTATTTTTCTTGTTATTTCTTCCCTCCAATATATAGCTGTAAAGATATATACTCCTATAACATAGCATGAGAACAAATTATTTATTTCATAATTTCTTACAATGCAATAATATCCCATGACATTCATGTACAATTTGTTCAACCATTTCCTAATTGTCTGAAAGGCCATCAAAGGCACCCCTTCCCTTAGATTTTAATTCTTTTTTTTATTTTTAGTTTTCAACATTTACTTACACAAGATTTTGAGTTCCAAATTTTCACTTCATCTCACCCCTCCCCCACCCCAAGTTGGCATGCATTCTGAATACCCCTTCCCCTAGTCTGCTTTCCCTGCTATCTCTCCCCCCTTCCCCTTCTATTTTCCTGTAGGGCGGGATAGATTTCTGTACCCCATTTCCTGTATTTCTTATTTCCCAGTTGCAGTGAAAACATTTTTTTAAACATGTGTTTTTAAAACTTGGGGGTCCAAATTTTCTTCCTCCCTCCCTCCCCACCCACCCTCATTGAAAAGGCAAGGAACTCAATATAGGCTATACATGTGCAGTTATGCAAAACACTTCCATAGTAGACATGCTGTCAAAAACTAACTCTATTTCCCTTAATCCTATCCCACCACCCCTTTATTCTATTTTTTCTTTTGACCCTGTCCCTCCTCAGAAGTATTTGTTTCTGATTACCCCCTTTCCCAGTCTGCCCTCCTCTCTATCATCCGCCTACTCTCTTGTCCTCTTCCCCTCCTATTTCCCTGTAGGGTAAGACAGATTTCCATACCCAATTGAGTGTGTATGTTATTCCCTCTTTAAGTCAAATCCTATGAGAATAAGATTCACTCATTCCCTCTCACCTTCCCCCATTTCCTCTCCACTGTAAGAGCCTTTTCTTTTCTGTTTTTTTGTGAGATAATTCACCCCATTTTACCTTTCCCTTTCTCCTTCTCCTCTCTCACCCCTTAATTTTATTCTCCAGATATGACTCCTTCATCTTCAATTCACCTTGTGCCCTCTATCTATCTATCTATCTATCTATCTATCTATCTATACATACATATAATTTTTTCCCTCCAACTACCCTAATACTGACAAAGGTCTCAGGACTTACAAATATCTTTCCATGCAGGAATGTAAACAGTTCAACCTTAATAAGTCTCTTATGATTTCTCTTTCCTGTTTACCTCTTCATGTTCCACTTGAGTCTTGTATTGGAAAGTCAAATTTTCTATTCAACTCTGGTCTTTTCATCAAGAATGCTTGAAAGTCCTCTATTTCACTGAATGACCATTTTTTCCCCTGAAGAATTATACTCAGTTTTGCTGGGTAGGTGATTCGTGGTTGTAATCCTATCTCCTTTGCCCTCTGGAATATTATATTCCATGCCCTGCGGTCCCTTAATGTAGAAGCTGCTAAATCTTGTGTTATCCTGATTGTGTTTCCACAATACTTGAATTATTTCTTTCTGGCTGCTTGTAATATTTTCTCCTTGACCTGGGAACTCTGGAATTTGGCTACAATATTTCTAGGAGTTTTCCTTTGGGAATCTCTTTCAAGAGAAGATTGGTGGATTCTTTCAATTTCTATTTTGCCCTCTGGTTCTAAAATCTCAGGGCAGTTTTCCTTGATCATTTCTAGAAAGATGATGTCTAGGCTCTTTTTTTGATCATGGCTTTCAGATAGTCCAATAATTTTTAAATTCTCCTCCTGGATCTATTTTCCAGATCAGTTGTTTTTCCAATGAGGTATTTCACATTGTTTTCTAATTTTTCATTCTTTCGGATTTGTTTTACAATGTCTTGATTTCTCATAAAGTCACTAGCTTCCAATTGCTCTATTCTAATTTTTAAGGAAGTATTTTCTTCATTTATCTTTTGGATTTCCTTTTCCATTTGTCCAATTTTGCTCTTTAGGGCATTCTTTTCTTCATTGGCTTTTTGGACCTCTTTTGCTATTTAGGTTAGGCTATTTTTTAAGGTGTTATTTTCTTCAGTATTTTTTTGGGTCTCCTTTAGCAAGCTGTTGACTTGTTTTTCATGATTTTCTTTCATAGCTCTCATTTTTCTTCCCATTTTTTCCTCTACTTCTCTTACTTGCTTCTCAAAATCCTTTTTGAGCTCTTCCAAGGCCTGGGACTGATTCATATTTTCCTTGGAAGTTTTGGATGTAGGAGCTTTGACTTTGTTTTCTTCTTCTGGTTGTATGTTTTGATCTTCTTTGTCACCAAAGTAAAATAATATAGTCTGACTCTTTTTGCGCTGCTTGCTCATGATCCCAACCAATTACTTTAGTTTTAAACTCTTTGTTAAGGTAAGAGTCTGTTTCCAATGTGGAGAATGTACTGTCCCAAGCTTCAGGGGTTGGTACAGCTGTTTTCAGAGATACTTCTAGGGACCTGAAAAGTGTCAGTTCTTCCAAGGTGCTATGATAAGGGGCCACCGCCACAACAAGCTCCACCAAGCCAGCACTCCTCCTTGCCCTAAGACATCCCCTCAGAACTGTGACCCAGATCCAAGCATGGGCAAAGCAAGAGATTCTTGCCTCAGCCCTGGTGAAGAGATCCTTGCAATCCCCCTCTGATCAGCCCCTCGATTCCCCCTCAGTCTGTGGGCCAGAAGCTCAGAAGGCAGCTGCTGCCCTCGGAGTGGCTGAGACCTAGCTTCTTCTCTCACCACAGTCACAGACTTCTCCTACTGACCTTCAAAGTTGTCTTTGGCATTCTTTGGTTGAGAAGTCTGGAAACTGACACAGCTGCCCACAATTCAGTCCTCTGAGGCCCATTCCAGGGTCACTGCGGCCTGCGCACCCACGCCAAACTGCACTCCTCTCCCAGCCCGGGGCAATATACCTTTCCAATCAGCCATCCAGGTTGTCTTGGACTGGAAATTTGTTCTCCTCTGTTTTCTTGTGGGTTCTGCTGCTTTAGAATTTGTTTAGAGCCATTTTTAATAGGTATTTGGAAGGGTTTGGGGGAGAGCTCTAGCAAGTCACTGCTTTCCCTCTGCCATCTTGGCTCTACCCCAAAAATAATATTTTAAATGCAGAGGATTAAAAAAGGAAATAGCTACATGATATTTATACACATATATATGTGTGTATATGTGTGTGTGTGTTTTCCAGAAGCAGAGTTCAACTTTAAAAGTGAAGAAATTGGCAAACAATATGAGCAAAGAGCAAAAATGAACACTGACCATAGACAGTTTCTATGAGGACAAGGAAAATCAAAACAAAAACTCATAACAGGACAACATTGTCAATATACCCACCTCTGAAACCTCAAAGGGGAATATGAATTGGTTTCAAATCCAAAAAGCCTTCTTGGAAGACTCAAAAAGGATCTTAAAAGTCAAATAAGAGAGGTAGAAGAAAAAATGGAAAAGAAAAGAGAGCTATACAAGAGAGAGTCAACAACTCAGAAAAAGAAGGACAAAAATTGATTGAACAAAATAATTCTTTATAAAGGAGAATTGGCCAAATAAAAAAGTAGGGACAAAATTGGCTGAAGAGAAGAACTACTTCAAAAGTAGAATTGGCTAAATGGAAAAGGCAATAGAAAAGGTAACTGAAGAAAACAATTCCTTAAAAATTAGAATTGGGGACATGGAAGCTAATGACCCTATGAGACATCAAGAATCAGTAAAACAAAATCAAAAGAATGAAAAAAAAGGAAGAAAATGTAATACCTCATTGGAAAAACAATTGACTTGAAAAATAGACCAGGAGAGAAATTTTAAGAATTATTGGACTACCTAAAAGCAATGATTAGGGAAAAAAAGCCTGCACAGCATTTTTCAAGAAATTATGAAGGAAAGCTGCCCTGAAATCCTAGAACCTAGGATTTACCTATGGTAAAATAATCATGGAAAGAATCCACTGATCACTTCCTGAAAGAAAACTCCAAATGAAAACTGGAAGGAATACTGCAGTCAATAACTCAAAAGAATATTGTAGCCGCATTCCAGAATTACTAGATCAAGGAGAAAGTACTGTAAGCAGTCAGAAAGAAACAATTTAAATATCATGGAAGCGTAGTCAGGATCATGCAGGACCTTGCATTTTCTACATTAAAAGACTGGAGGACTTGGAATATGATATTCTGGAAGGCAGGAGCTTGGATTACAACCAAGGATCAACTACCTAGCAAAACTGAGCATAATTTTTAGGGGAGGGGATGGTCACTCAATGAAATATGTGACTTTTAAACATTCCTGATTTTAAAAAAAAGAGCTGAACATAAGATTTGACCTTCAAATACAAGATTCAAGAAAAGCATAAAAAGGTAAACAGGAAAGAGAAAATAAACATGTTATTAAATAAGGTTAAAATATTTACCTCACTACATGGGACAATGATACTTGTAACTATTGAGAACTGTATCTTTATTATGGCATTTAGAAGAGGTATACATAGATATTTGATGTGGGTATGAATTGACTTTGATATGATGGAAAAATATTAATTAATTAAGGGGGGAAAGGATTGTACTGGGATAAGAGGAAAGAAAGACGCAGAACAGGGGAAATTAGAGATTCATATGTCATAGCAGCATGCAAGGTATCCTGAGAGATAAGTCAGAATTCCCCATCACAGTGAGGTCAGCAACAATACCTTCACTTTTTTTTCTTTCAAAATAATTCAATATGTTGTCATATAAATGTGCCAGCTTTCATGGATTTAGAGATTGTATTAAATGAATTAATACTCAGAAAATTAAGACTCACAAAATGGATAAGTGGATTAAAACATTTCTGCCAAGATTAAATATCATACTAGCAATGGAATTAAAAAGGAAATCAATATAAAATGGTAAGGATTAGGCTTTAACTTCTCCCATTCTGAATGCAATTTTTTTTACAAGCTACAGTATTGCAAGATAAAAATAATGACACTCTAATCACATATGACAAAAATACCCCAAAATTGAAATTATCAAGATTTTGAAATGTAGATATAATCATTATAATTATTATTATGAATAACATTCATTAGTGCATTAAAGTTTGAAAAGTAATTTGCATATATTAACTCATTTGATCCTCACAACAACCTTGTACTATAGGTGATAGTATTACTCCCATTTTATAGATGAGAAAACTGCATCACAGAATGGTTAAGTGACTTGCTCAGGGTTACAGTTTATGAGGCAAGATTTGAACTCAGGACTTCCTAACTCCAGGTTCTGCACTTTAACCACTGTGCCACTGTTATTAATGATCCTCACCCTACTTGTATCTTGTGCCTTGTGATATTATTTAATGATAGTTTGAAGCAAATAATCTTCACAGGATATTTTAAAACTAAGTTTTTTTTTTTCTTTTTTTTGGTACTAAGAATATAATTATGTTATCCTTTACAAAAATCTCTCATATCTACACACTTTACAAATGGAAATTTAAAAATTCTTAAACAATTTTAAAGCCTTCCAAATGAAGAGTTCCACTGGGTTTTGATGTTATTTTATTTTACAATATAAATCTAACAACTTCTGATTATTTTGCCAGAGTAACTGATTGACATCAAGGAAGATAGACATTTATTAGACCAACACAAAAAATAAAATAAAATATAAACTTTGCACAATTATTGGATAGAATTGAGGAAATATTATCACAATTTGCTAAATAAGGTCAACTATGTATTTTTTTCATATTTGTATCTAAACATCTTTTTTTTTCCTGCTACAACCACCATTAAAACCAAGCTGGGGATGAGAAGGGCTAAGTAGAGGTAGGAGAAAACAGAGGTTAGAGCCAGGCCTTTGAATTGTTGAATTAAAAAAAGAAGGGGAAAGCATAGGGACTGGATAAATGGTTTCAATGGCATAGGTAACTTCCAGCGATGAAACCCCCTCTATCAGTGCAGATCAGCACCATTTTGATAACATATAACCTTGGCTACTCAGAGAATTGAGGTGTTAACTGATTGAGGACAAGGCCACACAGTCAGTAGGTATCAGAAGCAGGACTGGAAACCAAATTATCAGTCAGGTAAGCCAAGCTAGCTGTCCAAAAGTTTCTTACTGATATGTATGCTAAAAGAAAACAAGTTTGGAAGTTACTGATTTAGTTTGTCATTAACATTCATAAACAGTCTAGAAGATATGTGGTCATAAACTCCCTCTGACTCATTGCCCACAAATCTGAAATAGTTAGCACAGAAGGTAAGGGTCAGTATAGGTTTATGAGTCTTTCCATATTTTCTTCTATGCTTTGTGAATAGCCTTGACCAAAGAAATCATCTTCTACTGGCCAATCTCATTGTGATGAGCCTAGCAATACTAACATAGGCTGTGACATAGATACCACACACACACAACACACACACACACACACACCCAAAGCTAATAATATATCAGGTAATAGTTGGACTCAGGTCTCCCTGATTTCACAACCTGCATTCTATCCACTGTGCCACTGTTATCAATGAACCTCACTGTACATGTATATTGTGTCTTGAGATACTAATTAATGATAGTTTGAAGCAAGTAACATTAACAGGATATTTAAAAACTATACCGTTGTTGCAATAATAATGTAATGATGTTGTTTATAAAAATAATCTTCATATCTGAACACTTCACAAAATGCGAAATGTCACAAAATGTCAAAAACCTCTCCCCTCAACTAAAGAGATAGTTGCCCACCTGACCTTTGCCTGGCCTTAAAATTCACTTCCAGTATACTCAGTGTAAAATAACCCTAAGGGATGCTCTACCATGAACATGTAAAAATTCCAATAAGAAACTCATTTTTAAAGCAACACCCTAGTAGCCACATCTGCTTCATGACTGCACAATAAATCACCTATGCATCCTATACTCTCTTTCTCTATCTCTATCTATCTATCTATCTCCTGCATCACCCAACCTCTCCCCTTTCTAATATTCTAATCACTCAATAAATATCCCATACATAATCACAAAACACCTAAATTTTATTTCTTTATAACTGATCCATAAGTCATCACAAATATACCCAAGGGTTTTAACTGTTTCATGTTAACCATACTTTTATCATGAGAATCATAATGACATAGTGACACTCTTTAAATAGCTCATTAAATGAATAATCGATGCTCTTTAAATTAACCATTTTGGATAGTTGTATCTTCGTTGAATAGCTGTCTGACCTCCCCTGGGATTGTAAACCTCAATAGGCTGAGGTGTAAATGTTTGTACTGAAAAAATGAACAACCAGCTCTCCTCTGGCTGTTCAAGCTGACTCCAGGTCACACCTACATGTTGTCACTCTTTTCTATTAGACACATTAAACTGGACGTTCTGTAGTAATCTCAAGCTCAATGCATTCCAAACAGAACTCATTACCTTTCTGCCTATTGTAGGAACAATATCCTAAGTGCCCATCCTATGGAGGCCATGTTATTTTTTTCTTAAAAGGTATTGAAATAATTCTTATACCTTAACTGTCTCAGGCCTCTAAGAACAGAACTATCGGTATTTCTCCCTGGGATTTCTCATTTTTTTTTTTTTGCCCATCAATCAGATCAGCATGACCAAAATAAGCACAGGGAAGCTGTGCCCAAATGAAACGACAATGTTACCTCACTAAATAGATTTGCTTGCTATGGCTAAGTAAGTTTCTCTTTGATAACTGTTAGATGTATTAGTGTTTCAGTTCATTCCAATTAAAGCCTGAAGTACCAGATCAGGCTTATTGAGATCCAGCCTATTATATTCAGTAGAATGAATAGTATTGCAACTTAATGGAAATAGAAGAAAAGCAATGCAAAAAGAATTTGAGACTTGATAGGCCTCATGATAGTCCTGATTATATATTGTTGTTCACTTGTGTATGACTCTTTGTGACCGTGTAGACCATAGAATGTCAAGACTATCTATCTATGGGATTCCTTAACAAAGATACTGGTGTGGTTTGCCATTTCTCCAGTGGATTAAGGAAATAGTGGTTAGGTGACTTGCCCAAGGATACACAGATAGTAACTGTCTGAGGTCACACTTGAACTCAGGTCTTCCTGTCTCTTGGTTAAGCACTCCATCCACTGAGCCATCTGGTTGCCTCTTTGCCCAGCTACTGATTACATCCCCTGAACCATATCCTAAAGTAATTAGAAAGTAAACTTTCTATTGACGTTCAGCAATGAAAGGAAGATAGGAATGTTTTTAATGTCTTTAAGACCAGTACTCTGAGGATGAAAATTGTTAACTGTCATTTGTTGAATTCACATACTTTTTTTTGATTTGGAGGTGAATGTGATCTTTAGGCTCACTAGCTTTGATAACATTTTACTTTCTTACAGAGATTGGCATTGTCTAAGAACTTTACTAGTTCTCCATGTTTCACCTGGCATAGGGAAAGCATCACTCAGGCTTAATAGCTACAATTGCCAGTAGATGGATGCAGTGGTAGTGATTTCGACAGCATTCTTTTCTTGGGACAGGAAATCATTGCCAGGACTCAGGACCTGGCATGGGGAGAGAAGCACAGGGGTTCAGTATCCAAGACCCAGCATTGAGGAACATCACTTCACTAACTTCTACAAGAAGCCTTTTCCAATCCCTCCTCCAATTTTTACTACTCCATTCACAAAATTATTTTCCATTTATTTTGTTTATTTTTATAATAAACTTATATTTGTACATATTATATCCCCTCAGTAGATTGTAAGCTCCTTGAGGCCAAAGACTGTTTCATTTTGACATTGTATCCTTATCACTTGGCACAATTCTTGGCATGTAGTAGATACTTAATAGACGTTTTATTATCACTGCTATTATCATCTCTTTTAAGGTGCCTATTTAACCACTCTTGTAGCTATACCACTTGCAGCTAGAAGTCTGTGGCTCTCTAACTTTTTAGAGCAAGGATTGTGTTTGTTAACTAGAACAAATCCAAATTTGAATTTAGTCAAAGGGCTGCCCTTGAGGACTTAGAGGGTCACATGTGGCCTCAAGGCTGTGGGTTCCCCACCCCTGGCCTACATGAACCAAGAACCAATATTTAACTGTCCTGTAACCCCTTTCCATCCTCCTTTGAATAGTTTATGTGCCTGTGCCTTTAGGCCTACATGAAAAGATTACAGTGTACTTTACAGAAGTCATTTTTTGTGGATTTGAATATATGGACTTAACTAGAGATTTCCCTAATAGTCAATATCCTTGCTATTCCATTAAACTTCTGTTATTTAATCTTTGAGATAATTGTCTCTTTAAGGTGTTATTTTCTTCAGTATTTTTTTTGGTATCTCCTTTAGCAAGCTCTTGACTTATTTTTCATGATTTTCTTGCATTACTCTCATTTCTCATCCCAGTTTTTCCTCTACTTCTCTTACTTACTTCTCAAAATCCTTTTTTTGAGCTCTTCCATGGCCTGAGACCAATTCATATTTTTCTTGGAAGTTTTGAATGTAGGAGCTTTGACTGTGTTGTCTTCTTCTGGTTGTATGTTTTGATCTTCTTTGTCACCAAAGAAAGATTCTATGGTTTGATTTTTTTTGCAAAGTTCGCTCATGAACCCAGCCAATTACTTGAGTTATAAACTCTTTGTGAAGGTAGGGGTATGCTTCCAGTATGGAGAATGTACTGTCCCAAGCTGTGGGGGTTTTGTGCAGCTATTTTCAGAGATACTCCTAGGGACCTGTAAATTTTCGGTTCTTCCAAGGTGGCAAGGGTTGAGGTGTTTACTCCTTTCCTAGCCTGTGCTCTGGTCTACGAGTGGCCACAAGCACTCTTTTCTGCCTTGGAACTGTGAGGAAGATTTCCTTTCCACCACCACTATGAGCTCCACCATGCCAGCACTCTTCCTCACTCCAGGACTGCCACTCAGAACTGTGACCCAGATCCAAGCATGGGCAAAGCAAGAGAATCCTGCCTCAGCACCAGCATAGAGAACCCTGCAACCCCCTTCTGATCAGCCACTCGATTACCCCACAGTCTGTGGGCTGGAAGCTCAGGAAGCAGCCCGCTGCCCCAGGGGCCAAGCTCAGGGACTGGGGCTGGATCTGCGATTTTCTTTCACTTTGGTCACAGACTTTTCCTACTGACTTTCTAAGTTGTCTTCGGTGTTCGTGGGTTGAGAAGTCTGGAAAACACTACAGATGCCCCTGATTCAGTCCTCTGAGGCCTGCTCCAGGTTTGCTAAGGCCTGTTTTGCCTAAGCACCCATGCCAAACTGCATTCTTTTCCCTGCCCAGCACAATATACCTTTCTGATCAACCATCAAGGTTGTCTTGGGCTGGAAATTTGTTTCACTCTGTCTTTTTGTGGGTTGTGCTGCTTTAGAATTTGTTTAGAGCCATTTTTACAGGTATTTGGAGGGGTTTGGGGGAGAGCTCAAGCAAGTCACTGCTTTTACTCTGTCATCTTGGTTCCACTCCCAATAATTGTCTCTTCATACAGTGTGTTTGAGTCTCTCAAGTATTCTATTATCTATTATCTTAAATGATTGGTGGATAAACAGAGTGCTTGTCTTAAACAGATCTGATGGGTGGTCTGACTCTTTTTGACTCTGTTTGGAGTTTTTTTGGCCAAGATACTAGAATGGTTTGCCATTTTATTCTCCAGCTTATTTTACAGATGAGAAAACTTTGGCAAGTAGGGTTATGTGACTTACCCGGGATTACACAGCTAGTAAGTGTTTGAGGCTAGACTTGAACTCAGAAAGATGAGTCTTCCTGACTCTAGGACTGGCACTCTATCTACCATGGCACCCAGCTGATGTATAGTAATTTCTGTAAAGTTCTTGACACAGGGAATCATACCAAGGTACATTCCTTAAAATAATTTAGCTGTGTTGAACTTTGTTTCATTCTGTTTTATCCTAAAGCAAAAAAGGTTTTCAAGCCACTGGGAAAAAAATAAGAAAGTGCTTTGGGTAAAGGGATCAGTGGGAAAAATTGCAGTGCACCCCATGTCAGGAAACAACTTAGGGATAACCTCAAATGTCTGTTTTTAATTCTCTTTTAATTTAATATCTATCTTTTATTTCTGCTCATTCAGCAGCATTAATTGGTTTGAGAGCAGGAATAGAATCCATTTAAGAAGTAATTTTGAAAAAAAATGATAGTATAGCATTAGACTCAATGGTAGTGCATGAATCTTGAATAAAAATGAGATTCAGGGTAGTTGTTCTTGTTGTTTTACTTTAGTTTTGTTTTGATTTTTCCTTTAAATCTAAGGTAACTTGATGAGTGTGGTAGACCATAGATAGGCTTACTCAGATCCCCTTTCCCTGCCACTATATGATTTTTGGGAGACATATATGTGGAACAACTCATTGTTTTACACATTGTCAGCAGTGAAATCATTTTAAATTGTGCATGAGCTCCAGAAAATACAGTCTTAACTTTTTTTCATTTTTTTTTCTTTGTTCTGGGTGGGATAAAGAAGCTACTATACAGAGGCATCAAGAGCAGCAGGCATCTTGAAGCTTCAAAACCATATGTTGGGGAGTCTGTGAAAAGAAAGTACTAAGTGGTTTAGATTTATTTTTTTTTTTATTTTTGACATGTGTTTTTAAAACTTCAGGTTACAAATTTTCTCCCTTCCTCCCTCCCCACCCAACCTCATTGAAAAGGCAAGCATCACGGTACAGTTTAAAGATGTGTAGTCATGCAAAACACTTCCATAGTAGTCCTGTTGTGAAAAACTAAGTATATTTCCCTTCATCCTATCCTACCCCCTATTTATTCTATTCTCTCTTTTGACCCTGTCCCTCCTCAGAAGTGTTTGCTTTTGATTATCCCCTCCCCCAATCTGCCCTCTCCTCTTTCAACCCCCTGCTCTCTTGTCCCCTTCCCCCCTTATTTTCCTGTAGGGTAAGATAGATTTCTATACCCCATTGTGTATGTTATTCCCTGGTTAAGCCAAATTCTATGAGAATAAGATTCACTCATTCCCTCTCACCTTCCCTCATTTCCCCTTCACTGTAAAAGCCTTTTCTTGTCTGTTTCATGTGAGATATTTTACCTCATTCTACTTCTCCCTTTCTCCTTCTCCCAGTATAATTTTCTCTCACCCTTTAATTTTATTTTCCAGATATCACCCCTTCACCTTCAACTCACCCTATGCCCTCTATCTATCTATACATACATACAATTTTTTCCCTCCCACTACCCTAATACTTACAAAGGACTCATGAGTTACAAATATCATCTTTCCCTGCAGGAATGGAAACAGTTCAATCTTATTAAGTCTCTTATGATTTCTCTTTCCTGTTTACCTCTTCAGTGTTTCACTTGAGTTTTGTATTTAAAGATCACATTTTCTATTCAGCTCTAGTCTTTTCCACAGGAATGCTTGAAAGTTCCCTATTTCATTGAATCACCATTTTTTCACCCTGAAGAATTATACTCAGTTTTGCTGGGTAGGTGATTCTGGGTTGTAGTCCTAACTCCTTTGCTCTCTGGAATATAATACTCCATGCCCTGTGGACCCTTAATGTAAAATGTACTAAATCTTGTGTTATTCACAGTACTTGAATTGTTTCCTTCTGGCTACTTGTAATATCTTCTCCTTGACCTGGGAATTCTGGAATTTGGTTACAACATTCCCAGGAGTTTTTCTTTGGAGATCTCTTTCAGGACGTTATTGCTTATTTTCTAATTTAATCATAAGTTGCGAAAAGTGTATTATATGTATGCTGCCATAGCTTTAGAAGTTAAAATGGGACTACAAAAAGTATTCTGGCCTCATTCTTATTTACAGAAAGGAAATGGTAATGGGGAAATTAACCATCATAATCTGAATTAAAACTTTAGGGCATTCTGAAGCACAGGGAGCAAATGGTCCAACAGCCATTGAGGCAAAGAGATGGGATTCTATGGGGGGGGTGAGAATTACTTAAACCCAATCTATAACATAACATAGGGGGCTACTGCATGCTATTCTCATTGCATCCTATGCCTACCTTCAGGTCTGCATCCATGACATCCTCTGTTCTTTGAATGGTTTTTCTTCCTAACTCTAACTGTTGAAATCCTTTCAAATCTAGGTCAGATGTTTCCTGGAAAGATAAAATCTAAGAGTACACCCTCAGAGGGTGCAGTGGTGGGGAACCTGTGGTGTTGAGGCCATATGTGGCCCTTTGATTCCAAACTTCACAGAACAAATCTGTGAAGTTTGGATTCAGTCAAAGGGCCATATTTCAGGACCTAGGGGGCCACATGGCCTGGAGGCTGCAGGTTCCCCATCCTTGGTGTAATCTAAACCACTACATATTCTATGGACTAAAATATGACTGATATATAGAAAGCCACTAATCAGCCTATGAAGGCCTTTGTTTGAAGTAAAGAGGGGCCCACTACCTACAAGTTCATTCTGCTTTTCATAGGCTCTCAGAGTTGCCCATATCTGAATAAGACTTTCTTCTGTGTTGTAGAAACACAGACATACTGACATATTGTTGGTTGGTAGCTGTGAAGTGGCCCAAATATTCAGAAGACCACGTTAAAATTATGCTAAAAAGTGAATAAAATCTTCATACCCTTTGATCCAAGAATCCAACTGAAGGTACACACCCTCAAGGAGGTCAAAACAGAAAGGCCCGATATAAAACAAAACATTCAGCATTTTGTGTGGTGGCAGTAAATTACTAACATGGTAGATACCCATTGTCAAACGAATGGGTAATTAAGGGGAATATTTATGCACCATTATCAGTAATGTGAAGAATTCAGAAAAACATGGAAAGACATATGACTTGAGGCAAAGTGAATTAAACTGAGTGATGAAAATGTAAATGGACAGAACAAAAATACAAAAACATGTATAATCATAATGACTAAGAAATGTGACTCTGGGAGGAAAAAGTTGAAAAAAGCATACCTTCTCTTTTTCAGAGGGAGGATTATGAGTGTGGAATGTTGCATACACTATCAAATTTGGTTGATATGTTGATTGGTTCTACTGAATGGCTTTATTTTCACCTTTTTGTTACAAAGAATGGCTTGATAGGTAGAGGATTAGGGAAGAATATTTTTAGAAATGAAATTGAGGTAAAAACAGAAGATATCAAGTCCTTCAAAAATGAATCATTCCCTAGACAGTAGCCTCTATAGAAAGTAATTCCCTAAGAAGTAGTCATCAGTCCCTCTCTTGAAGACCTCTTGTGAGGGGGACCATTTCATCTTTTTTTTTCTTTTCTGGGCAGCTCTAATTGTCATGAGCTTTTTCATTATATTAATTCTGAATTAACCTTTTTGAATCTAGTCCTATTCTCTGGAAATAATCAAAATAGGTTGAATTGATCTACTACATATGACAGCCCTTCAAATACTTGAAAGACAGACATAATTCCCTTCTTAAATCTTCTCCTGGTTAACAAGCCATAGTTGATTAAATCATCTTCATTTGATGTGATCTTGTGGTCCTTAATCATCTTGTTTTCCCTCTTCTGAGCATTTGCAAGAATAACAAGGTCCTTTCTAATAACCTTGTGCATAACTTTTATCCTTCTGAATGAACCCTCTCCTCTCAAGTCTCAGTCATACATATGGAGCCAAATTTGCTCCTTAGAATTTGGATTTGGATTTCAATATGTTCATTACCAAGACATTATGAATTTCTATGTAAATATCTGAACTCGTAGGTTTTATTATCAATTCTCATCTTCTAAATTGTCCACTTTTAGTCATGAGCTTTTTCTTTTGTTCTTCTTTTCATGCTAACTTGAATAATGTATTATGATATCAAGCTTGGCAGATACCAATGGGTCATTTTCTTCTTTTCCTTCAATTTTTGTGCTTAAGTATATTTGATCAGATTCTCAATAATATAGACATTTAAGAACAAAAAAAACTAACCTGAATGTTTAATAACACCTCAATGATGTGTTCCATCACTGGCCAAGAGCCATTTCATTCAAGCTGAGGTTGAGAAATCTAAATACCATTTTCAAAAACTATCTTCTGTAGCTGTTCACTATACAAATCTGCTTTTCTCCTCTGAGTCCCCTGTCTTCAATCATCACTATTGATGAAAACACCACCTGTCTTCCTATATTCTTTAGACTTTTTGTTCAGGAATTCATAATTCTAAACAATGATTTCCACATTTGTCCTGGCAGTATCATTTGGTTCCATATCAATCCCCAGCAGTAGGTAGTTGCTTTCAAGTTTGACCATTCCCAAGAATTTCTCCAACACATCTAGAATGCATGCCCTGTGAAGACAACAGATGTCTCTATTGTTTTTTTCAACTCAATAAATAGTCTCCTTAGTAATCCCTCAATAGGAAGTTCTCAAGAAAAGACTACTTATCTCTTCTTTTTCTGCCATTATTGAATGACCTCTCACCTGATAGCCTCTGTAGATTATCACCATCATTCCTTGCATCACAAAAAGTTACTTCTTTCTGGCATGACATAGTTCTGTCCTATTAGGAAATGGCTCCAAATGTGAAGTTATCATTTCCTTCTCTGTGTATTGCTCATTTATTTAATCATTAAGGTCTTAATCCAGGTTAGGATTTCCCTTTACCTCTTCACATTTTTCTTATCTGTCTCCTCCTTAAAGCACCCATTCCCCCACCCTTTCCTTACATAGAATAAATGTATTCTTGTGGTCCTTTCAACTTTTCTATGACAGAGACCAACTTGCAATTTGTGCATAAGTTGGGGATACTAGCAGGAACACAAATATTTTACACTTTGCAAATCACTGACATTTCTCTTTACCTATTATACCTGCTTAACAGGATATCTTTAGTCTTTTATCTTTTTTATCTTTGTTTAAACTGTCTTAGCTAACAGCCATGGCTGACTAACCTGACCAATTGTTCCTTAGTATACTATTCATGCTAGTGCATGTATATTCTTTAGTTAGGGCTCATTTTTAGTTGGTGCTCCAGAGGTTAAAAAAAAATAATTTATTTATGGCAGGGCTTGCCTATTATCTGAATCAAAATGAAAACAGATATTACAAATAAGCCTTAACTGTAATTGCTGTGCCATTATGACTGGATCAAGAGAAATAGTCTTGCTAGATAGAGGCAGCTAGGTGAACCAGTGAATGAGATGCTAGGCCTGAAGTCAGAAAAATCTAAGTTCTAATCATACCTCAGTTGCTTACTAGCTATGTGACCCTGGTCCAGTCAATAAACCTCTGTTTGCCTCAGTTTTCTCAACTGAAAAATGAGAATGATATTAGCATTCATACTGCAAGGTTGTTGTGAAGATCCAATGAGATAATATTTGTAGAAACTTATCACAGTATCTGGCACATAATAGGCACTATGTGAATGCTAATTTCCTTGCCTTTTCATAGTCATAAACTAGTGTATAATTATATAGAAAGCAAGTTTTGCATCCTTCAAGAAAAAAAAATCATAAACCATCAATCAGAGTTAATAAGCCTTTCAAAAGTACACTCAATTTAACCCATCCTTATTCTTAATGTTTAAAATGTTGAATTGCTTTAAGTCAAGGAAATATATGTCCATTTTCTACATAGTTTTCCTGAAGTTTCTACAGCAAGGGCCTTTGAGTCCAGTAGTTTTAGTATATCATAATTAAAAACTCTTTTTTTGAGATACTTATTCTGGAATGATATAATAACATAGGCAAGCATTGATGTACTTATGCATAAAGTGATTGCATTAAAAAAGCATAACTTTTTGATAGTCCTGTAAGTTTTTGCCTTAATATCACTCTCCTAGCAACCAGCTTTGCTATGATGTTTCATATTGATGAATCATCAAGCATGGCAAAAGCTAAGGGACAGTTATACAAAAGAAAAAACTATTTAAATAACTTCCATGTTAATGAATATGAAATGAAAGTTTTACATATGAGAGAACTTCACTCTAACAGTCTCACTAATGGTCCATACCATGTGACCAAAGTATAAAGAAAACGAAATTATAAGAACTTTCGGGTGGTGTACTCATAGATTGTAATAACTACAAGGGGATTTAGAAAGATTGAAGACAAAGTAATTGTTCTAAAGTCAAATTTAATAAGCTAACATTTTATTTTGTTTTAAATGTTTTGACACTATTTCAATATAATTTATTTCCTTTGAAATCCTATGTATTATAATTTAGGAATTTAAAAACATTTCTCTGAGAAGAGGTACATAGCTTCTCCAGAATTCTGAAGCAATAATGACACAAAACAAAGGAACCCTCACCAAGACAAACTGACATTTTTAATTGATGAGAAACTTTATATGGCAGGTGAAAAATGAATTGACTGAGGAAACAAAACTTCAATCTCCTGAACATCTTGATTATTAAGCAATGTATATGCCAATTGTTCAACAAACCAGGAACGGAGCTCCTCAACTTAGGGATAGACCTCAAATGCAAGGTGAGACAGACTTTTGTTCAGTAAAACAATTAACTAAATAAATCCAATTAATTAAAATAAAACAATAGATAATCCAATTTCTAATTAGATGAAAGATTAAAGACTTTCCAAGTTGGGAGGAGGAGAGAGCAATTCCCAAAATTCAGAAAAAATGAGATATCCCACTCCTTTCAAGTGTCTGAAAAATAATCAAAGGAACATGGAAACTATAACTGATTGATCATTATGGGGCCAGTTTCAGATAAGACCATATCTGTGGCTTGAGATATACAGTTTTGAGAAAACTCATTGCATCAATCTTTGGATCTGACTGAGTTTCTGATCAGCATAAAATAAGTCTTTGATTAAGGGTCTCTAGGCATCAAAGAAAGGTAGTCCAGTTTCCCAGCCATGTAGCTAGGTTCAAAGAATGAAATAAGTTTTTTCTCCTACTTAAACATATAGTAATTGTGACTCAATAATTAATTATATATGAATATAATAATTATGATATGTTATATATTATAAGAATATAATATGATATTATTATATCATGTATCATATATAATAATATGTAATAGTGTGAATAATATAATAATATTCATACAATAATTATGTGAATATAATAATTAATTATTAAATAATTAATAATAAAATCATAGTGACTCAATAACTAGCAAATAAGAAGTAGAAGTGTAATATACCTAAAGTTATTTGTGGATATATAGGTTATCTTCTTTTTTTGGATTATAAACTCATTGAAGGAAAGAATTGTCTCTTGTAACATTTTTAGATCTTTAGCACTTAGGATAATACCTTGTATATATTTCCATATTTAAATATCTCAAAGATTTTCATTTTATCATCATCCAGGTGCTAAATGCCCTTTTTCTTGACCAGTGTGACTGTTGTAACTCATTTCATGTTTTAAGTTACTATAGCTGACTGTATTGTTTGAGATGCTATGTATGCATTTCTGCATGTAGAAGAAAGAAGAAAGGGTAAGTGATGCACTAAGCCTGTCTGTGAAACGGGATTAATTGATGTCTCATTGTCTGCTCAAATTATGTATTCATGTATGCCCATGTATATGTACACATATACTTAAATACATATGTGTGTGTGTGTGTGTGTGTGTGTACGTATGTATGGAGAATCTCTTCAAACATATTTTTAAAATATGTGTAGCTATATCTCTATTAATTATACTGTATTATAATCCTTAGCTTGAATGTCAAGAATTAGTAGGGGTTTTTTTTGAAGGATATCTACTTATCACACTTAAATTTGCATACTAAGAGTCAAAAATTTTCAGACTTTTTGTAAGAGACTGTGTTTTTTTTTCACCTATCCCCACATACATTTACACTCCAAAGTAAACAGTATCTTCTCCCAATTCTTCATAGATAATTTCCAGAATAATGAAATCTAGGCATGAAAACTTGAACTGAGCCAGCCTGCTATCCTTAAATGATTGGGACTTACCAATGTAACTGCTTAGGATTGTGAGGTTTTTATGCCCTAGTACATGGTCAATTTCTCTGTAGATACCATGTACCACTGAGAAAAAGGCATATTCTTTTCTATCCCTATTCAATTTTCTTCAGAGGTCTACCATGACTAACTTTTCTAAAGTTCTATTCCTCTCTTTAACTTCTTTCTTGTTTATTTTGTAGTAAGATTTATCTAGTTCTGAGAGGTGGAGGTTGAGGTCCCCCACGAATATAGTTTTGCTGTCTATTTCTTCCTGTATCCCTTGACTTCTCTAAGAATCTGAATGCTATACCACTTGGTGCATATATGTTTAGTATTGATACTACTTCATTTTCTGTGTTATGTTTTAGCAGGATATAGTTTCATTCCTTGTCTCTTTTAATTAGGCCTATTGTTGGTTTTGCTTTTTCTGAGATCAGGTTTGTTACCTCTGCCTTTTTTTTTTTATTTTAACTGAAGCATAATATTCTGCTCCAGCCTTTTACCTTTACTTTGTGTGTATCTCTCTGCTTCAAATGGATTTCTTGTAAACAACATACTGAGGGATTCTGGTTTTTGATCCACTCTGCTATCCACTTCCATTTTATGTGAGAGTTCATCCCATTCATATTACAGTTATGATTACTACCTGTGTATTTCCCTCCATTCTACTCTACCTTTTGTCTGTCCTCTCTCTTCTTTCACCCTTTACCTCTTCACCAGTGTTTTGTTTCTGTCTACCACCTCCACTGATCTGCTCTCCTTTCTGTCAGTCCTCCCCTGCTTTACTTGATTGGCCATCCTACTTCTCTGTTAGATGAGATAGATTTCTATATTCAACTGATTACATATATGATATCCTCTTTGTACCAATACTGATGAGAGTAAGGTTCAAACAATGTTCATCACCCACCCTCCCTTCTTCCCCTCCACTGTAATAGGTCTTTTGTACTTCTTTGTGGAAAATAATTCACCTCATTCTACCTCTTCCTTCCTTCTGCTGCCTTTATACTCCTCTTTTTCACCCAGGCCTGGCACTGTTATCTTTGGCTCCTGCTCACCCAGGCCTTGTACTTTTTTTCTTTGGCTTCTGCTCACCCAGGCCTTGCACAGGGATGTTTCACTGATGCAGGATGTTTTTCAGCCTGGAGCTTTACCTCTTGCAATTGTGCTTCCCAGAGTTTTGCTGAGCCACCAGGAGACTTGGCTGCCAGAGAATGACATGCCATGTAGTGGTTTTCCAAGTAAGTTTCCACTGGTTCCCCTGCCTGTGCTGAGGCACTTGGGTCCTGGTGTTGGTACTTGCCTGGGGTTTTACCAGCCTGAGGTTCAGGATCTCCCCCTGGTAGGTTGAGGTGGGGCTTTCTGCTAGCTTGCTGGGACATTTCTAATTCTGTACTGCTCTCCCTTCCCCAAAGTGAGAGGGGCCTTTCCCGTTAATCTCCCAAGCTCCTGCACTCTGTCTTTCTCCTGGTTCAGCTGTTTCAGAGTTCTTTTGTTTCCCTGGGGTAATATTTTCTGGGTTTTCAGAGATCAATAAGGGAGGGTGAGAGAGGCTTACTACTTACTCTGCCATCTTAGCTCCTGGAAGCAGAACTCATTGGTGGATTCTTTCAAAGACTATTTTGCACTTTGGTTCTGTGGTCTCAGGGCAGTTTTCCTTTAAAGATGCTGTCCAGACTCTTTTATTCATCATGGCTTTCAGGTAGACCAATAATTCTTAAGTTTTCTCTACTGGATCTCTTTTCCATGCCAGTTGTTTTCCAATGAAGTGTTTCACATTTTCTTCTATTTTTTTTTATTCTTTTGATTTTGTTTGATTGATTCTTTGATGTCACATAGAGCCATTGGCTTCCAATTCCCCAATTCTACTTTTTTATGACTTTTTTTCAGTTACCTTTTTTTCCTCCTTTTCCATTTGGCCAATTTTACTTTTTAGGGCAGTCTTCTCTTCAGTAAGTTTTTGTGCCTCCCTTTCCATTTGGCCAATTTTCCTTTTTAAGGAGTTGTTTTCTTCAGTGTACTTTTTTCCATTTTGTCAACTGTATTTTTAAAGGAATTGTTCAATTTTCCTTCTACCTCTCTTATTTGACTTTCAAAATCTTTCTTGAGCTCTTCCAAAAAGGCTTTTTGGGCTTCAGACTAGTTCATATTCTCCTCTGAACTTTCAGATGCAGGTATATTGACAATGTTGTCTTCTCCTGAATTTGTGTTTTGATCTTCCCAGTCACCAAAATACTTCTCTATGGTTATTGTTTTTCTGTGTTGCTTTTTGTTCATGTTGTTTGCCTTTTTTTTCCTAGCTTTTAAAGTTGATCTTTGCTTCTGGGGCACAGAATACATTGTCCTAAGCTTCTTGTTCTGAGGTCTAGGGGCCTGGTTACTGGTTTGCTGAGGTGGGGCTTGCCACTGGCTTGCTGGGATGCCTCCCTTCCTGTACTGGTCCCCTTCAGTCACACCAAGAGGGACTTTTTCCATTAATCCTCCTAGCCTCACAAGCCAAAAGACTGCTGTATCTAGTCTTTCTACTGACTCTACTATTTCAGGATTTTCCCTGGGGCAATATTCTCTGGGTTTTTCAGTGTGAATAAGGGACAGTGACAGCAACTTACTGCTTACTTTGCTATCTTGACTCCAGGAAGTCAAATTAGGGGACTTTCTAACATTCAGTCTGTGGGCTAATAGCTCTAGGTGCAGTTGCTTCTGTTGCTGCTACTGCTGCTGCTGCTGCTGCTGCTATTCATTCAGTCACTCCCAAGGCATACTCCTGGTTTCCTGGTTCCAGGGCTACATTGTCTCATCCTGCAGCCCTGTGCTGTACTGCACTTCTCTCTCACTCAGTTCTGACAGACCACTCCTGCTGACCTTCTAAATTGTCTCTCTTGCTGACTCTTTTTTATAATTATCTTATAGCTTTCTCATTTCTTTTCTCATTTTTTTTTTACCTCTCTTATATGATCTTTTAAGCTCGTTTTTGAACTCTTCCATGAGTTCCTTCAGGGCTTGAGATCACTTCCTGTTTTTCTTGGGGATTTTGTCCTTAGGTGTTTTGACATTTTTATCCTCTTCTGAGTTTGTGTCTTGGTCTTCCCTATCAGATTCTTGTTATTTTTTGCGCTCTCTCTCTCTTTCACCTTTTTCCTCTAAAATAAATTGAATTCTTCACGAGGGAAGGAAGGGGCACTGTCTCAGGCTTCTTGCACCACTGACTGCATGTCCTCATTGTTTACATGGTGTTGTGTTGATATTGCCCTGAGGCACCCTGAGGAACCTTGTGTCTGTTGCTGTGCTGAGGGAGTAGGATGGGGGTGGGATGGTGGTAGCTTGCCCTGCTAGAGGCCATAGGAGTATGGCAGCTTATCTGATTCTGAGTTGGGATCCTAGTGGTGGTTTCTAGTGTGTGCTGAGGCCTTATATGGTGCTTCTGGATTTCCCCAGAGCAACACTAAAACACATGGAGGTCTGACATACTGTCTCATCATACTAGATGATTGCTGTTTTACCGGGACTATAGTGAAGCACATGGTGGTTCTTGAAGCTGGATTCTGTCAGTTCCCCTGGTAATGCTAAGGCACATGGAGGGTCCTGGAGTTCACATTTGTCTGCTTCACCACACTGGGGGTCAAGATATCCCACTGGTTTGATGAGCTGGGGTTTGCTGCTGGTTTGATGGAATGTTTCCTGTCCAGGAATGTGCTTCCTTTGTACTTGAGTGAGATGGACTTTTCTTGCAGATCTTCCAAGTTTCTTGGGCTACAAGATTGTTTTACTCCATCTTTTTGCTGGTTCTGTTGTTCCAGGATTTGTTTTGAGGTACTATTTTATGGGGTTTTTTTTTGAGGTGAAAATGGGAGAGTTAAAGTGATTTATTGCTTACTCAGCCATCTTGGTTCCCAGAAGTCAGTGCACCTAAATCTTTGAGACCAGTTATGAAGAAGGATCTTATTAATAAGCAACATGAAAAATGTGCAATGAAATTGCCTGCTCTAGAAAATTACTAAAGAGAATTGTTTCTAAGATTCCTCAGCCAAAAGGTTGCTGATGGGCTATTAAAAATCATGGTACATAATAAGAACAGTACTTTAAAAACAAACATTTGAAATCTATAAAAATCATGATAAATACAATGTGCATTCAGGATTCCCTAGAACCAACAATGAAAAATGCTATACACAAGATAAGTGATAGATTTAAGGTGCAGAATGAGACATAGATATGTATATATATTATATATACACACACACACACACACACATACACATACATACTACATATACATACATACAAAGATACATACATATATGTGGTTACATACACACAGATATATGAATTAGTTTTGCTTGTGTATGCATAATTGTTACAAAAAATTTGTGTTTTTTTTGCAGAGGTAGGAGGGAGAGAAAATAGATTTTCTTAAGGTGGAGAGGAAGCTGTAGATACCTCATTAACTTTCAGAAAAGATCGCTGCATCATTTTTTAAATTTCTTTTGCATTGTTATAAGGACCTCTTATTATTGAGTGGTGATGATCTGTAAATGTTTACAATATAAAAGCAAAATATATAAATAAAACTTAAAAAAGTAAATAAAACATCATTGGAAGGCGGTTGCATTCCCATACTCATATGAAGAAATACACTTGTCTAATACTTATAAAATATTGGTAGGTCTTACCTAAAATATATTGACTCTATTTTAAAATATTATAGATCATTTGGAAAGTCAAGTAGCTGAGTCTTATATAGTCATGCTGACTCATGGAACAAGAGATAACCTCAGGGGTTAAGGAGAAACAAATACTTATACTAACATCCCTTGCTTCTATGATGATATTCAGAATTAGCTGACTGCTAAAGAAAAAACAGAGAGACTGATACCAAAACAAATTTTTCTATAAGCCGAATGGATGCTAGAGATGTTTTTTTTTTTTTTTGGTGGGGGTATTTATTTATTTATTCATTTGTTTGTCTGTTTGTTTCAGAATTTGATCAGATGTTTGTAAGAATGTTGATATTAACAGTGAAGTAGTAATGTAGAATTTAGTGTTATGACTTTGCCTGTGTAAATAGATAAGAAAAAGCTCAAATTGTGTTAAAGCAGAGTTATCACAGTGAAGATGGGAAGTGCAACACTGAGTATTTAAACATTAAAAAATTTCTTATTCTTCTAGTATTTGTTTTACGTGACTCAAAATTCAGTTTCTTTCTACTCTATACAATGTTAGCTTCCTTACTACTCATTCATCCATTAATCTCTAGTAAAAAAAAAAAAAAGCTTCCTCTCTCACTGCTCAACAAAAACTAGCTTGTCATAAGCAACCAATAACCTGCACATTCCCTAATCCAATGACTTTTCATTGCCCTCACAATTTCTTTCCTTTTAACAGCATTTTATGATATTGACCGTCCCTTCTTCCCCTCTTGACATAGTTCACCCTTTGACTTACCTGATGTTGTTAATCTGCTTGTCCTACATTCTTTGCTAATATATCTCAATCTAATTCACAATTTTCTTTCTCTCCCTTCACCACTGAATTGTAGGCATTCCTTAAGGAATCTTTATGATTCTTTGGTCTTCTGTCTCTGTGTTCTTCTTTGGCAATCACATTAAATATGTTTTGACATATAACTCCATGTGAATAATTCCCAAATCTATATCTCTAGTCTTGACCTCTCTTCTAAACTAGAGTTCAACATTTCAACATGCTTGCTAGATATTATATAGATGTCATTATAGCATCCAAATTTTAATGTTCATGAAATTGAACTCAATATTTCTCAATCAAACCAGACTGACTTCATAGTTTCCCTAAGTCATCAGAATATATAAAGAAAAAAGTACAGTGGTACATGAAACTATGAAAATACTTGTTGTAGTAGAATGAAGAGTAGGTTATATCTAACATGTTGCTAAAAATAGCCCCATTTCAGTTGGAGAAGTCGGGAGAAATTTGATCTCTCCCATGCATAATTCTCTCCTCCTTAGAGTGATGTCCCTAGATCTTTAGTGACTCTTCTGACTTTAGATCACTGCTACAAACTCTTATTGATGAAAAGATAAATCCAACATGGGAGATATATCTTGGTCTCAAAGAGATAATATATTAATGGGGAAAAGGTTAACAATACATTGGTACAAAATAGCTATGAAAAGATAAAGGGATAATATGGAAAGTACAAAAATGAAGGATCCCAGAAAGTGAGTTATGAAAAACATGATTATGGCAAGATGATTGTATATGCATGTTGTATTTTAATGTGTGTATACATATATGCATATATATGTATGTTATGGCTTTATATGTATGTGGTATATCAAGGATAATATATAGATATATACATATCTATGTAAATATGTGTGCATATATCCATATATATCTATATATACATATATACATATACACTTTGAGAGGGGTGGTGGTCTTACTTTACATAAGGACATCATTATATGTGTGTGTATACGCACACTTATCCTGCTATCATATATGTGAATGCCTATATATATATATGTCAATATTTGCATACATACATGTGAGTGTATATCCATTGCCTTTGTTCCATGATATAAAGATCATAGGATTATTATTTGGAAATACAAGGAAAAATTATTGAAGGTCATCTAGTCAAGCCTCTTCATTTGTCATTTGAGGATTTTGAGGCAAGGAAAGGATAAATGACTTAACTGGGGCCACAGGACTAATAAGTATTTGAAGCATGATTTGAACCTATGTCCTCCTGACTCCAGGTCTAATACTATCCATTATACCACACTTGAAATATAGGTTTGTTTTATTTTCATATTGAGTTGAAATCTCTTGTCAGGATGACCAATGAATCAATATTCTTGAGGAAACTTCTTAGAACCAGAAAACTTTATTTAGTTTCTCAGAAACTGAAGCATTCTTGGTGTGTAATTGCTATAAGCAGAAACTGGTGAAATACAAAAGACATCATGGTATAGCAGAAAGAGTGCCATGTTTGAAGTGAGATATCATGGTTTCAATTCAGATTCTTATTTTTCTTACTTTTCCTCATTTTTCTACAGTGTTTTTTCTATGTACAGTGAGAACTCCAGCCTTCTTCACCATTTCATATCCCAACTATCATGCAAAGCTGCCTTAGTCATTAGCAGTAAGAAACTCAACAGCAAGAGATTCCTTTTCAAAAGTTCCTCTAAGAGAAATGGTCTCTGAAGTGGGAAAAAGGCAAAGATACCACTGAAAGTTATAATTGATGATATGTCCTGGTAAGACAATATAAGGGAAAGGAGAGAGAAGAGCAGAAATCATGTACATTCAGAATCAATATTAGTTAAGAAGAAAAAGATGAAGAAGGTCATGATTGTAATGAGCATAGTCAAAGTGGTTAGGAATTAGAGTTTCAAGAAATAAAGGAACACAGAGTAAGTGAATGTGTCCAGAAAAAAAAAATCCTCTGTCTTTTCATGTGTAAGAGAACATAAGATTTGTCTTATTTGAAAGCATATAAATGAATAATTAATTTGCCCTGACATCCTTTTTTTTTTTAAATATCAACTGGGCAAGCATCCTCTATAATGGAAAGTTTGGGATAGACTGTGTAAGAAGATTCTCATGCCATGAAGCTTTCCCTCCTCCTTACAAATTAAAATGCAATTGAATTCTACAACAGTATATTCAGACTATTCATGTCATACTCATCATATCTCACCATGCATTATAGTTATTCTTTAGCATTTATTGACTTAATCGGCTACATTTTTAGTATGCATGTATTGATGAAAAGTAATGAATAAAGTGAACCAGAAGAAATTTTTCAGCACGTTTGAGGAATCCTCACAGTGACTAGAGCATAGTAAGTATATAAAAATGCTTGGGGAACAGCTGACAAGAGACAACTTATAGAATATTTGCATATGATCAAATTCTAAGAAATATGAATTTTCTAATCTAAAATTCTACACAGCAAGGAATCCCTTCAAAATATTTATGACAAATGGTCATCCATTTTCTACTTAAATACTACCAGTGATAAGGAGTTTATTAATTCCATTGTTACATGGATCTATTTTGTTATTCTTAAGTTAAAACTAAAATATGCCCCACTGAAATTTCTACATATATTTTCCCAACAATTTCTCCCAGAATAATAAAAGCACATCTGTTCTTCTACATTATTTGGAATATTTGAAGAGAGAGAAAATATCTCCTCACAGCCCTTAATATTCAGGTTTCTTAGTCTAGTTTTCACAAAGAAGAAAGTTAACTAGGTACAATGAATGCTTCCTTTAAAAATAATGCTGAAGTTTTCCACTTGTGGGAGCTAAAACGGCAGAGTAAGAAGCAAGTCACTCTTACCCTCCCTGAGTAACCTCTGAAAGCCTAGAAAATATCATCCCAAGAAAAACTCTGGAACAACTGAACCAGAAAAAAGACAGGGTGCAGCAGTCCAGTAGCCCAGGTAGCTTGATGGATTAACAGGAAATGCCACTCTTGCCTGGGGAAAGGAGAGCAGTACAGAACATGAGGCATCCCAGCAAGCTAGCAGAAAGCCCCACCTCAGCATAGTAGGAGGAGATCCTGAAACCCAGATGGTGGAGCAGGCAAATACAAACACTCAGACCTCCCAGTGCCTCAGCGAGGGTGGGTTAACTGGTGGAAACCAGCTCAGAAAACCACCAGGTGCCTCGGCATTCTACCACAACTGGGTTTCCCAGAGCCTCAGCAAAATTAAGGGAAGCAGCACTACAAAAGGCCCCAGGCAGATAAACATCCTGCAACATCCATCTGAAAGGAGTTGAAGAAAGCTAAATGAAAGGAAAAGCGGACAACCTAGAGTTGCCCTAGAGTTCCAGCCCCACTGATTCCAACCCAACACCAATTAAGCTGCCAGAACCCTACAGCCTCCAACTGCAAACAGTGGGAGCCCCAGAACACAAAGACAGTGACCAGGCCCAAGGCTCCCAACACAAGAAGCTTGGGTCAATGCCCTCTGCTCCCCAGCAGGAGAGCTTAATCTCTTTAAAGGCCAGGGAATAAGGAGCAAAAAGAAATCTACCATAGATTCATGAGCAAAAAGAAATGTACCATAGATTCATATTATGAGAACAGTGAAAATCAATTCAGAAATTCTGAAGAGACAGCATTGTCAACAAACCCACATCTGCAACCTGAAAAGGGAATATGAACTGGTTTGAAGCCCAAAAAGCCTTTCAGAAGAGCTCAAGAAGGGTTTTAAAATTCAAATGAGAGAGGTAGAAGAGTTCTTAAAAAATGCAATTGGCCAAATGGAAAAAAAGTACACTGAAGAAAACAAGTCCCTAAAAAATACAGTTGGCCAACTGGGAAAAAAGTACACTGAAGAAAACAAATCCCTAAAAAATACAATTGGCCAAATGGGGAAGGAGGTACAAAATGTAATAGAAGAAAGAAATTTGTTAAAAATTAGCATTGGGAAAATGGAAACTAATGCCTATGAGAGAGCAAGAATCAGTCAAACAAAAACAAAAGAATGAAAAAAAATAGATGAAAATGTAAAATATCTCATTAGTAAAATAACTGACCTGGAAAATCATTCCAGAAGAGATAATTTAAAAATTATTGGACTACCTGAAAATCTCAATGAAAAAAAGAGCCTGGAGAGTATCTTTCAGGAAATTGTAAAGGAAAACTTCCCTGAGGTCCTACAACCAGAGGGCCAAACAGCCATAGAAAGAATCTACTGCCCACCTCTTGAAAGAGATCCCAAATTGAAAACACCAAGGAATATAATAGCCAAATTCCAAAATTACCAGGTCAAAGTGAAAATACTTCAAGCAGCCAGAAAGAAACAATTTAAATATCATGGAATCACAGTCAGTATTACACAGGACCTTACACCTTCTACATTAAAAGACTGTAGGGTGTGGAAGATGATATTCCATAAGGCAAAGACTCTTGGATTGCAACCAAGGATAAACTACCCAGAGAAAATGAGTATGACCTTTCAGGGGAGGAAATAGATATTCAACAAAATAGGGGACTTCAAAACCTTCCTGATAAAAAGAGTAGAGCTCAACAGAAAATTTGATCTTCAAGTACAAGACTCAAGAGAGACATAAAAAGGTAAATGGGACAGAAAGATACATTATGTTGTTAATAAGGGCAAACTGTTTACATCCCTACAAGGGAAGATGACACTTGTAACTCTTGAGAATTGTATTGTTATTACACCAAGTTAAATGAGTATACATAAAGGAGGTGGATATAAGTTAACTTTGATGTAATGATAAAAAAAATCTAATCAAGTGGGTAAAATGGATCCAAGTAAGTAGATTAATCTGATCTAACTAAGAAAATGTACTGAGAGAAAAGGAAAGGAGGAGGCAGATAAGTATAAATTACATTACAGGAAAAGGCAGAAAAACCTATTACAGAAGGAAAGAAAGGAGGGAGATGAGCATTGTTTGAACCTTACTCTCATCAGATTTGGTTCAAGAAGGGAATAGCACAATCAGTTAGATATAGAACTCTAACTTGTCCTATAGGCAGTAGGAGGGGAAAAAGTGAAAGAAAGGGGAGAGGGGATAGAAGGGAAGGAAAAAGTAGTAAGAGTAAAGTGGAAGAAAAGGGAGGAGCCAATAAAAGGGAGGTGGGACTCAGGGAGGTGGTGGTCAAAAGCAAAACACTGTTGAGGAGGGAAAAGGAGAAAGGATAAATTAAATCATAAATGGGGCAAAAAGAATAGAGAGAAAGACACATATAGTAATCATAACTGTGAATGTGAATGGGATGAACTCTTCCATAAAATGGAAGTGGATGGCAGAATGGATTAAAAAGCTTTATCCTACAATATGATGTATAGAGTAAACACATTTGAAACAGAGGCACACACATGGGGTAAATGTAAAAGGCTGGAGCAAAATATATTTCAACTGAAATTAAAAAAGCAGGGTTATCAATCCTGATGTCAGACAAAGCAAAAGCAAAAACAGATCTAATTAAAGGAGATAAGAAAGGAACTTATATCTTGATAAAAGTCACCATAGACAATGAAGTAATATCATTACTAAACATGTATGCACGAAATGGTATAGCATTCAGATTCTTAGAGGAGAACTGCAGGGATTTACAGGAAGAAATAGACAGCAAAACTGTACTAGTTGGGGACCTCAAATGCCCCCTCGCTGAACTAGGTAAATCTAACCACAAAATAAACAAGAAAGAAGTTAAGGAGATGAATAGAATATTAGAAAAGTTAGGTATGATAGCCCTCTGGAGAAAATTGAATGGGGATAGAAATGAATATACTTTTTTTTCCCACAGTACATGGCACATACATAAAAATTGACCATGTACTAGGGCATAAAAACCTCACAATCCAATGCAAAAAGGGAGAAATATTAAATGCATCCTTTTCATATCATGATGCAATAAAAATTATATGTAATAAAGGGCCATGGAAAGATAGACTAAAAAATAATTGGAAACTAAATAATCTAATCCTAAAAAATTATTGGGTCAAACTACAAATCATAGAAATAATCAATAACTTCATTCAAGAGAATAGCAATAATGAGACAACATACCAAAACTTATGGGATGCAGCGAAAGCAGTTCTTAAAGGAAGTTTTTTTGTTTTTGTTTTTGTTTTTATCAATAAATGCTGACATGAATAAAACCAAAAAAGAGGAGATCAATGAATTGGGCATACAACTAAAAACACTAGAAAGAAGAGCAAATTAAAAATTCTCAATTAAACACCAAATTAGAAATATTGAAAACCAAAAGAGAAATTAATACAATTGAAATTAAGAAAACTATTGAACTAATAAATAGAACTAAGAGCTGGCTTTATGAAAAGAAAAACAGATCAATCTTTGGTTAATTTAATTAAAAAGAGAAAGAAGAAAACCAAATTACCAGTATCAAAAATGAAAAAGGTGAATCCACCACCAAGGAAGAGGAAATTAAACAAAAATTAGGAATTATTTTGCCCAATTGTATGCCAATGAATTGGACAATGTTAGTGAAATTAATAAATATTTTCAAAAATATAAATTGCCCAGATTAACAGAAGAGGAAGTAAAATATTTAAATAACCCCATGTGAGAAAAAGCAGTTGAACAAGCCATTGATGAACACCCTAAGAAAAAAATCTCCAGGGCCAGATGGATTTATAAGTGAATTCCATCTAACATTTAAAGAACAATTAATTCCAATACTATATAGATCATTTGGGAAAATAGGTGAAGAAGGAGTCTTACCAAATTCTTTTTATGGTGCTGAAACCTAAACCAGGAAAGAGTCAAGACAGAGAAAGAAAATTGTAGACCAATTTCCCTAATGAATGTAGATACAGAAATTTTAAATATAATATTAGCAAATAGATTACAGGAACTTATCACAAGAATAATACACGATGTTTTTTTTTAATTTTTTTAAGCACTTGGGGTTAAGTGACTTGTCCAGGGTCACACAGCTAGTAAGTGTCAAGTGTTTAGTCTGAGGCCAGATTTGAACTCAGTTTCTCCTGACTTCTGGGCTGGTGCTTTATCCACTGTGCCACCTAGCTGCCCCAGAATAACACACTATAACCAGGTAGGATTTATACCAGGAATGCAGGGCTGGTTCAGTATTAGGAAAACTCTGAGCATAATTGATCGTATCAACAACAAAACTAACAGAAACCACATGATCATATCAATAGATGCAGGAAAAGCTTTTGACAAAATGTAACACCCATTCCTATTTAAAAAAAATAAAGAGCATAGGAATAAATAGAGTCTTCCTTAAAATAATAAATAGCATCTACCTAAAACCTTCAGCAAGCATCATATGTAATGGGGACAAGCTAGAGCATTTCCAATAAGATTGGGAGTGAAACAAGGATGTCCATTAGCACCACTGTTGTTCAATATGATACTGGAAACGTTAGCTTTACCAATAAGAGAAGAAAAAGAAATTGAAGGTATTAGAATATGCAAAGAAGAATCAAAGCTATCACTCTTTGCAGATGACATGATGATATACTTAGAGAATCAAATAAAAAACTACTTGAAATAATAAACAACTTTAGCAAAGTTGCAGGCTATAAAATAAATCCACATAAATCATTGCCATTTCTATATATTACTAACAAAGTCCAACAGCAAGAGATAGAAAGAGAAATTCTATTTAAACTTAATGTAGACACTATAAAATATATAGGAGTCTAACTACCTACCCAGGAACTATATGAACACAATTATAAAACACTTTTCACACAAATACAGTCAGATATAAATAATTGGGAAAACATCAGTTGTTCATCGGTAGACCAAGCTAATATAATAAAAATGACAATTCTACCTAAGTTAATTTACTTATTCAACATCATACCAATAAACTACCAAAATTATTTTATAGAGTTAGAAAAAATAATAGCAGGATTTATTTGGAAGAACAAATGGTCCAGAATATCAAGGGAACTAATGAAAAAAAAGGCAGGGGAAGGTGGCCTAGTCATTCCAGATCTGAAATTATATTATAAAGCAGCAATCATCAAAACTGTTTGGTACTGGCTAAAAAATAGAGGGGTAAATCACTGGCATAAGTTAAATATGCAAGACATAGTAGTCAATGACTATAGTAACTTATTATTTGATTAACCTAAAGACCCCAGCTTCTGGGAAAAGAACTCACTGTTTGACAAAAACTGCTGAGAATACTGGAAAAGAGTATGGCAGAAACTAGGCATAGATCAAAATCACACACCATATGCCAAAAATAAAGTCAAAATGGGTTCATAATTTATATATGAAGGCTGATGCTGTAAGCAAACTGGGAGAGCAAGGAATAGTTTACCTGTCAGATTTATGGAGAATGGAAGAATTCATGACCAAATGGGAGATAGAGAACATTATGACATGCAAAATGGATAACTTTGCTTACATTAAATTGAAAAGTTTTTGCACAAACAAAGCCAATGCAACCAAGATTAGAAGGAAAGTAGAAAATTGGGAAAGATTTACAACTTTTCTCTCTGATAAGGGCCTCATTTCTAAAATATATAGAGAATTAAGTCAAATTTATAAGAATACTTGTCCTTCACCAATTGATAAGTGGTCAAAGGACATGAACAGGCAGTTTTCAGATGAGGAAATTAAAGTCATCTATAGACATATGAAAAAATGCTCTAAATCACTATTAATTAGAGAAATGCAAATCAAAACAACTCAAGGTACCACATCACACCTATTGGAGTAGCCAACATGATAGAACTGGAAAATGATAAATGTTAGAGAAGGTGTTGGAAAATTGGAACACTAATGCCTTGTTGGTTGAGTTGTGAAATGATCCAATCATTTTGGAGAGCAATTTGGAACTATGCCCAAAGGGCTATAAAGATGTGATTACCCTTTTACCCAGCAATAGTACTTCTAGGGCTATATCCCAAAGAGATCAAACAAATAGGAAAAGGACTCACATGTACAAAAATATTTATAGTAGCTCTTTTTGTGGTGGCAAAGAACTGGAAATTGAGAGGATGCCCATCAATTGGGGAATGCCCAAACAAGTTGTGGTATATGAATGTGATGGAATACTATTGTGCTATAAGAAATGATGAACAGGTTGACTTCAGAAAAACCTGTATTGTCTGATGCTGAGTGAAGTGAGAAGAATCAGGAGAACATTGTACACAGTAAAAAGCCATGTTGTGCGATGACTAATATTGATAGACTTATCCCCTCTCAGCAATACAAGGATCTAAGATATTTTCCAAAGGCCTCATGATGGAAAATGCTATCCACATCCAAAGAAAGAACTATGGAGTTTGAATGCAGATCAAAGCATACTATTTGTTATTTTTTCTTCTGTTTTTTTGTTTTCTCTTTCTCGTGGTTCCTCTTATGGGTTCTAATTCTTACTTACAACATCACTAATGTGAAAATATGTTTAATAGGAATGTATATGTATATCTTATATCAGATTGCACACCATCTTGGGGAGAGAGGTTGGGAGGGAGGGTGAGAAAAATTTTAAACTCAAAAGCTTGTGGAAGTGATTGTTGATAATTCAAAATAAATTAATTAAAAAAATAAAAATAATGCTGAGCACAAACAAAAGAAATACAACCAAGATGAGGAGGGAAGCACAAAAGTGGAAAACATTTTTTTTTTACATCCAGTGTTTCTGATAAAGGCCTCATTTCTAAAATATATAGAAAATTGAGTCAAATTTATAAGAATACTCATCCTTCACCAATTGATAAGTGGTCAAAGGCTATGAACATGCAATTTTCAGATGAAGAAATCAAAGTCATGATAGTCATATGAAAAATGCTCTAAATTGCTATTGATTACAAAAATAAAAATTAAAACAACTCTGAGATGCCACTACACCTATCAGATTTTCTAATAAGACAAACAAAGGAAAAGCATAAATGCTGGAGAAGATGTGGGAAAATAGGAACACTAATGCCTTGTTGGTAGAGTTGTGATTTGATTGAACCGTTCTGGAGAGCAAATTGGGACTATGCTCAAAGGGCTATAAAACTGTGCATACCCTCTGATCCAGTAAAATCACTACTATGTCAGTATCTCAAAGGGATCATGAAAAAGGGAAAAGTACCCACAAGTACAAACATATTTGTAGTAGCTCTTTTTGTGGTGGCAAATAATTGGAAACTGAGGGGACAACCATCTGTTGGGGAATGGCTGAAAAAGTTGTGTTATTTGAATGTAATGGAATACTATTGTGCTGTAAGAAATGATGAGCAGTCAGATTTCAGAAAAACCTGTAAAGACTTGCATGAACTGATGCTGAATGAAATGAGCAGAACCCAAGAGAATATTCTACACAGTAAGAGCAACAATATGTGATGATTTTCTATGACAGACTCAACCCTTCTCAGTCATTTAATGATCCAAGATAATTCCAAAAGACTAATGATGGAAAATGCTAATCACATCCAGAGAATGAACTATGGTGTGTCTGAATGCAGACCAAAACATACTATTTTCACTTTTTGTTTTCTTCTGTTTTTTTTTCTTTTTTGTGGTTTTTCACTTTTTTTGGATTCTTTTTTCACAACATGACTACAATGGAAATATATTTAACATGATTGTACATGTATAACCTATATCACATTGTTTGCTGTCATGGAGAAGAGGGAGAGGAGGGACAGAGGGAAAAAAAATTTGGAATTCAAAATTTAACAATAATGAATGTTGAAAACTATCTTTACATGTGATTGAAAAAAATTAAATAGTAATAAGGAAAAAAATTAAAAATAAATTCCACTTCAGAAAAAAAATAAAATAATTTTGAGGAATTTAAGTGAGGCAATGGATAGAATAATCTGATTCAAGAAAACCTGAGATAAAATCTAGTCTCAGAAATTTATTAGTGGTATGACTTTGAGGTAATCATTTAACCTTTCTCAACCTCTGTTTCCTCATTTGTAAAATTATGAAAATGATACTAACACATACTTTAGTGTGTTGTTATGAAGATCAAATGAGATTGAAGTACTGCATAATTGTTAGCTAATATTTGAATAGGAAAAATAATGCTAACATTATACTGCCAAATGTATTCTTTCTTTGTGTTTGGTGTGTGTTTATGTATGTATGTATGTATACATGTATATATACATATATGTATATATATAATATACAAATATATGTATGTATATACTTACATTTTCATTTGAAAACAATCTCTCCAAGCTGCCGTTAAGGTAGAGTGATTCTACCCTATGTCTGTATCAAAACATTCATGGTTCATTTGCCTAGATTTCAGTTACATGATGAAATATCACATCAATATTGAAGCCCTATTTTTACTATAATAATCTATTTTATAAATTCCTATAAAGAAATAAATGTAAAGGAAAAAAGCTCCCTTCAGAGTTCAGTTCTAGCTGATATCTTTTGAGTTGTAATTCCTGACTACTTCTCTCTATTCCCTGAATTACAGTTTCACTTTGATGGACCCATCTCATCATATCATCTGTGCAGATACTTTTCCCACCAGTGCAAATCCTCTTTAATGCTTTCTCATCCTATTTGATTATTGTCCATATCCTTCCATAAATCTCAGAGACAAGGGAAAACAATAAGCATTTATTGAGTACTTACTATGTCCCAGACAATGTGATTATATGTACAGGGTCTAACTGATTCATTGAAAGCTTTCATCTTGTTTTATTTTTTTCTTAAATTTTATGTTTGTTCTTGCTGTATGTTCAGCCCACTTACTTTTGTCATCATATGTCCTTGATGATTTATACATTTTTTTTGTTAATTGTTGCCTATGCCATTCTGGGAATATGTGACATATATCCATCATGTGTCTTTCCTTTTATTCATTCTGTGGTCATTACACTAATTTATTCAAAACTGGAGAGTATTAAAAAGATCATATTAGTGCTAAGAAGATTGACTTTTGCAGTAGAAAGTAGCTTAGAATTATTTAGAGTGCCATACAATTTCTTAATGAAATATAAAAGGGGCTGAAAAGGATGTGGGTGGAGAAATTCAAAGAATCAAGAGCAGAGCAGGGAGGGGAGTGAAGGAATGAACATGGCTGCCTTGGGTATTTCCTCAAAATGGAGGTTCTGGGAGGAACTCACCCATTGAAGAAAGGGCTAGAAGAGTAGAGGGATCTCAAAGGGTGAAAAGGTTGCAAGGCAAGGGGCATCAGAAAGCAAATTTCATCACCGGAAGTGATGATTCTTCCTGATATTCCATTCTGAAGTTATTTCCTTTTCCATATACAGTTAGCAGTCAAGACAAATGCACTGTTGGAACCAATGAAAGGGCTACCATATATGATAATCTGAAATTTTCATGTATGTATATATATATATATATATATATGTACAAATATATATAAATATAAATATGCATACATACAGATACACACATGCTTTAATTTTTAAGGAGTGTTACTAGATTTCTTTTGAGTGCCATGGATCTTATTGAGGCAGCCCTATATTATTCTAGGAGTTATCAAAATGGTGTCACATAGAAAATATCAATATCTATGCAGAATTCCTCTTCCATTTGGATTTCATAATAAGATATTTTCACTATATTCTTAAACTCACTTGAATAGCATGTATCAATCTATTTTATGCAATATTTTATCTGCACATGATCTTGAAATAAAGTTTACATTTCCAGGAAATTATCTTTCATGATTTTAACACATTAGTAAGAAATACCTTGCCAATGAAAATGTATACTTTTCTCTGGCAAGTATTTTGTAAAATTTTTATCAACAATAACTATAAACACAGTGTGATATTCCTATTCTGCTTAATTAATTCTGTAAATATAAATATCTGGTCTCATATGGAAAATCAGTTGCAAATCCTTATTTCCTTCTCATGTTTTCATCTAGGATATTCTCATACAAGTGTCTACCATTCTCATGATGATTTTATAGAAATGGAAAAGATGTTATATCTTAATTACATAATGCTGTTTTATTTCTAATTCTTTTTTCAAACTTAAAGCTTCCTATTATTTCTGTTCCCTCTCTGATTTGTGCTAATCTCTGACAATGCCTTTGATGAGCATTAAGGAATTAAAAAGAATAATTTGCCTAAATCTTGACAGGGCATCATACCAAAGAGTAATCATTGATCATTAAACCCAATACCATCATTAGTTATTTTGAGCTCCCTGGATTCTGAAAACTATTGATAGATGATTTAACTGATTCGTGGCAAAATGTGAATGTAAAGAGATAGTGAACATCTAGAAGAGGAAATGGTGATCACCAAGAACCAGCATGACACCATAAAGAACAGTTGATGTCAAATTAAATGTATTATCTTTTTGCACACAATTACTAAACTGGTAGATCAGGGGACATGTGTATATTTAGTCCACTTAGATTTTATTTTTTTCACTTAATAGTATTTTATTTTTTTCCGGTTACATGTAAAGATAGTTTTGAACTTTCACTTTTATAAGATTTGAGTTCCAATTTTTTTTCTCTCTCCCTCCCAAAGACAGCATACAATTTGATATAGGCCATACATATATAATCATAATAAATATATTTCCGTATTAGTCATTTTATGAAAGAAGAATCAGAACAAAAGGGTAAAACACAAGAAAGAAAAAGAAAAAAAGAAAATAGTATGCTTCAATTTACATTGAGAATACATAGTTCTTTTTCTGGTTGTGGATAGCACGATCCATCATGAATCTTTTGGAATCATCTTAGATCATTGTATTGCTGAGAAGAAGTAAGTCGACTAAAGTTGATTACCACACAATGTTGCTGTTTTTATACATAATGTTCTCCAGATTCTGTTCAATTCACTCAGAATTGGTGCATGTAAGTCTTTCCAGGTTTGTTTGTTTTTTTCTAAAATCTGCCTGCTCATCATTTCTTATAAAACAATAGTATTACATTACATTTATATATAACAACTTTTGCAACCATTCCCCAATTGATGGGTACCCATTGAATTTCCAATTCTTTGCCACCACAAAAAGAGCTGCAATAAATGTTTTATACATGTGGGTCTTTCCCCTTTTTATGATCTCCTTGGGATACAAACCAAGTAGTGGTATGTGGTACCGCTGAATCAAAGAGTATGCACATTTTGGTGGTTAGATCAGTCCACCAGCAATTCATTAGCACTCCAATTTTCCCACATCTTCTCCAAAATTTATCATTTTTCTTTTTTGTCTTATTAGCCAATGTGATAGGTGTGAAGTGGTATCTCAGAGCTGTTGTAATTTTCATTTCTCTAATCAATAGTGATTGAGAGCATTTTTTTCATATTACTATAGATAGCTTTGATTTCTTCATCTGAAAAGTTCCTATTCATGTCTCTGACCATTTATCAATTGGAGAATGAATTATATTCATATAAATTTGACTCAGTTCTCTATGTGTTTTAGTAATGAGGCCTTTATCAGGACATTGACTGTATTTTTCCCCAGCTTTCTGCTTCCCTTCTAATTTTGGTTGCATTTTCTTTGTACAAAAATCTTTTAACTCAATATAGTCAAAACTACTCATTTTGCATTTCATAATGTTCTCTATTTCCTGTTTGGTCACAAATTCTTCCCTTTTCCATAGATCTGACAGGTAAACTATTCCTTGCTCTCCTAATTGGCTTATGGTATCACTCTTTATGTCTAAATTAAGTACCCATGTTGATCTTCTCTTGTTATACAGTGATGTAGGTCTACACCTAGTTTCTGCCACACTTTTTCCAGTTTTCTCAGCAGTTTTTGTCAAATAGAGAATTCTTCTCCCAAAAGCTGGATTCTTTGGATTTGTCAAATAGTAGACTGCTATAGTCATTGACTACTGTGTATTGTGTACTTAGCCTATTCCATTGATAGTCTAATTTAGATTTTGGCAGAGCCATTTAACGAATCTAGTGATTTTCCATTGAAAAAAATTAGCATATGGGCCAAATGATAGTAAAAGTGCATGGTTTGTTTTTTTTTAACATTGAAATTGACATACTTTTAAAAAATCTTAAATGTTTAGTGATTTGAATAATAATATGGATGGAATGTTCATCAAATTTACAAATGACACAGAGAAGTATAGTGAATACATTGGATGACAGTAACCCTCCCAAAAAAATTCCTATGACTTCACTGGCATAGAAAGACTCCACTGAAGAAATCTGATCGCAAATTCAGGTGAGCATTCACTCTTCAATATATAGACTTAGACACTTTCCTGGGGCATTAATGAGTTCAGAGATTTGCTCAGGATCATCTATGAGTCAGAGATGAGAAAAAGCCCAGATCTTCCTGTCTTTCAAGCCAGATCTCTATCCACTATGCCACATTGCTTCTCAGATAAAAAAATAGTAATCAATAAAAATTATTACCAAAAAAATGACTCCAATAGTGCAAGATAGGGAAGGCATAGATAGATATCAGTTTACTTAAAGAAGATTAGGGAAGGGGCAGCTAGGTGGTACAGTGGATAGAGCACCTGCCCTGAAGTCAGAAGGACCTGAGTTCAAATTTGGCCTCAGACCAAACACTTGTCACTAACTAGCTGTGTGACCCTGGGCAAGTCACTTAACCCCAATTGCCTTAAAAAAAAAAATCGGGGATTTTCATGGACTATAGGCTCAACATGAGTCAGCCTGCAATGATATGGTAGTAAAAAAAAAATACTTATAGTCAATATTATCTTAGACTTCATTGAGAGGTAGATCCTTCAGTAATAAAGAGGTTATAATCATGCTCTAAGTGGCACTGGTCATACCCTATTTAAATTATTATGCTCGATTCTAGTCCCTATAGGCAATGAGCATTAGAATTAGCATTCCAGAGAATGCCTAGAAAAGGGGAATCAGGTGAAGGACTTCAATTACATGTCATTTCAGAATTAATTGAAGAGATTGTAGGACTTCTGCTTCTGGGAGCCAAGATGGCAGAATAATAAGGTAGTCACTCTCACCCTCCCCTATCAACCTCTGAAAGCCCAGAAAATATTGCCCCAGGAAAAACCCTGGAATAGCTGAACCAGAAGAAAGATGGGGAGCAGCAATCCAGTAGCCCAGGTAGCTTGAGGGATTAACAAGAAAGGCCCCTCTTGCCCTGGGGGAAGGGGAGCAGTACAGAACAAGAGGCATCCCAGCAAGCTAGCAGAAAGCCCCACTTTTGCATACCAGGAAGAGATCCTGAAACCCAAGTGGTTGAGCAGGCAAACACCAACACCTGGACCTCTGAATGCCTAAGTGAGGGCAGGGGAACTGGTGGAAACCAGCTCAGAAAAACATCAGGTGCCTCTGCATTCTACAGCAGTCTCCCAGTGCCTCAGCAAAAATCTGTTAAGCGCTCCAAGGGGCCCTAGGCAGGTAAACATCCTGCAACATCTATCTGAAAAGAGTTGAAGAAAGTGAAAGGAAAGGAAAAGCAGGCAACATCCAGGGGACAGACTACCTAATCCTACCCCTAGAGTTCCAGTGTTGCTGATTCCAGCCCAACACCAGGTAAGCTGCCAGAAATGTACAGCCTCCAACTGCCAACATCGGGAGCCCCAGCAAATAAAGGCAGTGACCAGGCCCAAAGCTCCCAACACAATAAGCTTGGGTCAGTGCCCTCTGCTCCATAGCAGGAGAGCTCAATCTCTTTAAAGGCCAGGGAATGAAGAAATACCATGAGTAAAAAGAAACATACCATAGATTCATATTATGAGAAGAGTGAAGATCAAGGCAGAAATTCTGAAGAGGATAACATTGTCAACAAACCCATGCCTGGAACCTCAAAAGGGAATATGAACTGGTCTGAAGCCCAAAAAGCCTTCTTAGAAGAGCTTAATAAGTATTTTAAAAGTCAAATGAGAGAGATAGAAGAATGGTTAAAAAAAATGCAATTGGCCAACTGGAAAAAAGTACACTGAAGAAAACAAGTCCCTGAAAAATACAATTGGCCAACTGGAAAAAAAGTACACTGGAAATTGGAAATATTAGCTTAGGAGTTTAGCAGGGCATAAGACTTTTGGGAACAGTATAGCCACTTCTTAGTATTTAAAATACTGTCATTTAAAACATGGATTAGACACATTGTGTCTGGCTCCAAATATTTGGACTAAGGACCATGGTTGAAAATTACAAAGAGACAACTTTGTTACTGATTTGAAACAAAACAAAGCTAAAACAATGACAACAATAATAGCAACAAAACATTTCTTAACAACTAGAACTAGCCAAAAGTAGAATGTGCAGCCTTAAGAGTTGGTGACATCTATGCCTTGACAGTCTTAAAAGAAATATACCTTGAAAATCTTAAAGGAAACCCAGGATTACCTTTGTCATGTTGTAGAGGGAAATTTTGAGTGTGTTTTTGAGTTAGACTAGATGGCTCTTGATCTCCCTTTCATATGCAAAATTCTCTGATTTTATAGTCTCTATCTTCCATCCCTCTTATGTGTCCTAGTGCAATATCTTTCTAATTGTTTAATCTTTCTACCTCTCTAATCTGAATTCCATATAATCAGCAAATTATTATTCCCAAAACTCACATGTAAGTCTTCCATTCCTTTGCTGAAAAATCTTCGATGGCTTTTGATTAAAATTTTAAAAAAAACTTTCATACTGGCACTTGAAACTCTTTATAATCTTGACTCCAGCCTGTCCTCACAAACATATTTTCTATTACTCATTTTCATGTATTTGTATTTAAAACAAATTAGCCAGTAGCTGTTTTCTGAGCTTATCACCCAATCTCCCATCGCTGTTTCTTTGCAGTGGCTGCCTCCTTGTTTGGAATGCTTTCTTTAAGGTCTCTATGTATTAAATTCACATATGTTTTCTTCAAGATCCATCTTAGGCAGTGTTTCATACCTGAAGAGTTTCCTGATTCACCTTAGTTGCTGGTATTCTTTTTTCTAGTATTTAAGTCTGTATAGAGATTTTGATTTTCTCATTAGAATGTAAGTTCCTTGAGGTCAATAACTATTTTTTTATTTTTGATTTCCCAGCATCTTGCTCATAGCAAGCCTTTTAAAATATCATATTGTATTGAATTGCTAAAGATCACATGGATAGTAAGTAAAGGAATTTGTGTGCACTGCAGCAAGCTTATGTCCTTGGAATGTTCTTTTCAATAAATATATTAGTAGATTTCATGAAGAAATAGATGACATACATATCAAATTTACAGATGACATGGAGCTGGGAGGGATAACTAATATATTGAATGACAGAATAGAAACAGGAAAAAAATCTTGACAGGCAAGAATGGGATGAATCTAACAAGATGAAATTTAATAGGCATAAATGTCAAGTCTTATATTTGAATTTAAAATATGAAATACACTAGTTTAGGATGGTGGAACCATAGCCAGAAAGTTATTAATATGAAAAGGACCCAGAGATTGTGGGAACCACCCCAGGTTTGGGGGACCATAAACTCAGAAAGAGTCAATACTGTGATAAAGCAGACAAAAATATGAATGATCTTTGGCTATCTTCATGGAACAATGATGTCCAAAGTGAGGGAGATCCATATGTTTTGCTCAGGTTGGAGAAAGTCTAGATTATTCATTCATTTTGGGATCACATTTTAGGGAGAAAATTTACAAGCTCAACTGTGTCTAAAAAGGCGTAGATTGAATTATTAAAAGGTTCAAAACGATGACATTAAATTATGTTTTAAAGAACTGAACATTCTCAGATTAAAAAAATAGAATATTGGTGGTGGTGGAAAGGAAAAGGGTAGAACATTATATTTAATTATGTATTAGGAATATTCTAATGTAGGAAAAAAGTGGTAAATTTAATCAATTTACCCCCAAGGATAGAGAAAGGATGAATGGATGAAAGTTATGAGGTGACAGATGTCTGTTTAAATTTGAAGAAAATGAAAGGAATCATGGCATATTAAATACAGTGGTGACATTGAGGTCAGGAAGACCTGGTTTTGAGTCTGCCTATGAAATATACTGATGATATGATCTTGAGCAAATCACCCTAGGCAATGCTCTAAGACAATAAATTGCAAATAAAATGCCAACCTGTAGTTAGCAGAGACAGTTTCTTTATCTGAGAGTTCTCAATATCAATAAAATGACAAATCTAGTCCCTATTCCTCTTCCTATGAAGAAAAATTCCTAACAATTATTGTTATCCCAAAATAAAATGAACCACCTTAGATGATAGGTTTATTTGTCACTAGGTGTCTTCCAACATATGTTCAATTAACTCATTAGGAATGTTACAAAAATGATTCAAAATTAAAGCAAGGGGGTGTGTTAGATGGATTCTATGGTCCCATCGACTTCTGGCATTCTTTGACTATAATAATTCAATTATAGTAAATGCCACAGTTATGTGCATTTATGTCATTTCAGCTATCATTGTTCATCATGATTAAAGATATTGCTTTGAATTGTTGTTAGTTGGTGGGTACAAAGAGAGGAAGAGTGAGAAAAATAGAGAGAGAAGATAGGAATGGAGAGTGAGAGGAAGGATGGAGCCAAGGAAGGAAGGAGAGAAGGAAGAAAGGATTAATGAATAAATAAATAAATTTCATATGGAAATATATACATAATAAGATTATCCACTTTAAAATATATTTTTCTCTTTGGTTGATTGTATATATTAAAAGAATAAGAAAATTAAAGTAACACAAACAGTTTGAGGCATTGAACTTTGTAACGAATAGTCCATTTTGCACTTTACTTTGAGTATAACCCTCTTTTTTGTGGTGTTGTAATCTATTTGTTAAGCCTACCATTGTCCATTGTTCTTCTTCCTTCATGCTAGCTTGGAGTTAAGAAAACATTTTATTTGTATTTTTATATGTGAAATTCTGCTGTCTGCCACTATCTTTTTGTAATCCATAGTTATGTTGAAATCCCTAAAGTTATTTTTTTGTTTTGTCCTTTACTTAGTTGTTCTTCAGAGTCTACTTGTGACTTCTTTTTATCATTTCATGACAATGATTTGGTAAGCCTCCTGGTTTCCATGCTTCCCATATATCTAAAGTAGTAGAATTTTATGATGACAGGCACACAATACTGTGCTAAAACTTCATAGTGCCTCTTTTAACTGTAAACCCTTATTGATTTACAGTTTGTCTTCATGTTTAATATTAAGTTTGACTCATTATAGGCATGGATGAAACTTTTCAATGTCAACCATACAAGTTTGTAAAATTCCTTTAATGTTCCAGACCTCAATTCTCTCTACTGTAAACTGATAGATTTGCAATAAATAACAGTTAAGGTGCTGCCACTTCTAAAATTCAATAATTAATCAATGAAAGCAGTGACTCATCTAAATCTTAGAACAATGAAAACTGCTTTATTATATCATTGTTCTCCTTTAATTGCTAAAAGACAACCAGATCCAGAGCTTCTAGGGAGTAAAAGTGAGATTGGATGCTATTATTTATTTAGGAACAGGGAATTATTTACTCTCTACATAGACACACACAGATACAGACACACACGCACACATACACACACACACACATGCACACACATGACTAAGGTGACAGGATAAAAAGAAAGAAAAATAGTATAGGATCATATCTAAAGTCATATCAATAAATTCAATTCATTATAAACACTATTTATTAAATACCTAATATTTATAAAACACTGGTCCATAACTTTCCCTCTTCTTTTAAACAATTTTTAAAAGTTTGTTCTGTTTTGTGTGTATCCAGAATATACTTTCTAATGGGCACTATACAATGGGTTTCTTATTTAATAAGATTATACTTTAAAATAATAAACAAGTACTAAGGACCTACTACATTCATAGTTCTTCATTGATGTTTCATTATCCATAAAAGTAACTCTAGGTCCATTAAGGATTTTACACTGATATACAAATTTTGGTGTCTCTGACCAAACTAGAAAGTTCTCAAAAATGGTCTTCTGCCGAGCCAGGAGAAATTTAGAAACATTGCCTGCATGAGAATGAACTACTTTTTGGTCCACATAACACATTAAACCATCTACAATAGTTCTGGTGGAGTGTCCTCTTGTACAGCTCAAAGGAAAACATATATTAATGAAATAAAATATTTTTTAAGTGTGTATAAGACACAGTGCTTGATGTTATGTGTTCAAAGACTTTAAGATGAGGCAGTTCATTCTTTCAACTTATAATTTCATGAATGTATGAAAATTCTAGTGTAGATAGATAACCATCTGATATAGAGTTCCCACTATGCTCATCAGCACATGTATATGGTTTCTTGTCTTTAGAGAATCTCCTGAGAATATCAAGTACTTAAGTGACTAGCCCAGGATCACACAACTAACATGTAGCAGAGAAAGAATTTAAACTGATATCTTTCTGATTCTAAACCCATTTCTCAATCCATACTTGTGCTATCGACAAGGAAATCTGGGACATGAAAATCTAAAAGTGTGGAAAGTATCATGTGCCAAATAAATATAGTACAGATTAGTAAGTGATTAAGTACAATGGAGAATTATTTCCCCCCACTAAATAGCATTTTATTTTTTCACTTACATGTCAAGATAGTTGCTAATAATCATTATTATAAGATTTTGAGTTCTAATTTTTTTCTCCCTCTCTTTCCCCCCCAAGATGGCATGCAATCTGATAACTATATATGTACAATCTTATTCAACATATTTACACATTAGTCATGGTGTGAAGGAAGAATAACAACAAAAGAGAAAAATCATGAGAAAGAAAAAAGTGGGAAATATTATGCTTCAATCTGCATGCAGACTCCATAGTTCTTTCTCTGGATATGGATAGAATTCTCAATTGTGACTCTTTTGGAACTGTCTTGGCTGCTGTTTATTGTATGGCTGAAAAGAGCTAAACTGACCAAAGTTGGTCATCACACAATGTTGCTGTTACTGTGTGCAGTATTTTCTTGATTTTGTTCATTTCACTCAGCATCAGTTACTGTAAGTCTGTCCAACTTTTCTCTGAAATCTGCCTTGTCATCATTTATTATAGAACAATAGTGTTCCATTACATCTGTATACCACAACTTGTTCAGGCATTTCTCAGTGGATGGGCAACCTCTCAATGACTAATTCTTTGCAACCACAAAAAAAGAGCTGCTATCAATATTTTTGTATATGTGGGTTCTTTTCACATTTTTTATGATTTCTTTGGGACACAGATCAAATAATGGTATAGCTGGATCAAAGAGAATGTACATTTTGGTTGCCCTTTGGTCACGGTTCCGAATTGCTTTAGAGAATGGTTTGATCACCAACAATGCACTAGTTCCCCAATTCCCCCACATTTACTCCAACATTCATCATTTTTTGTTTTTTGCCATATTAACCAATCTGATATTTGTGAGGTGCTACCTCAGAGTTGTTTTAATTTGCACTTCCTGAATCAATAGTGATTTAGAACATTTTTATATGACTATAGATAGTTTTAATTTCTTCATCTGAAAACTGCCTGTCCATATACTTTGCCATTTAACAATTAGGGAACAACTTGTATTCTTACAAATTTGACTCAGTTCTCTACCTATTTTCAAAATGAGGCATTTATCAGAGACACTGGCTATAAAAAAAGTTTCCTAGCTTTCTGTTTCCCTTCTAATCTTGGTTGCATTGGCTTTTTTGTGCAAAACCTTTTTTAAAAAAATTTAATGTAATCAAAGTTATCCGTTTTATATTTCATAATATTCTCTATCTCTTTGGTCATAAATTCTTCCATTCTTAATTATCTGAAAGGTAAACTATTCCTTGCTCTCCTTATTTGCTTATAGTATCAGCTTTTATGTCTAAATCATGCACCCATTTTGACTTTATTTTGGTGTATGGTGTGAGATTTTGGTCTCTGCCGAGTTTCTGCCATATTCTTTTTCAGTTTTCTCAGCAGTTTTTTTTTTCAAAGAGTGGGTTCTTATCCTAGAAGCTGGGGACTTTGGGTTTATCAAACAATAGAATACTATAGTCATTGACTACTGCATCTTGCATATTTAACCTATTCCACTGATCCACCACTCTATTTCTTAGCCAGCACCAAGCAGTTTTGATGATTGCTGCTTTATAATACAATTTAAGATCTGGAATGGCTAAGCCACCTTCCCCTGCCTTTCTTTTCATTAGTTCGCTTGAAATGCTGGACCTTTTGATCTTCCAAATGAATCTTGTTATTATTTTTTCTAACTCAATAAAATAATTTTTGATAGTTTGATTGGTATGGCACTGAATAAGTAAATTAGCTTAGGTAGAATTGTCATTTTTATTATATTAGCTCGGCCCACCCATGAGCACCTGATGTTTTTTCCAATTATTTAGATCTGACTTTATTTGTGTGAAAAGTGTTTTGCAAGTGTGTTCATGGAGTTCCTGGGTTTGTGTCAGTTGGTAAACTCCTAAATATTTTACAATGTCTGCAGTAAGTTTAAATGGAATTTCTCTTTCTATCTCTTGCTGTTGGGCTTTGTTGGTAATATATAGAAATGCCAATGATTTATGTGGGTTTATTTTATAGCCTGAAAATTTCCTAAAGTTGTTTATTATTTCAAGTAGCTTTTTACTTGATTCTCTAGGATTCTCTAAATATAACATCATGTCATCTGCAAAGAATGATAGCTGTGTTTCTTCTTTGCCTATTCTAATAACTTCAATTTCTTTTTCTTATCTTATTGCTAAAGCTAATGTTTCCAGTATGATATTGAACAGCAGTGGTGATGATGGACATCCTTGTTTCACTCCAGATCTTATTGGAAATGCTTCTAGCTTTTCCCCATTACATGTAATGCTTGCTGAAGATTTTAGGTAGATGCAATTTATTATTTTAAGGAAGACTCCATTTATTCTTATGCTTTCTACTGTATTTTAAAGGAATGGGTGCTGTCTTTTGTCAAAAAGCCTTTTTTGCATCTATTGAGATGATCATGTGGTTTCTGTTAGTTTTGGTGTTGATATGATCAATTATGCTGATAGTTTTCCTAATATTGAACCATCCCTGCATTCCTGGTATAAATCCTACCTGGTCATAGTGTATCACATTCTTGTGATAAGTTGCTTTAATCTATTTGCTAATATTTTGTTTAAAATTTTTGAGTCTATATTCATTAGAGAAATTGTCCTATAATTTTCTTTCTCTGTTTTGACTCTTCCTGGTTTAGGTATCAGCATTATATTTGTATCACAAAAATAATTTTGATGGGACAGCAAGGTGGCACAGTGGATAGAGCACCAGCCCTGGATTCAGGAGTTCAAATCTGGCCTCAGACACTTGATACATACTAGCTGTGTGACCCTGGGCAAGTCACTTAACCCCAATTGTCTCACCAAAAAAAAAAGCCTGTTTATGGGGCAGTTAGGTGGTGCAGTGTATAGAGCTCTGGCCTTGAAGTCAGGAGGACATGAGTTCAAATCCAGCCTCAGACACATGACACCTACTAGTTGTGTGACCCTGGGCAAGTCACTTAACCCTGATTGCCTCACCAAAAAGCAATAATAATAATAATAATTTGGTAAGACTCCTTCTTCACCTATTTTCCCAAATAATCTATATAGTACTGGAATTAATTGTTCTTCAAATGTTTGATAGAATTCACATGTAAATCCATCTGTCCCTGGGGATTTTTTTCAAGGGAGTTCATCAATGGCTTGTTCAATTTATTTTTTCTGAGATGGGGTTATTTAAGTATTTTGCTTCTTTTTCTGTTAATCTGGGCAATTAATTTTTTTGTAAATATGTATCCATTTCACTAAGATTGTCAAATTTGTTGGCATACAATTGGGCAAAATAGTTCCCAATTATTGTTTTAATTTCCTCTTCCTTGGTAGTAGATTCACCTTTTTCATTCTTGATACTAGTAATTTGTTTTCTTCTTTCTTTTTTAAATTAAATTAACCAAAGTTTTATCTATTTTATTGTTTTTTTTTTCATGAAACCAGCTCTTAGTTTTATTTGTTAGTTCAAAAATTTTCTTAATTTCAATTTTACTAATTTTTCCTTTGGTTTTCAATATTTCTAATTTGGTGTTTAATTGAGGATTTTAAATTTGTTCTTTTTTCTAGTTTTTTTTAGTTAATGCCCAATTCATTGATCTCCTCTTTTTCTATTTTATTTGTGTAAGCATTTAGAGATAAAAAATTTCCCCTAAGAACTGTTTTTGGCTCATCCCATAAGTTTTGGTATGTTGTCTCATTATTGTCATTCTCCTGAATGAAATTATTGATTGTTTCTATGATTTGTTCTTTGACCCAATCATTTTTTAGGATTAGATTATTTAGTTTCCAATTATTTTTTAGTTTATCTTTCCATGGCCCTTTATTACCTATAATTTTTATTGCATCATGGTCTGAAAAGAATGCATTTAATATTTCTGCCTTTTTGCATTGGATTGGGAGGTTTTTATACCCTAGTACATGGTCAATTGTTGTGTATGTGCCATGGACCACTGAGAAAAAAAAGTACATTCCTTTCTATCCCCATTCAGTTTTCTACAGAGGTCTATCATATCTAACTTTTCCAATGTTCTATTCACTTCCTTAACTTTTTTCTTGTTTATTTTGTGGTTAGATTTATCTAGCTTAGAGAGAGGGAAGTTGAGGTCCCTTACAAGTATAGTTTTGCTGTCTATTTCTTCCTGTAACTCCCTGAATTTCTTCTCTAAGAATTTGGATGCTATACCCTTTGGTGCATATATGTTTAGTAATGATATTACTTCATTATCTATGGTGCCTTTTAGCAGGATGTAGTTTCCTTCCTTAACTCTTTTGATAAGATGTATTTTTGCTTTTGCTTTGTCTGAGATCAGGATTGCTACCCCTGATTTTTTTTTTTATTTCAGCTGAAGCATTATATATTCTGCTCCTGTCTTTACCTTTACCCTGTGTGTGTCACTCTTTTTCAAATGTATTTCCTGTAAACAACATATTGTAGGATTATGTTTTTTAATCCATTTTGCTATCTGCTTCCATTTTATGGGAGAGTTCATCCCATTCACATCCACAGATATGATTACTATCTGTGTCTTTTTCTCTATCCTCACCCCACCCCCATTTATTTTTTTCTTTCTCCTTTCCCCCCCTCATTAGTATTTTGCTCTTGACCACCGCCTCCCTCAGTCCCTCCTCCCTTCTATTAGCCCTTTCCCTTTTCTTCCCCTTTACCCTTACTACTTCTTTCCTCCCTTCTAGCCCCTCTCTCTTTTCTTTCCCCTTTTCCCTTCCCTGCCCATATGGCAAGTTATATTTCTATACCTAACTGATAATGTTATTCCCTTCTTGAGCCAAATCTGATAAGAGTAAGGTTCAAACAATGCTCATCTCCCTCCTTTCTTTCCCTCTGCTGTAATAGGTTTTTGTGTCTTTGCCTGTAATGAAATTTACCCTTGTCTGCCTCCTCCTTTCTCAGTACATTTTCTTAGATCAGACTAATTCACTTACTGTGATCCATTTAACCCACTTGATTAGATTTTTTTTTTATCATTACACCAAAGTCAACTTATATCCACCCCTTTTATATATACTTCTTTAACATGGTGTAATAACAATACAGTTCTCAAGAGTTGCAAGTGTCATCTTCCCTTGTAGGGATGTAAACAGTTTACCCTTATTAACAACATATTGTATCTTTTTGTCCCATTTACCTTTTTATGTCTCTCTTGAATCTTGTACTTGAAGGTTAAATTTTCTGTTGAGGTCCGGTCTTTTTGTCAGGAAGGTTTGGAAGTCCCCTATTTTGTTGAATATCCATCTCCTCCCCTGAAAGATCATGCTCATTTTTGCTGGGTAATTGATTCTTGGTTGTAATCCAAGCTCCTTTGCCTTATGGAATATCATGTTCCACACCCCACAGTCTTTTAACGTAGAAGCTGCAAGGTCCTGTGTAATCCTGACTCTGGTTTCTTTCTGGCTGCTTGCAGTGTTTTCACTTTGACCTGGTAATTTTGGAATTTGGCTACTATATACCTTGGTGTTTTCAATTTGGGATCTCTTTCAAGAAGTGATAGGTGGATTCTTTCTATGGTAATTTTACTCGATGATTCTAGGACCTCAGGGAAGTGTTCCTTTATGATTTCCTGAAAGATACTGTCCAGGCTCTTTTTTTCATTGTGATTTTCAGGTAGACCAATAATTTTTAAATTGTCTCTCCTGGATCAATTTTCCAGGCCAGTTGTTTTACCAATGAGGTATTTTACATTTTCATCTATTTTTTCATTTTTTTGTTTTTGTTTGACTGATTCTTGCTCTCTCATAGAGTCATTAGTTTCCATTTGCCCAATTCTAATTTTTAAAAAAATTCTTTTCTTCTATTAGATTTTGTACCTCCTTCCCCAATTGACCAATTGTATTTTTAAGGGACTTGTTTTCTTCAGTATACTTTTTTTTTCCAGTTGGCCAATTGTATTTTTTTTAACGATTCTTCTACCTCTCTCATTTGATTTTTAAAATACTTCTTGAGCTCTTTTAATAAGGCTTTTTGGGCTTCAGACCAGTTCATATTCCCTTTTCAGGTTGCAGATGTGGGTTTGTTGACAATGTTGTCCTCTTCAGAATTTCTGCCTTGATCTTCACTCTTCTCATAATATGAATCTATGGTGTGTTTCTTTTTACTCATGGTGTTTCTTCATTCCCTGGCCTTTAAAGAGATTAAGCTCTCATGCTGGGGAGCAGAGGGCACTGACCCAAGCTTATTGTGTTGGGAACTTTGGGCCTGGTCACTGTCTTTGTGTGCTGGGGCCTGTGATGTTGGCAGTTGGAGGCTATAGGGTTCTGGCAGCTTACCTGGTGTTGGGCTGGAATCAGCAAGGGTGGAAATTTCAGGAAGCTCTAGGTTGCCTGCTTTTCCTTTCCTTTAGCTTTCTTCAGCTCTTTTCAGATGTATGTTGCAGGGTGTTTGTCTGCCTAGGGCCCTTTGTAGTGCTGTTTCCCTTATTGTTGCTGAGGCACTGGGAGACCCATTTGCTGTAGCATTTGGAGGCACCAGGTGGTTTTCTGAGCTGGTTTCCACCAGCTCCCCACCCTCACTCAGTCACAGTCCAGGTGTTCGTGTTTGCCTGCTCCACCATCTGCATTTCAGGATCTCCTGATGTGCTAAAGTAGGGCTTTCTGCTAGCTTTCTGGGACACCTCCTGTTCCATACTGCTTACCTTCCCCCAGGGCAACAGGGGCCTTTCCCATTTAACCCTCAAGCTACCTGGGCTACTGGACTGCTGCTCCCCATCTTTTTTCTGGTTCAGCTGTTTCAGGGTTTTTCCTGGGGTGATATTTTCTGGGCTTTCAGAGGTTGATAGGGAAGGGTGAGAGTCACTACCTTTTTACTCCACCATCTTGGCTTCCAGAAGTGGAAGTTGTTCTGATTGCTACTTTTTAAAATAGTTTTAGATGTGCTATACCTTGGCCACTTTGCCTTGAATTTCTTGTCATTAATTCCCTCGATATTCTGGATCTCTTTTTTTTTTCTTCCAGATGAATTTTGATATTATTTTTTCTTGCTGTATAAAATATTTTTGGTAGTATGTTTGGTATGGCACTAAATAAATAAGTTAATTTGGATAGAATTGTCATTCATACTATATTACCTTGGCTTACCTATGAGCAACTGATATTTTTCCAATTACTTAGATCTGACTTTATTTGTGTAAAAACTTTTTCATAATTTTGTTCATATAGTTCTTGATTTTGTCTTGGTAGACTCCTAAATATTTTATGTTGTCTACAGTTATTTTAAGTGGAATTTCTCTTTCTATCTTTTGTACCTGGACTTTGTTTTATATATACATACATACATACATACATACATACATAAATACATACATACATACATATATTTTCTTCAATTTTGGTAAAGTTGTTAATTATTTTAAGTATTTTAGTTGATTCTCTAGATTTCTATAAGTGTACCATCATATCATCAGAATAGAGTGATAATTTTGTTTCTTCATTGATTCTTCTAATTCCTTTGATTCCTTTTTCTTCTCTTGTTGCCAAAGCTAACAAATCTGCTACAATATTTAATAACAGTGGTGATAATGGACATCCTTGTTTCACCCTGAAATTATTAATAATGCTTCTAGCTTATCTGCATTATATATAATACTTGCTGATGGTTTTATGTAGATGTTACTTATCATTTTATGGAAAATTCCTTGAGCCCTATATTTTCTAGTGTTTTTAAGAGTAAGGGGTGTTCTATGTAGTAATAGGCATTTTAAACACATGATTTTTGTTCATTTTGGTTTTGATATAGTCAATTTTGCTGATCATTTTCATAATATTGAACCAGGATTGCATTCCTGATATAAATACCACCTGCTCATAGTGTATTATGCTCATGATAAATTGCTGTAACCTCCTAATATTTTATTTAAAATTTTTACAACAATTTTTTTTATGAAATTGATCTATAATTTTCTTTCTCTGCTTTGGCTCTTCCTGATTTAGTTATTAGCACCATTTTTGTATCATAAAAATAATTTGGTAGGACTCATGCTTCTAGTTTTCCAAATAATTTATAAAGTATTGGAATTAATTGTTCTTTAAATGTTTGGGAGAATTCACTTCTAAATCCATCTGGACCTGGAGATTTTATATTAAGAGGTATATTGATGACTTGTTCAATTTCTTTTTCATAAAGGTGCTATTTAAGTATTTTATTTCCTCCTCTGTTAATTTATTGTTTTAATTTTCTCTTCAATGGTAGTGAATTCACCCTTTTCATTTTTGATACTGGTAATTTGGCTTTCTTCCATCTTTTTTTTAAAATTATGTTACACAAAGGTTTATCTATTTTTTCATAGAAAATGCTCTAAGTTTTATTTATCAGTTCAATAGCTTTCTTAATTTCAACTTTATTAATCTCTCCTTTGACTTTCAGAATTTCTAGTTTGGTACTGAATTTGGGGTGTTTAATTTCTTCTTTTTCTAGATATTTTGCTGCATGCCCAATTCATTGATCTCTTCTTCCACTATTTTTTTTCATGTATTTAGAGATATACAATTTTCCATAATAGTGGATTTGGCTGCATCCCGTAAGATTTGGTATGTTGTCTCATTATTGCCATTCTCTTAGATGAAGTTATTGGTCCTTTCTATGATTTGTTGTTTGATCCACTCATTCTTTAGGATTAGATTATTTAGTTTCCAATTAATGGTTAGTCTATCTTTCCATGGTCCTTTATTACATATAATTTTTATTGCATCATGATCTAAAAGGATGCATTTAATATTTCTGCTCTATTGCATTGGATTGTAAGGTTTATATGCCCTAATATGTGATCAATTTTGTGTAGGTGCCACATACCACTGAAAAAAAGGTATATTCTTATCTATGCTCCTTCTAATTTTTTTTTCCAGAGGTTTACCATATGTAACTTTTATAAAATTCTATTCACCTCCTTAAATTTTCTTGTTTATTTTTAGTTAGATTTATCCAGTTCTGAGACATGGAGGTTGAAGTCCCCCACTAGTATAGTTTTGCTGTCTATTTCTTCCTGTAACATTCTTAACTTCTTCTCTAAGCATCTGGATGCTATACCACATAGTGCATGTGTGTTTAGTATTGATATTATTTCATTATCTATGATACCTTTTTGGAAGATGTAGTTTCCTTCCTTGATTCTTTTAATTAAATCTATTTTTTTTAATTTTGATTTGTCTGACATCACAATTTTTACCTTGCTTTGTTTTTAACTTCACTGAATCATAATATATTCTGTTCCATCCTTTTACTTTTACTTGGTATGTATCTTTCTGCTTCAAATGTGTTTCCTGTAAACAACATATCATAGGATTATGGGTTTTAATCCACTCTGCTATCCACTTCCAATTCATAGGAAAATTTATTCCATTCACATTCACAGGTTTGATTACTGTGTCTTTCTCTCCATCCTATGCCCCCCATTTATATTTGTCTCTCTTTTTTCAGCCTTTTCCTCCTTAGCACTGTTTTGCTTCTGACAACCACCTCCCCTACCTTCTATCTGCCTCCCTCCTTTTTCTTTCCTTTTTCCCTACTACTTCTTCCCTTCCTTCTTCCCTTTCTTCTATCCACTCCCTTCCTTTTCATTTCCCTTTCTCCTCTTATTTCCCTGAAGAGTAAGATAGATTTATATAACCAACTGAGTGTGTATATTAATTTTTTAGCCAAATTCTGTGTAGTGATGTAAATAATTTACCTAATTGAATTACATGTTTTTTTCTTTCCTATTTACCTTTCTATACTTCTCTTTAATCTTATATTTGAAGATCAAATTTTCTGTTTAGCTCTATTTTTTTTTATCAGGATTGATTGAAAGTCCTGTATTTCACTGAATGTTCATCTCCTTCCCTGAACAATTATTCTCAGTTTTTTTGGGCTGGTGACTCTTGGTTGGTAATACAAGCTCCTTTGCCGTCTAGAATATGATATTACAAGCCCACTGAGTCTTTCCTGTAGAAGCTGCTAAGTTTTCCATAGTCCTGACTATGGTTGCGTGATATTTAAATTGTTTCTTTCTGGCAGCTTGCAGTATTTTCTCCTTGATCTGATAATTCCAGAATTTGGCTACTACATTACTTTCAGTTTTCATTTTGGGATCTCTTTCAGGAGGTGATCTGTGGATTCTTTCAATGACTATTTTGACCTCTGGTTTGAGTATATCAAGGCAGTTTTCCTTGATAATTTCTTGAAAAAATTGTTCATGTCCTTTTTTGATCATGGCTTTCAGGTAGTCTAATAATTCTTAAATTATCTCTCCTGGATCTATTTTCCAGGTCAGTTGTTTTTTCCAATGAGTTATTTTACATTTCTTCTATTTTTTTCATTCTTTGAATTTGTTTGACTTCCACTTGCCTGATTTTAATTGTCAAGGAATTGTTTTCTTCAGTTGGCATTTTTTCTTCCTTTTCCATTTGGCCAATTCTATTTTAAGGTGTTATTTTCTTCAGTCATTTTTTCCCTTAATTTTCCAAATTGCTGACTCATTTGCATACTTCTCAATTATTTTCCCAATTTTTCTTATAACTCTCTTATTTGGCTTTTAAAAGCATTCCTGAGCTCTTACAAGAAGGCCTTTTGGGCTTGAGACCAATTCATATTCCCCTTTGAGGTTTCAGATATAAGTATATTGACAATGTTTTCCTCTTCTGGATTTTTGTTTTGATCTTCCCTGTACCCATAGAAAGAATCTATGCTTATTTTTGCTTCTTGCTCATGTTTTTGCCTATTTCCTGACTTTAAAATTTGAGTTCTCTTGTTAGAACACAGAGGGTATTCTCTCAAGTTTCTTTTGCTGGAGGCCAACAGCCTGGTCACTAACCTTGCATGTTATGGCTTCAGGTACTGGCAGTAGGAGGCAGTAGAGTTCTTACAGCTTACCTGATGCTGATTTGGGATCCTAGTGGTTGTTTCTGGTGTGTGCTGAGATGAGATGTAGTTTTTCTGGATTTTCCTTGGGCTACACTGAAGCATATGGAGTTCTTGCCCCTGGAGGATGCATGTTTACCCTGGGCTGGGCTGAAGCACCTGGAAGTCAGGTAGCCAGAAGATGCCTGACTACCCTGGGTTGCACTGAAACAATTGGAGGTCTGACCACTAGAGGACACCTGGCTGCCTGGGACTGCACTGAAGTCAATGGAAATCTGGTCACTGGAAATCACCTGCCTGCCCACAGTTGCACTGAAACATGTGGTGGTTCTCCATGCTAGAGTCTTTCAGTTCCCCTGGCTGTGCTTAGGTACCAGGTGGGTCCTGTTGTTGGTATTTGTCTGCTACACCACCCTGGGGCTCAGTATCTCCCACTGGCTTGCTGAGGTGGGGCTTCATTCTGTTTTGCTGTGATGCTTTCTGTCCTGGACTGTGTTCCCCTTTCACCTGAGTGATGCAGACTTTTTTTTTTTTTTAACAATATTCCATGTCTGCCAGACTTGAAGACTGCTCTATCCTGTTGTTCCATTGGCTCCACTGTTCCAGGATTTGTTCTGGTGTGCTATTTTATGGTTGTTTGGTTGTTCAGAGCTGAATACAGGAAAGGAAAAGTGATTTACTGCTTACTCTGCCATCTTGGGTCCTGGAAGTCCCAGTGGAGAATTCAGTCAGATTTCTCTGGAAAGTTCAAGCAGAAAGGACTTCCTTCTAGCTAGGAGAATCAGATCAGTCAATCAGTCAACAAGCACTGACTAAATATTTAGTTATATAGTGTTAGAAACTGTGGTAACCACTGAGAATATAAGGAAAAATGAAAGTAGTTCCTCTCTCAAGGAATTTACATTCTAATTTGGGTTTTAAATGTGTTGGTACCTGAACTAATTCTATAAGACCAAAGAAAAATAACAGTAATATATGGGAAACCCTCCCATATTAATGGGGTAAATTTGAAGGAAATTAGGAAAGATAGTCTGGAATCAAATTGTAGAGTCCTTGAATTCTAGGTAGGGGAACTTAGACAATATTCAACAGGCAAAGGAAATTTATTGAACAATTTTAATGAAGGTAGTTACACAGATATAATTGGGTGTTAGATTATATGGGTAGCATTGTGAAAGATCAATTATTGAGTAAAGAGACTCCAATCTAAGGTACCAGTAAGAAGGTCATTAGAATAGCCAAAAATAGTAGTAAAAGTAAAGAAAAAAAGGTGGCCAAAGATATGCTAGAAATAGAATCAATAGAACTTGGAAACTGATTGGATATAGTGTTGGGACACAGAAGAGACAAAAATAATTCTAAAGTTTTGATCATAGATGACTAATAAAATAAGAATTCTGTGAATAGTATTAGAGAAGTTGGAGGAAGGGCAGTATTTATAGGAAAAATCTCATATCAAGTTCAGTTTTGAATATGAGAGTTTGAGGTTTCAGTAGGATATATCAGTTGCAATGTGTAGCTTACAGTTGGTGATTTTGTTTGGGAACATAGGGAAGAAGAACTCAGTGATGCAGATTTGAAAATCATCAGAAAAAATATAGTAATTGAAACTTTTGAAAAGGATGAGATAGATAAGGATTTAGAGTAGAGAAACAAGAAAGGGAACAAAATCTGAAACTTAGAGGGTACTTAGACTTAAGGGGCAGAATGAGGAAGAGGAATGAATAAAGGAGGCTGAGAAAGACCTACCAAAGAGGTGGGAAGGAAAGCGAGGTAAAAATTATCATGGAGGCCAAAGGAGAGAAGGTAATTGTCATCAAGATCAAATATTGCAGAAGAATCAAGGAAAAAGAGGATCAAAAAAAGCAATAATTATTTCATTATCTTTTTAATATATGACTTGAAAAATTAAAAGTACTTTATTAAGTATGCTTCAAGACCTACACTTAAAATTGATGATTTAGAAGCTATTTATGTAATCAGAACCATCCAAATTATTTTCTGCTATTTTAAAACTTTGCAGTGGTATAATTGATTTATCTTCTGTCCAAACCTACACATTGAGCTAGCATTGCTTATAGATAAGTTTAGATCTATACTCACAATCTGTATCCTATTCTCCTTACCTTTTCTTAGTTTTACTATGTTAATTCTCTCTCATTCTTCCTCTCATATAATATTTTTTTAAGTGAGGCAATTGGGGTTAAGTGACTTGCCCAAGGTCACACAGTTAGTACATGTCAAGTGTATGGTCTGAGGCTGGATTTGAACTCAGGTCCTCCTGACTTCAGGGCCAGCCCTCTATCCATTGCACCACCTAGCTGCCCCTCCTCTCAAATAATATTAATAAATTTTCAGTGGTTACATCCTATTTGCCCATGAATACAATCAGGTTTTCTTACTAGTGAAGAGACGACATATTGACTTTATCATTCCATCCAGCTACCATTATGTTTTCTCCTTGATGTTACAACTAAATTGCTTGAGAAAATTCCCTAATGTCTGCACTTTCTCACAACTCACTCTGTGATTCCATGTAATTTAGATTCCATTTCTACTGCACTACTGAAACTGCTTCATGAAAGGTCACAAATGAAATAATCAACAGATTCAATGGCATTCTATTAGTCTTCATCCTCCTTGACCTTTGTATTTGTCACTGTTGGTAACATTATTCTAGGTACCTTCCTTATTCTTATTTCAAAAGTTATCTGTTTTATTAATTTGTTTGAAAATTTTGTTGGACTATAATTCACAAGTGCCACATTTTTAATGGAGAAAATGTTTTAATCCCTTGTTTTCCCTGTCTGTTCCCATTCTTCATGCTTCCTTAAAGAATGTTGAAAGTGATTTAATAAGAATAATAGGCCATATTTATCGAGCTCTTGAAAATTTATGGAGTTGTTTACTCAATAACACATCTGAGAGTTAAGTAATGAAGTATTATTGGAGTCATTTTAAAGATGTTGAGACTGAGGCATTGAAAAGTCATGTGGCTTGTCCAGGCATATATAAATATTCTTATATATAATATATATATATATATATAAAATTATGTGCATTATATATCATATCATATCATATCATATCATATAATATGATGTTATCTTACAGTGGCACACCTCAACTCAGCAAACCAGGGGAGTAACTGAGCAGCGGGGTGGTGGAGCAGGCAAGCACCTAATACCAGGACCTCCAGAGTGCCTCAGCATAGGCAGGGAAATCAGTAGACAACAGCTCAGGAAAACCACCTCATGTCCCAGCATTCTCCAGCAGCAAAATCTCCCAGTGTTTCAGCACAACTCCAGGAAGCACAACTCCAGGAGTCACTGCTCCAAGCTGGCAGAAATTCTGTAGCAGCCAAACATTCCAGTGCTTTAAAGAAGCCCAGGTGAGCCAGGGGCCAAACTCTTCACCCACATGCTAAGAGCTCCAGTGTTGCTGACCCCAGCTCAGCACCAGGTAAGCTGCCAGACCCCTTCAGTCTCTACTTGCCAGCATGAGGCCACAGCATACAAAGCCAGTGACCAGGCCCAGGGCTCCAGCACAAGAAGCTTAGGTCAGTATCCCCTGCACTCCAGCAGGAGAGCTCAATTTTAAAGTTAAGAAATAGGGAAACACTATGAGCAAAAAGCAGAAAGAACAATGACAAAGTCTTATTATGGGGACAGGGAAGGTCAAAACACAAACTCAGAAAAGGATAACATTGTCAATATACCTACAAGCAAAACCTCAAAGGGGAATATGAACTGGTCTGAAGCCCAAAAAGCCTTCTTGGAAGAGCTCAAGAAGGATTTTAAAAGTCAAATAAGAGAGGTTAAAGAAAAATTGAACAATTCCTTTAAAAATGCAATTAACAAAATAGAAAAAAAAAGGACACTGAAAAAAAACAAGTCCTCAAAAGTAGAATTTACCAAATGAAAAAGGAGATGCAAAAACCAACTAAAGAAAATAATTCATTAGAAATCAGAATTGAGCAAGTGGAAACTAAAGACTCTATGAAATATCAAGAACCAGTCCAACAGAAACAAAAGAATGAAAAAAAAAAAAACAGGAGAAAATGTAAAATGCTTCATTGGTAAAACAATTGACTTGGAAAATAGGTCCAGGAGAGGCAACTTAAAATTTATTGGTGTACCTGAAAACCATGGACTCAAAAAGAACTTGGACAGCATCTTCCAGTAAATCAAGGGAAATTACCCTGATGTCTTAGAATCAGAAGGTAAAATAGTCATTGAAAAAAATCCATTGATCACCTCCTAGAAGGGTCTTCAAATTGCAAACACCAAAGAACATTGTAGCCAAATTGCAAAATTGCCAATTAAAGAGAAAATACTGCAAGCAGCCAGAAAGAAACAATTTACCATGGAACCACTGTCAGGATTACACAGGACTTTGCTTCTATATTATAAGATCAAAGGGCTTGGAATGTGATGCTCCACAAGGTAAAGTAGCTTGGACTACAACCAAGGATCAACTAGCCAGCAAAGTTGAGCATAATTTTTCAGGGGAGGAGATGGACATTCTATGAAATAAGGAACTTCCAAAGGTTCCTGATGAAACAACTAGAGCTCAACAGATTTGATCTTCAAATACAAGACTCAAGAGAGGTATAAAAAGGTAAACAGAAATGGAAAAAAAACATGTTATCAATAAGGGCAAACTCTTTACATCCCTACAAGGAAAGATGACACTTAATTCTTGAGAATTGTATCATTATTACTACATTTAAGAGAAATGTAAATAGACAGAGGACATTGGCATAAGTTAACTTTGATGTGAAGATAAAAATCTAATTAAGTGGTGAAAAGGGATTGTTCTGGGAGAAGAGGAAAGGAGGAAGTGTATGAGCCATTACATCACATGAAAAGGCACAAAAATCTGTTACAATAGAGGAAGAGAAGGGAGATGAGCATGGTTTGAACCTTACTCTCATCAGATTTGGCCAAAAGATGGAATAGCATAATCAGTTTAGTACAGAAATCTAATTTATCCTATAGGAAGTAGAAAGGGAAAGGGGAAAGAAAATGGAGGGGGTAGATAGAAGGAAAGACTGAGGGAGGTGGTCATTGAAAGCAAAATTCTAGTGAAGAGGAAAAGGGAGAAAGGTGAGAGAAAAGCATAAACAAGGCGGGAAATAAGATGGAGAGAAAGGTACAGATAGTTATAACTGTGAATGTGAATGACATGAACTCTCCCATAAAACAGAAATGGATAACAGAATGGATTAAAAACCATAATGCTACTATATGTTGTTTACAACAGACACATCTGAAGCAGATGGATGCACACAAAGTAAAGGTAAAAATCTCGAGCAGAATACATTATGCTTCAACTGAAGTAAAAGAAAAAAAACAGGGGTAGTGATCCTGATCTCAGACAATTCAAAAAAAAAACAGATCTAATTAAAAGAAATAAGGGGGGAAACTACATCTTCATAAAAGGCACCAAAAAGAATGAAGTATTATCAATAGTAAACATAAAGGCACCAAGTGATATAGCATCTGTATTCTTAGAGGAGAAGTTCAGGGAATTACAGGAAAAAAATAGATAACAAAATTTTAATAGTGGGGGTCCTCAATCTCTCCCTCTCTGAATTCAATAAATCTAACCACAAAATAAAAAGAAAGAAGTTAAGGAGGTGAATTGAATTTTAGAAAAGTTAGATATGGTTGACCTCTGGAGAAAATTCTCAGCAGTACATGGCACCTACACAAAAATTGATCATGTATTAGGTCATAAAAACCTCACAATCCGATGCAAAAAGGGAAAAATATTAAATGCATCCTTTTTCAGTTCATGATGAAATAAAAATTACTTATAATAAAGGGCCATGGAAAGATGGGCTAAAAATTTTTTGGAAACTAAATAATCTAATCCTAAAGAATGAGTGGGTCAAACAACAAATCATAGAAGCAATCAGTAATTTCATCTGAGAGAAAGACAATAATGAGACAACATATCAAAACTTAGGGGATGCAGCAAAAGTTGTTCTTAGGGGGAGTTTTATATTTCTAAGTGCTTACATGAATAGAATAGAGAAAGAGGGAATCAATGAATTGGGCATGCAACTAAAAAAGCTAGAAAAAGAACAAATTAAAAATCCCCAATTAAATACCAGACGAAAACTTCTGAAAACCAAAAGGAAGATTAAAAATTTTAAATTAAGAAAACTATTGAACTAAAAAATAAAACTAACAAAATTAAGAGCTTTGTGGAAAAAACAATAAAATAGATAAAACTTTGGTTATTTTGATTTAAAAATGAAAGAAAACCAAATTACCAGCATCATAAATAAGAAGAGTGAATTCACCATTAATGAAGAGGAAAACAAAATAATATTTAATAGTTTTTGCCCAACTGAAAGCAAAGAAATTTGACAATCTTAGTTAAATGGACACATATTTACAAAAATATAATTTCCCCAGATTAATGGAAGATGAAATAAAATACAAAAATAACACAATTTCAGAAAAAGCAATTGAACAAGCCATCAATGAACTCCCTACGAAAAAATCTCCAGGGCCAGATTAATTTAAAAGTGAATTCTATCAAGCATTTAAGGAACAATTAATTACAATACTATATTAACTTTTTTTGGGGAAAATAAGCAAAGGAGTCCTACCAATTTTTTTTTTATGATACAAATATCATACTGATACCTAAACTTGGAAGAGCTAAAACAGAGAAAGAAAATTATAGACCAATTTCCCTAATGAATATAGATACAAAATTTTTAAATAAAATATTAACAAAAAGGTTACAGCAACTTATCTGGAGAATAATATACTATGACCACCTAGGATTTATACCAGGAATGCAGGCTTAGTTCAATATTAGGAAAATTATCAGCAAAATTAACCCTAACAACAACAAAACTAACAGAAACCACATGATCATCTCAATAGATGCAGAAAATGCTTTTGACAAAATACAACACCCATTCCTATTAAAAACATTGGAAAGCATCAGAATAAATGAAGTCTTCCTTAAAATAATAAGTAGCATCTACCTAAAACCTTCAGCAAGCATCATATGTAATGAGGATCATTTCCAATAAGATCGGGGGTGAAACAAGGATGCCCATTATCACTATTGTTATTTAATATGTTATTAGAAATGTTAGCTTTAGCAATAACAGAAGAAAAATAAATTGAGGGAATTAGAATAGGCAAAGAAGAAACAAAGCTATCACTCTTAGCAGATGATATGATGGTATACATGGAGAATCCTAGAGAATCCATTAAAATGTATAATATCTCCTTAAAATAACAAAAAAATAGACCCACACATATCATTGGCATTTCTAAATTTACTAACAAAGCCCAACAGGAAGAGATAGAAAGAGAAATTTCATTTAAAGTTAATGTAGACATTATAAAATATTTGGAAACCTACCTGCCGAAACAAAACAGTAACTGTGTGAACACAATTACAAAACATTTTTCACACAAATAAAGTGGGTTCAAAATAATTGTCAAAAACATTAGTTGCTCATGGATAGGTTGAGCTAATATAATAAAATGACTATTCTACCTAAATTAAATTACTTATTCAGTGCCATACCAATCAAAGTACCAAAAATTATTTTATGGAGCTACAAACAGAATAACAAAATTCATCAGGAAGAACAAAAGATCCAGAATATCAAGGGAATTAATGAAAAGAAATTCTAGGGAAGATGGCATAACCAATCCAGATCTTATATCACACAGCAACAATCATCACAACTACTTAATACTGGCTAAGAAACAGAGTGGCAGATCATTGGAATAGGTTAAGTATGCAAGACACAATAGTCAATGACTATAGGACTCTGTTATTTGATAAATCCAAATACTGCAGCTTCTGGGATAAGAATTCACTATTTAACAAAAACTTCTGGAAAACTGGAAAATAGTGTGGAAGAAACCAAGCATAGACCACATCTTATAGCATATATGAAGATAAAGTCAAAATGAGAACACATTTTAAATATAATGGCTGATACTATAAGTAAACTAGGAAAGCAAGGAATAGTTTAACTGTCAGATTTATGAAGAATACAAAAATTTATGACCAAAGAAGAGATATGGAACATGATGAAATGTAAAATGATAGTTTTGATTACATCAAATTGAAAAGATTTTGCAAAAAGTAAACCAATGCAACCAAGATTAGAAGGGAAGCAGAAAGCTAAGGAAAAACTTTTATAGTTAATGTCATGATAAAGGCCTCATTTCTAAAATTAATAGAGAATTGAGTCAAATTTATAGGAATACAAATCATCCCCCATTTGATAAATAATCAAAAGATATAAACAGGCAGTTTTTAGATGAAGAAATTAAAATTATCTATAGTCATAAAAATGCTCTAAGTCACTATTGATTAAAGAAATGTAAAACAAAACAACTCTAGGTACCACATCACACCTATCAGATTGGCTAATTTGACAAAGCAGGAAAATAATAAATGTTGGAGAAGATTTCAGAAAATTAGAACACTAATGCATTGTTGAGGATTTGTGAAGTGCTCCAACCATTTTGTGGAGTAATTTGAAACTATGCCCAAATGGCTATAAAACTGTGCATACCCTTTTATTCAGCAATACCATTTCTAAGTTTGTATACCAAAGAAATCATAAAAATGGAAAAGTACCCATATGTACCAAATTATTTATAGCAACTCTTTTTGTGGTGGCAAAGAATTGGAAATGAAGAGGATGTCCATAAATTGGGGGATGGCTGAACAAGTTGTAGTATGTAAAGGAATTCTACAATGATATAAGAAATGATGAGCAGATGGACTTCAGAAAAACCAGGAAAAACTCATGTAGAGTGAATTGAGTAGAACCAGGAGAACATTGTACACAATAACATCCACATTATGGGATGACTGACTATCAAGACTTATTTCTTCTCAGAAATGCAAGGATTTAAGAAAACTCCAAAAGACTTACCATGGAAAAGGCTATCCACATCCAGAGAAAGAACTTATAAGTCTGAATGCAGATGGAAGCATTCCATTTGCTCTCATTTTCTTTTGTTTTGTTTGTTTCTTCTTTATCATTGTTCTTCAAATTAGTTCTAATTCTTCTTTACATCATGACTAATGTGAAGATATGTTCAATATGAGTGTATAAGTAGAGCCTATATCAGATTGCATAACTTTTTTTGAGCGGGGAAGGGGAGTGCCTGGGAGAAAATTTAAAGTTCAAAATCTTATGGAAATGAATATTGAAAACTAAAAATAAAGAAATTAACTATTAAGAAAAAAGAAATAGGATCCAAAACATTGTGAGATGACCCACTTTTTTGATAGACTTAGCTCTTCTCAGCCATACAATGATCTAAGACAATTACAAAAGACTCATGATGGAAAATGCTATACACATGCAGAGGAAGAACTATGGAATCTGAACACAGATCAAAGCATACTATTTTCTTCAATTGTTGTGGCTTTTTTTTCTTTCTTGTGTTTTTTCTCTTTTGTTATGATCCTTCTTTCACAACATTAGTAATGTGGAAATACGATTGCACATATATAGTCTATATCAGATTGCTTGCCTTCTTTGGGAGGGGGAGGAGAAAGAAAGAGGAAGAAAAAAATTTGAACTCAAAATCTCATAAAAGTGAGTGTTGAAAACTATCTTTACATGTAAATGGAAAAAAATACAATACTATTAAGTGGGGAAAAAAGAACTAGGTGCTGAAAATAAATCCCTTTCTAATTAACTCAATACCATTAAGTTCAATGTTCTCTTCAAAATTAATAAAAGTAATAAAATATACAATTTATTGTGCTCTAAGTTTTGCAAAGCACTCCATAAATACTATACCATTTTATCTTTACAACATTCCTGTGACAGTCAGAGCTGAAATGACTCGCCCAGAGTCACACAGCTAGTGTCTATGACAGTATTTGAACTCAAATCCTTATGACTTCAAGTCAGTCACTTTATCCACTGTACCACCTAGCTTCCTCTAAACTAAATTTCAATTGCAATTTAATTGAATAAGTATGTGCAAGTACATTTGTATTTAACTCATTTTGGCCAAGAAACTTGAACTCATTTAAAAAAGATACATCATTGTATCTTCCTGAATAACACCTACTCACCAGTGACTGTTAGTCAGTTCCTGAGTTAAAATTCAGCCACACACATTTATTAGTTGTGTGACCTCGGACAAGTCTCTAAAAGTCTATTTGCCTCATTTTCCTCAACTGTAAAATAGGGATAATTATAGCACATCCTTCACAGGGTTGTATTGAGGATCAAATAAATAGTATTTGTAAAGCACATTGAACAGTGCCTGGCACATAATAGGTGCCATATAAATGTTTATTACTTTACCTCTTTGTGTCTTTATGTGTATTTGGAGCTATAGTACCCTTTTTATTGTATGTGCATTACACTTTCCAGTTTAAATATCACACTAATTCTAGGGCTACACAATCATCATAGATTGCAAAGCATTATCCATAACCTGTATGTTAGAAGGGGCATGCAACACATCACTGGTAAAAGCAATGGTTAGAAAAGGAAGTAGACCACTTATGTAATGAAAGTATAGGGAAACTGGTAGTCAGACTGAGTACTTCACTATTGCCCATGATGTATTATAAAACTTAAGGAAAAACACATAGTTTTGGTTCTATCCTTTAAGAAGAATTTTACAGGGAGTTAGGGGAGGGGTGAGGCATGAGAGTCACATAGAATGAGAAGGCATGGATTCATTGTCTTCACCACTAGAGGGAGCACCCAGAGACATGAGATCACATTCATTAAAATACTTCAAGTACCTCTTATAGACAAGATATAAGCAAGTATGATAGTTTTCTGTCAGAATTTAAAAGTTCCAGGTCCATCTACTCATCTCCTACTTTATTTGTTAATTCTTCATATGAATATGAATAAAATCCCTTCTTATCCTATTACATTTTAAATTTAGTTTTTTTATTATGAAATTAACCATGAAAAACAGAAACATTCTGAAATATAAATGAAGCAAGAAAGATTTTCAAAAACTTTTGCACTGTACTCATCTCCTGACATTAATTTTTACAAATATATTTATTGCTTTAAAATTATTCATTCTTGATTATGAGAGAATTATACATTTTAACTTCATGGGACATTGTACATCATATAGCTAGTCCAATAGACTCATTTTAGAGATGGAAATATTGAGTTCAAAGAAATTACATGACTTATACAAGATGATAGAGGTAGTAAGTAGCATAGCTAGCATTTGAATCCAGATGTTCTGCCTCCAAATATATACTTTTTCTTCTATGTCACATCTGTTCTTTTAGCTTTAAAAACTAAACTAAACTAAACTATTATATTGATGTTTTATTAATGAGTGGCAACTTGGTTTAGTAAACAGAGAACTACATTCCAAGCCAAGGAGACCCAGGTACAAATTCCTTCTCTGACATTGTATAATCTTGAGCAACTCAATTAACATACCAGTGCACCAAGCAAATCTCTTAAGATAATAATTTGCGGAAGAGTCATTGATAAACACTAGTAGAGGGAGTTTCTTCTCAAGGAATTCCCTACATCAAAGAAATGTGGGCCAAAATTTTTATCTGGTACCTCATTCATATTGGGAGTGGAAGATGTGCTTATGTGCTCCCTCCACACTTAGTGTCCATTAAAATAACAGGTAATGAGAAAAATGGCAATGATGACTAATGTGTCAGATATTATCATTTGGAGAATGGAAGATTGCACTAAAGTATATGTCATTTCTTAGAAAAGGGAAAAAAAAGTGAGCAATCTGAAATAATGTCACACAAATAATGCTGAGTAACAAGAACACCTAGAATGTTTGAGTGTCAAAGAAGTTATGGAAATTTACCCAAAAGCACAAGAAACTCATATGAATACCTCTTAAAATAGTCTTAATAGAAGACTAGGAAGGTCCTGGTAATTAACTGAACTAAAAGATCTTATGATTTGTTGTTGTTGTTGTTATTGATTTTGTTTTCATTTCTTCATTCTTTCCTTATCCCTGACACCCTTGGCAGCTTTTTATAGTTTTGACTATACTGGTATTTTTATTCTGATCACAAGGTAATGATGACACATATATCTGGAAAACCATAGCTCAAACCTTAAATTGAAGTATATTTTGAAAATAAATATAATGATAAGAATTATCAGGTGTTTTCATGAGTACATTACTCCCCCTTTGTCTCTCCCTCATAATATAGTGTAACAGAATATTTTTATATCCTCTTAAGCTTCATGGTTGAATTGAATTTTAAATAAGTATTGTAAAGCCATAGTTGTCATACTGACTTTTCAATCCTAAAATCATATAATTAAACTACTGCAAAATCTATTCAAACTAAACAATTCTCTTTACAGCTGACATCATTCTGTATATTCCAAAGATGGTAAAATAGTGATAAAATTAATCTACTGCCACCTTATCAAGACCAATAAAATGGGCAATAAAATATAATCTGATTGTGCCATTAGCTCAAATGAATTTTTTATTATCTGTTAGATACTAAATCATAAATTATTTTTCAACAGCTTTTTAATGAGATGAAAGATAATCAAGGACTTCAATAAAGTGCTTCGAATCCAAATTAAATAATCAGTCTGTTTTCAGTGAAAAAGGAGAACTCTCTTTGTTTCCCTCCCCCCTACATCTTTCCCTGTCTTATGTTTCCTCTCTTCTTCCTTCCCCACCTCTTTCTTATTTTTTCTCTCTATCTCTCTTCCATTTCTCCCTTCCTCCTTGTCTCCATCTCTGAATAAAGATCACTATTTGGAACTTTATTCTAATTTCTCACAATCATGAAGATGATATTCTTCCTCCCCAATAGTCTTCCCCCAGATCATCAGTTTAACATATACGTAAATAGTCACTGTTGATACAACATTGAGATAGATATATGTATAAATATACCTAAATTTGTGATTGTACATTAATACTTCAATATTTACTAATAGCAACTTAACTCTTAGCTTTAGGTAGCTTGCTGGCACCATATAAATGAGGATACTGCAATGTATCCATACTCAAAACAAGGAAAGAAGATGAAGAGAAGGATCTATTGATTTGTAACAGTATTAAAGATTCTTGAAAAAGAAAGTCTATCAGAATTCATATTTTTTTTTCAGCAGCAAAAACATTTTTCTTTGACAGATAATGTAGAAAATGATAATGTTGTTCTGGGAGCCAAGATGGTTGAATAAACAGTAAATCACTCTCACCCTCCCTTATTGACTTTGAAAAACCCCAGGAAAAATCCTGGAATAGTGGAGCCAGTAGAAAGACAAGGTGTACCAGTTTTTTAGTCTGGAAACTAGGGGTATTAACAGGAAAGGTCCCTCCTGCTGTGGCTGAAGGGGATCAGTACAGAATGAGAGGCATGCCAGCAAGCTAGTGGCAAGCCCCACCTCAGCAAAACAATGGGAGGTCCTGAGCCCCAGGGTTGTGGAACAGGCAAGTGCCAACACCAGGCACACACCAGCTGCCACCACCAGATCCAGATCTCCTGGAAAATTAGGAGTGGAGGGAGGGAGGGAGAAAAATTTGGAACTCAAAATTGTTCAAAATTGAGTGTTGAAAACTAACTTTATATGTAACATAAAAATAAATATTGTTAAAAGCAACCTATTTTAAAAAGACAATGCATAAAGTTAAGGAAAAGAGAATAAATAATTTTGTTCAAGAGAGCAAGGACTAACTTATTTTAATTTTTGTATACTCCTCTCCTAGCATAATTCCTTGAAAATAGTGAGTGCTAAACAAATATTTGTTTAATTGAATTAAAAATTATTTAGTTAATGACATCACATAAATGGACTTAAGTAGTTTATGAGGCTTAGACTGGTGGAATTTCTAATCTGACTAAAATTAATTTTTGTTGCTCTTCAGTCATTTTAATTACATCTGACTCTTTGTGACCCCTTTTGGGATTTTCTTAGCAAAGATACTGTAGTGGTTTACCTTTTCCTCCTCTAGTTCATTTTATAGATGAGGAAACTGAGGCAAACTGGATTAAATGAGTTTTCCAGGGTCACACAGCTAGTAGATATCTGAGGCCAGATTTGAATTCAGGAAGCTGAGTTTTCTTGACTGACATGCAGCACTCCATCCACTGCATCTTCTAGATTCCAAGTCAAGTCCTCTATTCACTATGCTACCTAGTTAGGATGTTAAGATTAATACTTATGTGCAAAAGAGAATTTTAAAAAAATGGGATGGCATAGGCATTTACAAGTTATATCTGTGAAGTTGACTACATGTTACTCACCTTGTACGGGAATCTAGCTCAGAGGGAAGGAAACCTGGTCAAATCAATTTTGTCAACTGAATGTTTCTGAATCTTTTTTTAAAATAAAATTTTGGTGTATTGCCAGAAAACCACTACTCAACTTTTTCTTTCTTTTAAAAAATTTAGGGGCTAGAAAATGTTTGGCTGGTTCAACACTGCAGACAATTTAAAGAATCTTGGGAAGACTTTTTTTTAATGCATGCATAAAGATGACTTGTTAAAACTGTATTATCATTTAATGCTTTCACACAATTGCTTGGTACCTGTGGGAATTGATTATTAAAGTACATAATATTATTATTAAAAATTCCAAGGAACCTCTCATCACTTCTTTATGTAAAAATTTCTGCTGCATTGAGAGTGAAGTTACTATTCATTGTTTGTAATGAGGACAAAATATTCTAAGAACCAAATTAGAATGTAAAACAGTATTTATGGCTTGCTGTTAACATTTACTTGCTTTCTTCTTTAGTGAGAGACAGCCAGCATATTGTAATAGGAAAAAAAAAAGACAAAGCACACCAAAATAACAACACAACCTCTGGAATTGTATCAGAAGACATGAGTTCCTGACTTGCAAATGTGGAAATGTTATTTAAACTCTCTGAGCCTTGGTTTTCTCTCTTGTGCAATGGAAATAATATATTTACTACCTGTGCCACAGGGTGGTCCTGTGAACCAATCAGTGAAAGTATGTGAAAACACATGGTTACTGACTATATGATATAAGGTATACAACAGTGCCTTTAAAATCAGGAAGACATAAGTTGAAATTCTCCCTCAGATATATACTAGTTATCTGACATTGGTGGAGTTATATTACCCTTTTTGGCCTCAGACTGATCATCAATAAAATGGATATAAAATTTACAGTTACCTCACAGAGTTGTAGTGAGAATTCAAAAAGATAATACATTATATTGCCTTGTAAACTTTAATGGATTAGATACACATATTTAATATCACTTTATATACTTAAAACATCATTTTCTTTTTTCCTAATATATTTTATTATTTTATTTTTAGTTGTCAGTATTCACTTCCATAAGATTTTGAGTTCCAGATTTTCTCCCCAACTCTCACCTCCCCCCACACTCAGATGACATGCAATTTGATATAGGCTCTACATATATATTTATATTAAACTCAATTTCACATTAGTCATGTTGTAAAGAAGAATTAGAACCAATGAGAGAAACCAAGAGAAAGAAGAAACAAACAAACAAAACAAAAGAAAAAAAGAGAGCAAATAATATGTTTCAATTAGCATTTAGACTCCATAGTTCTTTTCCTGGATGTGGACAGTATTTTCCATCATGAATCTTTTAGAGTTGTCTCAGATTCTGGCATTGCTAAAAAAAAAGATAGGTATTTCAAGTTAGTCACTGCACAATGTGGCTGTTAATGGGTACAATGTCATGCTGGTTCTGCTGACTTCACTCAGCATCAGACCATACAAGTCTTTCCAGGTTTTTCTGAAGTCCACCTGCTCATTATTTCTTATAGCACAACAGTATTCCATTACATTCATAAACTACAACTTGTTCAACCATTCCCCAACTGATGGGAATCCCCTCAATTTCTAATTCTTTGCCACCACAAAAATACTTGCTACAAATATTTTTGTACATCTGGGTCCTTTTCCCATTTTTATGGTATTACTGGGTCAAAGAGTATGTGCATTTTATAGCCCTTTGGGCATAGTTCCAAATTGTTCTCCAAAATGGTTGGACCAGTTCACAAATTCACCAAAAATGTATTAGTGTTCCAATTTTCCCAAATCTTCTCCAGCATTTATTATTTTCCTGTTTGGTCATGTTAGTCAATCTGATAGGTGTGATGTGGTACCTCAAAGTTGTTTTGATTTGCATTTCTCTAATCAATAGTGATTTAGAGCATTTTTTCATATGACAATAGATAGCTTTAATTTCTTCATCTGAAAACTGCCTGTTCATATCCTTTGATCATTTATCCATTGGATTATGTCTTATATTCTTATACATTTGACTCAATTCTCTACATATTTTAGAAATGAGGCCTTTATCAGAGATGCTGGTTGCAAAAATTCTTTCCCAATTTTCTGCTTCCCTCCTAATCTTGGTTGCACTAGCTTTGTTTGTGCAAAAACTTCAATTTGATGTGATGAAAATCAACCATTTTGAATATCATACTTTTCTGTATCTCTTGTTTGGTCATAAATTCTTCTGTGCTCCATAAACTTGACAGGTAAACTATTCCTTGCTCTCACATTTTGCTTATAGTATCAGGCTTTAAATCTATATTGTATACCCATTGTGACTTTATTTTGGTATATGGTATAAGATGTTGGTCTATGCCTAGTTTCTGCCATACTATTTTCCAGTTTTCCCACAAGTTTTTGTTAAATAGGGAGTTCTTATTCTAGAAGGGGGAGTCTCTGAGTTTATCAAACAGTAGATTACAATAGTAATTGACTACTGTGTCTTGTGTATCTAACCTATTCCATTGATCCATCACTCCATTTCTTAGCCAGTAACAAGAAGTTTTGATGATTGCTGCTTTATAACACAATTTATGACCTGATATAGCTAGGTCACCTTCTCTGCCATTTCTTTTCATTAATTCCCTTGATATTCTGGACCTTATGCTCTTCCAGATCAATTTTGTTATAATTTTTTTTCTAACTCTATAAAATAATTGTGGTAGTTTGATTGGTATGGCACTGAGTAAGTTAATTTAGGTAGAATTGTCATTTTTATTATTTTAGCTCAGCTGTAATCTTTTTGCTAATATTTTAATTAACAAATTTGCATCTATATTCATTAGAGAAATTAGTTTATAATTTTCTTTCTTTGTTTTGAGTCTTCCCAGTTTAGGTATCAGTACCATATTTGTATCATAAAAGGTATTTGGTAGGATTCCTTTGCCTATTTTCCCAAATAGTCCATATAGTATTGGAATTAATTATTTTCTAAATGTAAGAATTCACTTACAAATCCATTAGGCCATGGAAGTTTTTTCTTAGGGAATTTATTTATGGATTGTTCAACTTCTTTTTCTGAATTGGGGTTATTTAAATATTTTATTTCCTCTTCTGTTAATCCGGGCAATAAATATTTTGTTTGTAAACAGTCATTCATTTCACTAAGATTGTCAAATTTACTGGCATACAGTTGGACAAAATAGTTGCTAATTATTGTTTTAATTTCCTCTTCATTGGTGGTGACTTCACCTTTTTCATTTTTGATATTGGTAATTTGCTTTTCTTCCTTCTTTTTTAAAATCAAATCAATCAAAGTTTATTTTATTGCATTTTTTCTTAAAACCATCTCAGATGTATTTATTAATTAAATAATTTTCTTAATTTCAATTTTATTAATATCTCCTTTTGTTTTCAGCATTTCTAATTTGCTATTTAATGGGGGATTTCAATTTGTTCTTTTTCTAGCTTTTTTAGTTGCATTAATCTCCTCTTTCTCTATTTTATTTATGTAAGCACTTATAGATATAAAACTTCCCCTAAGAACTGCTTTTGCTGCATCCCATAAGTTTTGGTATGTTGTCTCATTATTGTCATTCTCTTGCATGAAGTTATTGATTGTTTCTATTATTTGTTGTTTGACCCACTCATTCTTCAGTTTCCAATTAATTTTTAGTCCATCTTTCTATGGCCATTTTTTACACATAATTTTTATTGCATCATGATTTGAAAAGGATGCATTTGATATTTCTTCCTCTCTGCATTGGATTGTGAGGTTTTTATGACCTAATACATGATCAGTTTTTGTGTAGGTGGCATGTACTACTTAAAAAAAATCATATTTCTTTCTATCCCCATTTAATTTTCTCCAGAATTCTACCATGTGTAACTTTTCTAAAATCTTATTAACCTCTTTAACTTCCTTCTTGTTTATTTTGTAGTTAGATTTATCTAGTTCAGAGAAGGGGAGGTTGAGGTCCCCCACTAGTATAGTTTTGCTATTTCTACCTGCAACTCCTTTAATTTCTCCTCCAAGAATTTAGATGCCATACAGTTGATGCATATGTTTAATAATGACATTACTACATTGTTTATGTGCCTTTTAGAAGGATATAGTTTCCTTCCTTATCTTTTTTAATTAGATCTATTTTTGTTTTTGCTGTGTCTGAGATCAGGATTGCTACCCTGCTTTTTATACTTCAGCTAAAGCATAATATGTTATACTCTAGCCTTTTACCTTTACTCTGTGTATATCCCTCTGTTTCAAATGTGTTTCTTGTAAACAATATATTGTAGGATTGTGTTTTTAATCCATTATTCTATCTGCTTACATTTTATGGGAGAGTTCATCCCATTCACATTCATTAATTCATTATATATTCTTTATGTATAATTCATTATAATAATTATAAACATATTTCCCTAATTAACATTGATGCAAATATTGTTCATACAATTATAGACAAAGAGATTACAGCAATTAGTCACTAGGATAATACACCATGACCAAGTGGGCTTTATAGAAGAAATACAGGCTTATTTCAATATTAGGAAAACTATAAGCATAATGGACCATATCAATAACAAAACTAACATAAATCTTATGATTATCTCAATAGATGCAGAAAAAGCATGCAACTAAATACATCCCCATTCTTATTAAAATACTAAAGAGTACAAGAATAAGTGGAGCTTTCCTTAAAATACCTCTATAAAACCAGCATTACGCACCATATGTAATGAGGAAAACCTAGAAGCATTCCCAATAATATCACAGGTGAAACTAAGATGCCCATTATCACCACAATTATTCAATGTTATTTTAGATACATTAGCTTCGAAAAGAGAAAGGAATTAGAAGGAATTAGAATAGGCAATAAGAAATCAAAACTATCACTGTTTGAAGATGATACAATGGTATACTTAGAAAATTCTAGAGAATCAATTTAAAAAACTATCTGAAGCAATTAACTTTAGCAAAGTTGCATGATACAAAAGAAACCCACATAAATCATCAGAATTTCTACATATTACAAACAAAGTTCAGCAGCAAGAGATAGAAAGAGAAATCCCATTTAAAATAACTGTAACAATATAAAATATTTGACAGTCTACTTGCCAGGACAAACCTAAGATCTATATGTACACAATAACAAAACACTTTTCACACAAATAAAGTCTGATCTAAATAATAGGAAAGAAAAAACATCAGTTGCTTATGGGGATGCTGAGCTAATATAATAAAATGACAATTCTAACTGAATTAATTTACTTATTCAGTACCATACCAATCAAAATACCAAGAAAATTTATTTATAGAACAAAATGATATTAAAATTTATCTGGAAAAAAAGGTCAAGAATATCAAGGGAATTAATGAAAAAATTCAAAGGAAAAGGACCTAACCATACCACATCTAAAACTATATTTTAAAGCAGCATTCATCAAAACTGTTTGGTAATGGTTACTCAATAGATTGATGGATGAGTGGAATAGGTCAAGTACACAAAATGCATCAGTAAATGGATATAGTAATCTACTCTTTGATAAACCCAAACACTTTATCTTCTGGAAAAAGTACACAATCTCTGACAAAAAAAAAAAAACTTCTTGAAACCCTGTAAAATAAAATGGCAGAAACTAAGCATAAACCAACACCTCACACCCTATATAACGATAAGGTTAAGATAATCTAGGTCTTTATCTCAATCTATCATAAAAAAGGAGAAAGGACCCACATGTACAGAACATATTTATAGCAGCTCTTTTTGTGGTGGAAAAGTTTTGGAAATTGTGGGGATGCTCATCAAATGAAGAATGGTTGTACAAGTTGTTGTATATGAATGTAATGGAATACTATGTTTCTATAAGCAATGATGAGCAGACAGATTTCAGAAAAACCTGGAAAGGCTTACATGAACTGATGCTGAGTGAAGTGAACAGAATCAGGATCACATTGTACAAAGCAGCAGCATTGTGCTGTAACTAATATAGACTTAGTTCTTCCTCAGCAATACAATGATCCAAGATAATTCCAAAAGACTCTTGGTGGAAAATGCTATCCTCAATCAGAGAAAGAATTATGCAGTCTGAATGCAAATTGAAGCATACTATTTTCACTTTTTTCTCATATTTTTCCCTTTTGTTCTTTTTCTTCTTTCATAACTTGAGTAATGTGGAAATGTCTTTAAAATGATTGTACATGTACAACCTATATAAGATTGTTTGCTGTCTTGGGGAGGGGGAAGAGGAGGGATGGAGGGAGAAAAGTTTGGAACTCAAAATTTAACAATAATGAATGTTGAGAGTTATCTTTACATGTAATTGGGAAAAAAGTCATTCTGGAGAGCAATTTGGAACTTTGCCCAAAGGGCTATAAAACTGTGCATACCCTTTGACTCAGAAATACCACTTATAGGTCTGTGTCCCAAGAGAAGATAAAAATGAGAAAAGGAACAATATGTACAAAAATATTTATAAGAGCTCTTTTTGTGGTGGTTAATTGTTGGAAGTTTAGGGGATGCTCATCGATTCTGGAACGGCTGTACAAATTGGAGTATATGAATGTAAGAGAATACTATTGTTCCACAAGAAATGATGAGCAGATAGACTTCAGAAAAACCTGGAAAGACTTACATGAACTGATGCTGAGTGAAGTGAGCAGAACCAGAATAACATTGTAAACAGTATCAGTAAAGTTCTATGATGACTAACTTTGATAGACTTAACTCTTCCGAGTAATACAAGAATCTCAGACAGTTCCAAAAGATTCATGATGGAAAATGCTATCCACACCCAGAGAAAGAATTATAGAGTCTGAATGAAGATTGAAGCATTCTATTTTCTTTTTTTGTTCTTGTTTTTTCTTTCTCTTGGTTTTTCCCTTTGTTTCTAATTTTTCTGTACAACTTGAGTAATGTGAAAATATGTTTAATAAGATTGTACATGTATAGCCTATATGAGATTGCATGTTATCTTAAGGAGGCAGGAACAGAGGTTTTCAGTGTTTCATCAGGAGTAAGTTAAATGGTTAGGCTATCTCTCCAATGTTCATAGTACACTGTGAAACAAACAAACCAATCAACAATTAATGAGAATAGAAGGACAAAAAATTAAGCGTAAAAGGACTGTTAGATATTCAGGGAGAAATGGAAAAAATATTCTAAAAAATAAAATCAATTTCCAGAAATGATTCCACTTCATTAAAGTGATCCCTCTAAGAAACACACACACCCTAACACACACCCCAACATGTTAATATGCACATATATACATAAGTGCACGGATACATACATATTATATACATATATATGCACACAAACATACCTATAAGTCTACATATACATACATGTATGTATATATGTGTGCATACATACATACCTACACACATACATACATATATATATATATATATTCAATGTTTGCTTTTTTGGAAAGTCCCAATTTTAATTTTGTGACTTCAAAGGCTTTGAAAAGAATCGTTAAAATAATAATATATATTCTATTTATCTATTTATTTTCCTATGCTATTTTTAGCTCTTAATACAAAATGCAAAAGTGGAGCAGGATAGCAGAGAGAAGTCAAGAAGGTGCCTGAACTCTCCCCACTGTCCTTTGGAAACTATAATAAATCAAGCCTCTAAACAGATTCTGGAGTGACAGAACCAAACAAACACACAAACAAAAACAAACGACAGAGTAATACAATTTTCCAGCTTAAGCTATTTTAGAAGGACTTCAGGAAAGGTCTTTCTTACTTGGGTAAAAGGGGAGCACAGCTCAACACAGGCTGAGCACTAGGCAAACCAGTGGGAAGCTCTTATCCACAGCAACTCAGGCCCCTCAGTGCTGAGTCATAGGCTAATGGCACAGCAGGCCAGCTGTGAGACCTCCATCCTCAGCTCAGAAGGCAAATTGCAAGCTCCAGAACCCCAGTACAATAGGCACAGTGGGCAAGCTGCAAGCACCTGAGGACCCAATGCAAAAAGACAGTGACCAGGCTCCTGGCCCCAGAGCAAGAAGCTTGAAACAGTGCCTCCTGCACCTCTGGAGCAGAACTGAAGTTTAAAAAAAATAGCCAAAAAAATAGCCCTGACTATAGAAAACTACTATGAAAATGGGAAATATCCAAACACAGACTCAAGAAGACTACAATGTCAAATTGTCTATATGTTAAGCCTCAAAGGTGAATATGATTTGATATCAAACCCAGCAAGCCCTCTTGGAAAACTTCAAAAAGCATTTGAAAACTCAAGTAAGAAGAGTAGAAGAAAAAAATGGAAAAAGAAATGAGAATTAACTAGGAGAATTATGAAAAAAAGTAGTCAACATCTTGGAAAAGGAAGCACAAAAATTGACTGAAGAAAGTAACACCTTAAAAATAGAATTGGCAAAATGGGGGAAGATTCCACTGAAGAAAACAACTCCTTTAAAATTAGAATTGGTCAAATGAAAAAGGAAGTACAAAAGCTATCTGAAGAAAATAATTCCTTAAAAATATAATTGAGCAAGTGGAAGGTAATGATTCTATGAAACACCAAGAACCAGTAAAAGAATGAAAAAAAAATAGAAGAAAATGTAAAATATCTGTATGAAAACAACTGACCTGGAAAAGAGATCTAGGTGAAATAATTTAATGTATTTGTTTGTTTTTAGTTTTCACTTCTGTAAGATTTTGAGGTTTAAATTTTCTCCCTCTCCCTCTGTTCCCACCTTGTAACTCATAGGACACTCATAATTAGTTGTTGGGTACATTTTAAAATTTTAACTTAACTTCTGAATTTTCTCCCTGCTTCCAGCCCCTTCCCTACTCATTGAGAAGGCAGGAAATATGATCCCCATTATTCATATGAAATCATGCAAAACATGTTTCCAATTTGACACTTTGTAAGGGCAAATAGGTGAAAAATTATGAAAGTGGAAGAAAAGATGTATCCATTTGTATTTAGAATTCTTTAATTCTTTCTCTGAAGGTGGATATCCCTTAGATATCCTTCAGGATATCCTGAAAGTGAGTCCTTTGGAATTGTGTTGTACTGATCAAAGTAGCTAAGTCTTTCACAGTTGATTGTCATTACAATATATCACTGTTTCTAAGTACAATGTTCTCTTAGTTTTATTCACTTCATTTTGAATCAGCTTATTTATGTATTCTCAAGTTTTTTTTTTCCTGAAATCATCACCTTCATAATTTCTTATAGCACAATAGTATTTTATCACAATCACATACCACAATTTGTGCAGCCACTCCCTAATGAATGGGCATCCCCTAATATTCCAATCTTTTGTGACTACAAAAAAAAACTGCTATAAATATTTTTGTGCATGTGGATTTTTTTCCTTTTTTTTATCTGTTAGGGTTACAGACAGTATTTCTGGGTCAAAGGTATGCACAATTTTAGGGCCTTTTGGGTACAGTTCCAAATTGTTCTCTAAAATGATTGATTGGAACAGCTCACAACTCCAACAATGCCTCAGTGTACCTATTCTTATTTGTTTCTTCCAGCATTTGTAATTTTCCTTTTCTGGAATATTGGCCAACTGGATAGGGTTGAGATAGTACTTCAAAATTATTTTATTTTACATTTCTATCATTATTAGTGATTTAGAACAATTTTCATATAGTTATTGATAACTTTGATTTCTTCTCATGAAAATTGCCTGTTTATCAATTGGGAAAATTTTATAAATCTGGCTCAGTTCCCTGTATATTTGAAAAATGAAACCATTATCAGAGAAACTTACTGCAAACTTTTCCCCAAAATTGCTTGCTTTCCTTCTAATTTCAGCTGCATTGCCTTTGTCTATGGGAAATTGTATAATTTAATGTAATCAAAATATCAATTTTATGAAAGAGTCCAGGCATTTAAAGATCTTATATTCAAATTGAAATATAACATGTGTACAGAGAAATAAACAAAAGATCTTTTGAGGTAAGAAAGAGTTCTAACAATTAGGGAGATCAGGAAAACTACTTATAAGACAATTGACTTCATCCATGAAGAAAGCTAAGGATTCAAGAAGACAAACATGAGGTTGGATGGAGAGCCTTTGGAGCATAGAGGACATCCTGTGCCCACTGTGGAAAAGAAGAATTTCACTGAGGTACACACAAGTTATTTTTTTTTTCTTTAGGGAGTAAAAGCATTTATATCTGACAAATAAATAACAGGAAGATCCAATCCTGACCCAGGGAGTTGAGTTATTAAAACTTATAGTTAAGAGATTACCACCCCTCCCACACACACAATTTCCAAGCTTTATATTATTCTTGTTTTATTTTGTTGTTATTCATTTATTATTTTTAATTTAACATCCACCATCCTCTGATATGACAATTTTTCACTGAATATCATAAAAGTTAGTAGCTTTTCAATAAACCTAGTTGTTACTTCTTTAAAAAAATAAAATAAAATATCCATTTTACAACCCATGATTTTCTATATAATTTGTTTGATCATGAACTATTCTTCATGCATAGATCTGAAAGGTATTTTATGCTCCCTTAATTTGCTTATGAAATCATGCTTTATGTCAAAATCATATACCTATCTGCATGGAGTTTATCTTGTTATATGTTGTGAGATACTGTTCTATGTCTAGTTTCTACTAGACTGCTTTCCATATTTCCTAGCAGTTTTCATTGAAAAATAAGTTTTTGCCCTAATAACTTGGATCTTTGAGTTTCTCAAACAAAGGTTATGATGGTCAAAATGAATATTTTGATTGCATTAAATTACTTTGGTATATTATGTGCCTAATCCATTCTGTTTATAAATTATATGTTTCGATGATTACTGCTCTGAGTGTAGTCTGAGCTCTGGTATTGTTAACCTGTGTTGCTTCACCTTTTTTCCCATTGATTCCAATGATACTTTTGGCCTTTTCTTCCCCAAGATGAATTTAGTTGTTTTTTTTTTCTAGCTCTACAAAATAATTCATTTTTTGTGGTTTTATTGATATTGCATTGATAAGTAAATTAATTTAAGTAGTATTGTAATTTTTATTATCTTGGCTCTGCATACCTATGAACAATGAATATTTCTCCAATTATTTACATTGGTCTTTATTTCTATGAATATACATACAAATATATATCTATATGTATATATGCATGTGTATATACACATACATATATATATACATTTAATCCTGTGTATATGTACACATATGTATATATGAGTGTGATTTCCTTCTTTGAACTAGTTCATATGAGTGAGGTTCTAGCATTGTCTACTTCTCCCTTTTTTCCAAACATTGTAAAAACTCTTTGTTTCCTGACTCTTATGTTAGACATTTTTTCCCGTTCTTCTTCTCCCTTTCCCCTTTTTCCAGTGCACCCTTTTTACTCACCATTCCATTTTTTAAAATCATCTCAACATAATAGACACATACCATGCCCTCTTTCTATGAAAATACCTTCTAACTGCCCTAATAATGATAAGGTGCTCAGGCAATGGAGATAGATAAAGAGAGAGAGAGAGATTGAGAGATATAGACATATATGTGAGTAATACACAAACACACACATATATGTATATATATATGCACATACATATGTACACTTGACCTAGAAATACTGTAATTTTATAGGTACCCCAAAAGATCAAAAAAGGAAAAAGATCCATAAGTGCAAAAATATAATTTGATTTATTTATATGTGTACATGTACATATACATATATGCACACATGCATACATAGCTATTTGTGTGTATATGTCTGTGTATGAAACCTTCCCACATAAGAAGCTGCACAGTTTAACATTACATCCCTTCTGATTTATCTTTCATGTTTGTCTTTTTATGCTTCTCTTGAGTCTTGTGTGCAAATGCCAAATTTCCTATCAGCTGTTGTTTTTTTTTTCCCATTGTTGCTTGAAAGTCTGCTTTTTTATTAACTATTCATTATTCTCCTGTAGAATGATGCTAGTTTTGTTGGGTAGCTTTTGTTTGATTGTAGTCTCAACTCTTTTACCTTCCAGAATATAATTTCTCAAGGTCTCTACATCTCTGTAGTGGTAGCTACTAGATCTTTTGTAATCCTGATTGTGGTCCCATAGTATTAGAATTATTTCTTTCTGCCTACTTACAGTAATTTCTTCTTGAAATGGATGTCTAAAATTTGATGATTATGTTCTTACAAGTTTTCCTTACAGGAGCTGATGAATGAATTCTTTCAATTTCTACTTTGTCCTCTCCTTCTATGATATTCAGTGAGTTTCCTTTATAATTTCTTGAAATATGATATTATCTCTTTTTTAAATGGGCTTCAGGTAGTTCCATAATTCTTAAAACATCTCTCCTTTTCTCTAACAGGACAGAAAGAGAAAATGATAAATGCTGGGGGCAATGTGGAAAAAGTGAGACATTAATGCACTCTTGGTGGAGTTGAGTACTGGTCCAACTACTCTGGAAGGCAATTTGGAAGTATACCCAAAGAGTTGCATAATTTCCATATCTTTTGGCTCAGGAAAACCACTAAGTCTGTATACCAAAGGGATCAAAGAAAAGGGCAAAACTATCTATATATAAATACACACACATACATACACACTTACATATATACATATATATGTATATTACAGTATTACTTTTTGTGGTGACAAAAATGGAAATCAAGAGGATGTCCATCAAGTATGGTGTATGATTCTGATGGAATGCTATTGTGCTATAAGAAATGGCAATCAGGATGGTGTCAGAAAAATCTGGGAAGACTTACATGAACTGATGGAAAGTGAAATGAGCAGAACCAGGTCAACATTGAACATGGTAATGACAATATTGTAAGAATGATCAGCTGTGAAAGACTTAGCTATATTGATCAAGACAATTATCCAAGATAATTCCAAGGGACCCATGATGAAAAATTCTATCCACCACCAGAAAGAAAATTGATGAATTCTGAATGAAGATTGAAACCTATTTTTTCTTACTTTATTTTTCTTGTTTTATTTTTTGTCTGTGATTCAATTTCCAATATGCCTAATAGGGAAATGTTTTACATGATTTCACATGTATAATTTGTATCAAATTGATTGCCTTCTCAAGGAGTAAGGTTTGGTTGGAAGGAGGTACAGAATTTGGAGCTGAAAATATTTTAAAAATGATTGCTATTTATATGTAATTGGGAAACATTTAAAGAAATGAATAAAATCTATTTTTAAAATATCTCACGTAGATATATTTTCCAGGTTGTTGTTTTTCTGATTAGATATATGAAATTTTCTTCTTTTTTTTTCCAATTTCTGACTTTTTTTTTTTTACCATGTCTTGCTGCCTTATAGAGTCATTGGCTTCCATTTGACCAATTCTAACTTTTAAAGAATTAATTTCTTCCAGAGGCAAAGCCCAAATGGCAAAACAAAGGCAGGGATTAGCCTGAGCCCCGCCCCCCCAATCCCTCCAAATGCCTTAAAAATGACTCTGAACAAATTCTAGAGCAGCAGAACCCACAAAAAGACAGAATAAAACAAATTTCCCATCCAAGACCACTTGGAAGGTCATCAGGGTAAGAGAGCACAGTCCAGCACAGGCTGCACCAACACAGACTGGGGCTCAGAAAACCAGGAGCAGGACTTGGGAGTAATTGAATCAACAACAGCAGAGGCTGCTTCCAGAGTTTTCAGTCCACAGAAGGTAAGGGGGTCAAGCAGCTGCTCAGACTGAAACTACAGGGATGTTTTTGCTGGCACAGAGGTGGTACTCTGTTGCTTTGCCCATGCTGAGATTCATGTCACAGTCATGGGTGACGGTCATAGGTGAGTAGGAGCATAGTGTGAACTATGGAGTCTGAATGAAGATGGAAGCCTACTATTTGCTCTCCTTTTTTTTTTTTGTTTGTTTAGTTTTGTTTTGTTTCTTTCTCGTGGTTCCTCCTATTGGTTCTAGTTCTTCTTTACAACATGACTAATGTGAAAATATGTTTAATAGGAATGTATATGTAGACCTTATATCAAATTGCATGCCATCTTGGGGAAGGGGGAGGGTAAGGAGGGGGAGAAAATTTAGAACTCAAAATCTTATGGAAGTGAATGTTGAAAACTAAAATAAATTAATTAATTAAAAAAAGATAGGCAGAAACGTATTGGTTGCAACGTGTACCAATGTAGATTCCTGCATAGATGAGATCATACTGGATTTGGTTATTTGGGTATTTAGTGTAGTCTCCTTCACTTTCTTTGTTTCCTTATGGGCAAATTCATACTGATTTTCGTGAGACATTGTGACCAATAGAAACTCAACGTTAAAAACAACCATAGAGTCGCCCAAGTGCCAGAACAGCAGGTGGTAACCCGCAGAACTTTTCTCTCTAGACAGAGCGGCAGACGAAGTGACCGTGACCGTTCCGCAGTGTCTGCCCTTTTCGACCAGCTTTGTCTTCCCTCTCCTCTGGTTGTGTGTTGGCCCGAATCCAGCAGTGCAGCCACCCAGCGGTTTTAATCAATATGTCCCAGAAGGATCCCTGCAGAAACAAGCCTGTAAAATACAGAAATACTTTGCAAACCAACAACTACATGGAGTCTAAGTGTGAAGCTGTCATCCAAGAGTTGCATAGGTGCTGTGTGTGGTACCCCAAAGGGAGATCTCTTGTCTCTTCAGGATTTGAGAAGGAAGATGAAGAAAGGAAGAAGCTTAAATCTGCATCCAAATGAATTTCTGTTCTGTGTTTTTCATCCAGGAGATATTTGTTCTCCTTAATAGGTTTTCTCAGGTAGTAAACTAAAGCAAAATGGAAATTTACTTATAGGTTTAGTCAATAGATATGCCACTTAGGCAAAAGAATAAAAAGATAGCAAAAAAAATCTGGTCTGAACAATTTATTAAAAGCAAACATGTTTTTGTTTCAATGCAAACTTTTAAAAAATTACCTGTTTAAAATAAAATGTTTTAAATGCAAAAAAATAGAAGTTTCTGTTATCATGATGATGATGAGGATAAGGATGATGAGGATGATATTGATGTTGATGATGATGAGCAGCACCATCATCATACTTAAAAGTTTATACAATGCCTTCTTCTTGGCAACTTGTGAACTCATATGAATTATAATTGTCACTGTTAGAAGTTGATCCCATTTATCTCCTGACTCTAAAATCACTCTTTCCACAGCCTCACATTTACTATGCTTAAATACCTCCTTCAGTCTTTGGGAAAAAATTCTCCATAGATTCACACAATGGTAGAGAAAAAGCAATCTATACCCAGTCTCAGCAAAGCTTTTCTCTTTGTTCTTATATTATTCATATGTGTCATATGGATCTTTACTACTAGATGAAATAATACACTTTTTTATTATCAAGCTAGTGTGGTAACATAATAAGGGATATCCATGCAAAGTGTGTAAGAGTGGGATTGAGGGAGAGCTTTCTGTTCTCTGCAGGACTTCAGCTGATTTCTCTCCTCCAGTTGAACCACATAATATTATTTTAATAAGAAATTAACACATAGAGGAGGTTAACAAGGTTAGAAAAAGAAGAATATGGATTTTGATATATTATACATGTAATGCTTATTAAACTTTTGGGATGCAAGCAAAAAAAAGTAATCTTTAATAGTATATATTCCATGAATATGAGATATTTCAATGAAGTATCACTGCCCTATTCTGCATATTTACTGAAATGGTAATGAGACTCCTGCATGATCTTTTATAAAAGCTTGATTCTAAAATAAGCTCTCCTTTTCCTGAGCAACATATATTAACTTCCAGCTTAATCTTAAGAATTTACTTTTGGATAAATGTGGGAGTTGAAATAATGATTGTTCTTAACCCCCGCCCCGAGATAATAACTGACCTGCTAGTTTTTTTTAATGAAAGACACGTGAAGCTACCTGAATTAATTTTGTATACTTAGAGGACATTAGCAATCACTGAATTGGTTGAGCAACATTGATAAAATGTGGTGACAACAGTTTTAATATCTTTGAAACACTAGCACAGCAGGCTTAACTTTTGTACCATGAGTAATCAGAAGATTCCTATAGAAAGATGTGAAGAAAAGAAGGAACTGAAAAGCTAATTTATGCTATCAAGACTCAGATGTTTTCAGTGCACATATAGGTGACTATCCAAAATGGTAACCACAAACAACAGAGTGTCAATCAAAGTAGAGAGATATTTCTGACAGAGCTGAAGAGCTCAGTAAGTAAAGAATACATATTTAGTTGATTTTTTGGAGATACTTAAAAGCATAGGCCCACAACACCTTCATAGTGTAAGTATTTATAATATTTTGTTGCTGCTTTGGATTCTGATTTTTACATTGCTTTTATTTTTAATAACCAACACAGTCAACTGCCAAAAAAAATCCTTATTTGTTAAAAAAAAACAAAAACAAAAAAGTAAGGAAAAAAACCACTTCAAATTGTCTGATCATGTGTTAAATATTATGAACCCCAAATTACTCACTCTGTCTCTTTGTGGAAGAAAGGGAATACATTTCATCAACAATCCCCTAGAATCAACACTTGTAATTATACTACTATTAATTTTGACATCGTGTAATTATTAAGCATTGCTATCATGTCTTCTTTGATCTTCACATTTTCCCTAATGTAACTAGAAACAAGCAAAACCTTTCTTATCTTCCTTATCTATCCTCACTAGTTACAGCTTCAATTCATTCTGAGTTTTAGCAGTCCTAACTTTATTTTTGGACTCCACACTCTACCCTTTTGTATTCTTCCTCAGTTACCTTCCTATTACTTCTCCTTTCTTCCACCTTTTCTACAGGTGTTTGTTAAGCACCTACTATGTTTTGGGCAATGTGCTAAGCATTTATAGATATTATCTCATTTGATCTATTCTAATATTGCAGATTATTGCTCGTGTAAATAGTCTGAAATTAAAAACAAAAACTAAAAAAAAAAAAAAAACGAAACTCAGTGCTGCTCTCTATGCCTAAACTGATTTCAAGTCAGGACATGTCTACAGACAATGTGAACAAGTTAATTATTAAAAGAGAACAAAGTATACAATATGACATTAAGGGATAACAAGATAGGAGAGAGGTAGGATATTTTCAGCCTAACCAAAAAAGATGGAGAAAGAAAAAAAAAAGGTTCCCCCCAGTACAGCTGATATAATCATACCTGTCTATTGTAGATCATGATGCTGATCACACTAGGTTTTTGTTATTTGTTTGTTTGTTTGTTTGTTTTTTCCCCATGAATATTAAACAATCTCTGCCCTATATCCTAGTGTTCTTTTACCTGGCCAAACTATTTACCAATTGTATTCCTCCTGTGCTCACTCATCCATCTCTCAGATTCAGTACTATCTTCCTGAACAAGGCTAAGCTATAATCTCAAATTATCTCCTTCCAAGGAGCTATCTCATCAGTCACTGGAAGCTTACAAGAGGGGCTACAAAAAGGCAGGTTTTTGTTGTCATTGTTGTTCTTTTTATCTTGAAATGTTTCAGTCTTCACCATTAAAAGAGTATTTGAGACATTTATTTTCCCAGGAACTTGGTAAAATAGAATTGTAATTGCATCCTCAGTTGCCCTAGAAATATTCAGGAAAAGGGACAGATAGATGAATAGACAGGACATGAACTGAATACCTACTACAGGAAACACCAGGCACAGTGCTGAGAATACAAACAAAGAAAACAAGGTGGTCCTTACTGTCAAGAAATGTAGATTTTAATAAAGGAAGATATCAAATAGAAATAAATTTACAATATAAGCCTCAAGATCAGTTAATTCTTCACTAGAGAACATTTTTTGGGTAAAAATGAGTTTATATGTATTTATGTATATATTATGTATGTATATATATGTGTATGTGTATGTGTATGCTTGCATGTGTCTATGTATATGTGTATATATGTGCATATTGTGGGTATGTGGGTGTATGTATGTATATGTGTACATATGTATATGTATACATGTACATATATATGTCTCTGTGAGTGTGCACACACACATATATGTATATATCTCTCTCTCTGTATATATATTTTATTTTTGAGGATATTTTTACTCTAAGTCCCAGGGTTTTATGTTTCAAAACACTAAATTTTATTCCAATATCAAAAGCTATAAGAGAGGAAAGACCAACAAAGGTATTTATGATAATTTTATTTGTTTGTTTTTACAAATGATATGACCAAAGTTTTTATTAAGCCAATTAGTTAAAAACTCAAGGACTCATCCTTCTTCTTTTGTTTATTATGTTAGAATTACAACAATTAACTAATTTTCATGGCATCATAGATTTAGAGTGAAAAAGTTCACTAACAGTCATGTAATCTAATTCTGTAGTTTTTCTAATCAGAAAAATGACATGTCCAGAGAGTTTAAATGATTTGCCCAAAATTATTCATGTTATAAGATCCTAATCCAGGATGTAAACAGAATTCCTTCATGTCTAAATCCATAATATTTTCCATTTTTTAAGGCACTCATAGTTTAACAGACATTTATTAAACACTTATTATGGTCAAAGCAATGGACAAAGATTATTTTCAAATCTTAAAAATGAATCTTTTCCCTCAAACAGGGTAAAATGCAATTCTTATAATATAGCTCATACAATTGTGCCAAATGAATACAATAAAAGTTTTCCTATTATAATGGTCAAGGAAAAAAGTAAACATAATTCCTAAAGAATGTTTATTTTTTTGCATTTAAATTAATTTATTTATTTTTAGTTTTGAACAATCACTTCCACATGATTTTGAGTTCCAAATTTCTCCCCACCTCAACACGGGTTTATTACTGAATACCCCTTCCCCTAAACTGCCCTTCCTTCTATCAACCCCCTTCTCTTATTCCCTTCCCATTCTATTTTCCTATAAGGCAGAATAGATTTCTATACCCCATTGCTTGTGTATCTTATTTCCCAGTTGCATGTAAAAGCAAATTTTACCATTTGTTTTTTAAAACTTTGGGTTCTAAATTCTCTCCCTTCCTCCCTCCCCAGCCACCCTTATTGAGAAGACAAGCAACTCAATACAGGTTATACATGTGTAGTCATGCAAAACACTTCCATAATAGTCATGTTGTAAAAAACTAACTATATTTCCTTTCATCCTATACTACCCTCCTTTGATTCTATGCTCTCCTTTGACCCTGTCCCTTCTCAAAAGTGTTTGTTTCTGATTAGCCCCTCCTCCAATCTGCCCTCCATTGTATCATCTCCCCATCTCTTATCCTCTTCCGCCCTATTTTCCTGAAGGGTAAAATAGATTTCCATACCCCGTTGTGTATGTTATTCCCTCCTTAAGTCAAATCCTACAAGAATAAGATTCACTTATTCCTTCTCACCTTCCCCCATTTCTCCTCCACTGTAAAAGCTTTTTCTTGTCTGTTTTATGTGAGATAATTTACCCCATTCTACCTCTCCCTTTCTCCTTCTCCCATTATAATCCTCTCTCACCCCTTAATTTTATTCTCCAGATATCACCCATTCATCTTCAACTCAACCTGTGCCATCTATCTATCTATCTATCTATCTGTCTGTCTGTCTGTCTGTCTGTCTGTCTGTCTCTCTCTCTCTCTCTCTCTCTCTATATATATATATATATACATATACATATACATGTAATTATTTCCCTCCACCTGCCCTAATACTGACAAAAGTCTCATGCATTACAAATATCATCTTTCCACGTAGGAATGTAAACAGTTCAACCTTAATAAGTGTCTTGTGATTTGTCTTTCCTGTTTACCTCTTCATGCTTCTCCTCAGTCTTGTATTTGAAAGTAGAATTTTCTCTTCACCTCTGGTCTTTCCATCAAGAACGCTTGAAAGTCTGGGGCAGCTGGGTGGCACAGTGGATAAAGCTCCAGCCTTGGAGTCAGGAGGACCTGAGTTCAAATCCGGTCTCAGACACTTACTAGCTGTGTGACCCTGCGCAAGTCACTTAATCCTGATTGCCTCACCAAAAAAAAAAAAAAATGCTTGAAAGTCTTCTATTTCACTGAACGTCCATTTTTCCCCTGGAGGATTATACTCAATTTTGCTGGGTAGGTGATTCTTGGTTGTAATCCTATCTCCTTTGACCTCCAGAATATCATACTCCAGGACTTCAGGTCTCTTAATGTTGAAGCTGCTAAATCTTGTGTTATCCTGATTGTATTTCCACAATACTTGAATAGTTTCTTTCTGGCTGCTTGCAATATTTTTCCTTTACCTGGGAATGCTGGAATTTGGCTATAACATTCCTAGGATTTTTCCTTTGGGGATCTCTTTCAGGAAGTTATCGGTAGATTCTTTCAATTTCTATTTTACCCTCTGGTTCTAGAATATCAGGGCAGTTTTCCTTGATAATTTCTTGAAAAATTATGTCTAGGCTCTTTTTTTTGATCATGGCTTTCAGGTAGTCCAAAAATTTATAAATTATCTCTTCTGAATCTATTTTCAAGGTCAGTTACTTTTCCACTGAGATATTTCACATTGTCTTCTATTTTTCATTCTTTTGTTATTGTTTTATATTTTCTTGATTTCTCATAAAATCATTAGCTTCCATTTGCTCTATTCTAATTTTTAAGGAAGTATTTTCTTCAGTGAGCTTTTGAATCTCATTTTCCATTTGTCCAGTTTTGTTTTTTAAGGCATTCTTCTCCTCATTGACTTTTTTGGACCTCTTTTGCCATTTGGGTTAAGCTATTTTTTAAGGCATTATTTTCTTCAGTTTTTTGGGAGGTCTTGTTTAGCAAGCTATTGACTTGCTTTTCATGATTTTCTTGCAACACTCTCATTTCTCTTCCCTGTTTTTCCTCTCCTTCTCTTATTTCACTGAATGACCATTTTTTCCCTTGAAGGATTACACTTAGTTTTGCTAAGTAGGTTATTCTTGGTTGTTGGGGATGGGATCTACCTGGAAAATCTCTAACCATTGGAGGTTAGTAGGGGTAAAGGCAAAGGCCTTCTCTGGATCATCTGTCCTTGACTGTACGTACCCTGGACTTGCTTTGCTGCTGAGTAAACATTTGCTGAGTCCCGTGGGAAAGCACATAGTCACAAGTAAACAAAGAAGTCTTAAAATAGACAAATAATCTTCACCCTGAAGTGATGCTCCTCCAGAGCATCTTATCTAGTGAGAACTTTGTATCTTTAGCTCGTGCTCTTGGGAAAGTATAAATCATCATTCACTTTTATATATAAAATCTCAAGCTTCACTAGAAATAAACAGTCCTGTGGCTGATCACCCTTGATTCTCCTAGCCCGGCTTTTTTTCCTCTCTATTTTTCTGTACTGCTCATTCGCCAGCTGCTGGCACTTGGTTATAATCTTATCTCCTTTGGCCTCTGGAATATTATATTATATGCCCTGTAGTCCCTTAATGTAGAAGCTGCTAAACCTTGTGTTATCCTGATTATGTTTCTACAATCCTTGAATTGTTTCTTTCTGGTTACTTGCAATATTTTCTCCTTGACCTGGGAACTCTGGAATTTGGCTATGATATTCCTAGGAGTTTTCCTTTTGGGATCTCTCTCAGGAGATGAATAATGGATTCTTTCAATTTCTATTTTGATCTCTGGTTCTAAAATATCAGGGCAATTTTCCTTGATAATTTCTTGAAAGATGATATCTAGGCTCTTTTTTTGATCATGACTTTCAGATAGTCCAATAATTTTTAAATTCTCTCTCCTGGATCTATTTTCCAGGTCAGTTGTTTTTCCAATGAGATATTTCACATTCTCTTCTATTTTTTCATTCTTTTGGATTTGTTTTGCAATGTCTTTTTCTCATAAAGTCACAAGCTTCCAATTGTTCCATTCTAATTTTTAAGGAAGTATTTTCTTCAGTAAGCTTTTGGACTTCCTTTTCCATTTGGCCAATTTTGCTTTGTAGGGAATTCTTCTCCTCATTGGCTTTTTGGACCTCTTTTGCCATTTGAGTTAGGCTATTTTTTAAGGTGTTATTTTCTTCAGCATTTTTTTGGGTCTCCTTTAGCAAGATGTTGACTTGTTTTTCATGGTATTCTTACATCAGTCTCAGTTTTTCCTCTACTTCTCTTACTTGCTTCTCAAAATCTTTTTTTGAGCTTTCCATGGCCCGGGACCAATTCATATTTTTCTTGGAGGCTTTGGATATAGGAGCTTTGACTTTGTTGTCTTCTTTTGGATGTATGTGTTGATCTTCTTTGTTGCCAAAGAAAGATTCTGTGGTCTGACTCTTTTTGCTCTGCTTGATCATGATCTCAGCCAATTACTTGAGTTATAAACTTTTTGTTAAGGTAGGGTTCTGCTTCTAGTGTGGAGAATGTACTGTCCCAAGCTTCAGGGGTTTTGTGCAGCTCTTTTCAGAGATACTTCTAGGGACCTATACATTTTCAGTTCTTCTAAGGTGCTATGATCAAGGGCGAGGTGTTTACTCCTTTCCTGTCCTGTGCTGTGGTCTATGAATGACCACAAGCACTCTTTTCTGCCTTGGAACTGTGAGGAGGATTTCTTCTCCACCCCCACTACAAACTCCACCAGGCTTGTGCTCCTCCTTGCCCCAGAACCACCATCCAAAACTGTGACCCAGATCCAAGCACAGGCAAAGCAAGAGAATCCTTTACCATCAGAGAGATCTCTGCAATCTTGCTCTGATCAGCCACATGATTCCTCCTCAGTCTGTGGGCCAGAAGCTCTGGAAGAAGTTGCCACCCATGGTCGCCCTTGGGGACTGGGGCTGGGACTGAGAGCTACTCTCACTGCAGACAGAGACTTTTCCCACTGACCTTCTAAGTTGTCTTTGGCATTCATGGGTTGAGAAGTCTGGATCCACCACAGCTGCCCACAACTCAGTCCTCTAAGGCCTGCTCCAGGTTCACTGAGGCCTGCCTTCCCTGCATGCCCATGCTGAACCATGCTCCTCTCCCAGTCCAGTATGATATACCTTTCTGATCAACCATCCAGGCTGTCTTTGACTGTAAATTTGTTTCACTCTGTCTTTTTGTGGGTTCTGCTGCTTTAGAATTTATTTAGAACCATTTTTATAGGTATTTAGAGGGGTTTTTGGGAAAGCTCAAGGAAGTCACTGCTTTTACTCTGCCATCTTGGCTCTGCCCACCAATGCAGCTCTTTTCAGAAATACTTCCAGGGACCTGTAACTTTTTGGTTCTTCCAAGGTGGTATGATCAAAGGTGAGGTGTTTATTACTTTTCTGGCCTGTGCTCTGGACTCTGATTAACCACAAGCACTCTTTTCTGCCTTAGAACTGTTTGGAGTATTTCCTCTCCACCATCGCCACAATCTCCACCACACTAGCACTCTTCCGTGCCCCAGGACTGCCACCCAGGACTGTGATCCAGATCTAAGCATAGGCAAAGGAAGAGAATCCTGCCTCAGCACCAGCAAAAACATCCCTGCAATTCTCCTCTGATCAGCCACTTGATCCCCCCACTGTCTGTGGGCCAAGACCTCCTGAAGTAAGCACAACCCCGGGGCTGTGCCTGGACTGAGGCCAGGCTGTGCTCCTCTCACACCCAGGTCTGACAGACCTTTCCTACTGACCTTCCAAGTTGTCTTTGACATTTGAGGGTTGAGAAGTATGGAAACCACCATAGCTCCGCATGATACAGTCCCCTGAGGCCTGCTCCAGGTTCACTGAGGCCTCTGCCTGTGTGGCTCATGCTGAACTGTGCTCTGCTCCCAGCTCAGTGCAACAAAACTTTCCCATCAACCATCCAGGTTGTCTTAGGCTTGAAATTTGTTTCACTCTTTCTTTTTGTGTGTTCTGCTGTTATAGAATTTGTTTAGAGCCATTCTTTGCAAGTGTTTGGATGGGATTGGGGAAAAGTTCAAGCAAGTCACTACTTGTACTCTGCCATTTTGGCTTTGCTACCTAAAGAATATTTAAAGAGGAGAAATTTGCTCAGCTGGAAGTGATTGGGAAGGCATCAAGAAGTATATGATATTTGATGTGAACCTTAAAGGACATATATAATTTAGCAAGCTGAGAAAAAGAAGGTACATTTTCAAATTTAGGGATTCCTTGTTTGTAAGTACAGGAGTAAAATAAAGCAAAATGCAACTGGGGAATTTCTACTTTTTTTCAAATGGAATGAGGAGAACACAAAGTGGGACATAATGCAAAATAATATTAGAAAGTGAATTTGGAAGCAGATTGTGAGGTGTGTTAAAAGCTAGGTAAAATACTTTTTATTACATCCAAGAAAAAATAGAGTTACTGAAGATTTGAGCAGGATAGATTTCACATGGGTAGGCCTATATATTAGAAAGGGTATTTATGCATCTATGCGGAAAACTTATTTGGGATGTTTGAGGTTAGGATCAAAGATAACAATTGGGAGGCTATTACAATAATTTAAATGAGAGGTGATTACAGCCTTGATTAAACATGTGCCTGAGATGAGGTAATCAATAGAAATACATTTTATAGGATTTAATGATTTTCTTGGATGATAATTCTAGGTATGGTGAAGGTTATTGGCAAAATAGTCACTTTAAAATGAACTAGTAAACTAAACTTCTTACCCTCACCCTGGCAGAAATCATGATTCTCAATATAAAGTTTTACATTTTAGTGGATGGGAAATAAGGATGTCCCAGTGAAGGTATTTAGCTCTGTTGTGACCATCTGATGACCTTTAATGTATCATTTTAGTAAAATATACTGGAGTGATGACAATAGCCCACAGTAGTGTTAAATCATCCTTACTTGATGTAAGTTTCTCTCTATCTCCATCTTTACTTCCTTGTATTAAAGTTTAAATTCACTAGCTTTTATTCTGTTACTAGTGGAAATGAAAAAGTCATCCATTTTATTCCTTGAAATATTCTCTTAATGACTGTTATCTAAATCTAGTCTTCTAACTGTACTAAATATCTTATTCCTTATATTTTTCCTTACAGAAATTAGTTCTTAGTTCTTTATATATTCATGTGATTCCCATTCAAGTATTCTGATTGTTTCCAGATATGTTAAATAGTAGGACCTAATTAAGGGAGTAGTTTCCAAAATGAAAATCTCAAATAGCTTCCATTATATATCTAGAAAGTAACCTCAAGAAAAATTGTTTCTAGCTTTAAGAGTTCAGGTATAGAAGGAGAAGGAAGAGTAAAACACAATGATAAATAAAATGAGGAGAATCCATCTTTAGTAATGGCTCAGTACTCACATTCCTTTAAGCCACCTGAAGACCTATTGGCAAATGTAGAGTTTGAAAACCCTGCTGGCATAACAGAGTGAAAGAGCCTTAATCGTCGAAACATCAAGGCTGATGGCATTATAGAAATTCATACTCACACACAAACAAGGTGCTTGACACAGATGAATAATTGATGGGTTTGCACATTTCACTGTTACTCACTGGACTGAACAAAAACCTCAATCTTAAGATAAGTTTTATTATTTTTTTGATCTGTTTTCTTTTGTAAACAGTCCTTTGGTATTTTCAAAAGAGAGGGAAGATTCTTTCTCTTGAGATTTTATGTAGAATGCCTGTGAAAAATATTACTGATAGTACAGCATTTAATGTGACTTAAGAAGGCATATTCAGAATGTTCTATGATAAACACTACTTCTAGCAACATGAAAACTAGCTACATGTGATTTTTAAAGAATATTCAAATATGCAAACTTTAAATAACTGTTTTCTAAGATTTCCCCCATTTTGTTATAATGATTAATCTTTTCTTTTTCATATAGTTTATACAAAATATTTTTTTAAACTCTTGTAATATTTAAGACTGTTTTTGGACCTTTTTTTTAAATAAGGCTTTTTAGAATTTTCTTAGAATCAAAATCTCTAAGGTAATTTTCAGTTGTAAAATTATATGAACAATCAATTCATCAGTCTTTATTTAGTATTTACTATGTACCAGCAACTGGACTAAGTGCTGAGGATTTAAATAACTTATAAAAATAATCCATGTCTCTGAAAAAATATATTTTTCTGGTTATTAATATTTCTTAAATCAGAAAGAAATTCTGTTTGGTCTCCATTTTGTCATTGATTCAAGAAGATGCTTAGGAAAAGATCTTAGGAAAAACCAAAGAATCCAGATATATTTTGTGTAGTACTATTAATGATAAATGCCATGTATAAAATGCTTTAATGACTTCAAAGAACCTGACATGTTATTTCATTTCAGTTTCAAAACAACCTATGAGGCAAATATAGTACATACAGTAATATAGTAATATGGCATATAGTAAGATTCCATAAGATTATGGATTTGAAACTGGAAATAATTTTAAATGCCATACAGTCCAACTCCTCTTTTTTTCACACAAGCAAAATGAAACACATTGTAACTAAATTCTTTGCCCAGGGTCACACAGCTACTAAATACTTGACTAATACTAAATAAGAGCTGAGTCTTCTTAATTCCATTTTCCATGTTCTAGCCTCTCTGTGAGGCTGCCTCAATAATAATGCATTTTCATTAAAAGCTAAGTGGTATTTTATAGTACACTGGATTTTGAGTCAAAAAAGACCAATTTCATATCGCCTCTCAAATACTTATTAGCTGTGTGACTTAGTGCATGTAATCTAACCTCTCTGACTCAATTTCTTTATCTGTAAAGTGAGAGGGTTGGATTCAGTCACTAAGATCACTTCCAGCTCTAAATTTATAATTCTGTAGAATTTTAATGTTGTTTACAAACTATTTTTCAATCAACAACCCTGTGAGCAACGGAATAGTAGCATTTCCTCATTTTGAAACATCTAGAAGACAAGCAGTATGGTCCATTACATAGGTGATAATAATTAGAACTCAGACTTGAATCCAGTTCCTCCCTCCCCAAGTCCAATACTCAAAATCATGAAATGTAAATTAATTTTGTACTAAATATGTTTTCTCTAAATTTGTTTTCTTTTATTGAAAAAAATTGTGAGCAAATAAATTGATTCATTGAAATAAAAAAGAGGGAAGGGAAATAAAACCAAATAATGGAAATTCTGAACCTATCAGAGAGACTATATTAAATATGAAATGATCTTCCCAGGGATATGATGAAAGGCCAGATACTTAAACTTTGGCCTTACAAATGCCAAGGTATTTGGTAAAGAATAAAATCTTACACTTGCTCTATTAAATAATCTAATATCCACTCTACCCCAGTCTCTGTTTCTAGTAATTAAGTGAAGGAAAGAGAGAATCTATAGTGAGGACCATAGACATTTCCTCTCAAGCAGCAGAAGAGAAATGCCAATTGTGTTGACTAAACTGAAAACTTAGATGAATTTTCACTAAAAATATCCCTTTGAATTCCAGATGGCTAAATTGGCAAGCATCCCTGCATCATAACTTATGACAAAATTAGCTGTTCCATGCATAAAACACTCATGCAATGACTCAGGTGACAAACTAAATGCTCGTCACAAAATTCACTAAGGTTTGGATGTCTACAGCTAAATGGGCTTTCCCCACTTAAATTTTGACAGTCTATATTCTGAAGCCATTAGGCTCCTCTATGCATGATCACATACTATTTGTAAGACACCATATTATACTACAGTAACACGACCCTCCTGAACACATTCTAAGAGTAAATGCATTGAACTAGAATGGTTTAACCATTGCAAAGCATTAAATGAAAAGTATTCCATATATGCCTGCCACACTAAAAAAAAAATAATGAAAATATTTTCCAAAATATTTCATATTTAGCTATGTAAAAGTCTATTAGAACATACAATTTGACAGAGAATAAAGACATTTTAATATATTCCAAATTTACCACCTTAATATTTGCATTGTGAGATTGTCTTGAAACTGATCCTTTATTTTATTGCTCATCTCCATAAAGAAATTAATGTATATGTACATATAGACACACATGGGATATAAGGATAAAGATATGAAACTTGCTAGCTAAAAAGAAATTACCTTTTAATTATCCACAAATTATACTCTGTCCATAAATTTGTCATTAGTCATACTGAAACAATAAAATATAATAATAAAAATAAAAATAATAAAAATTAATTAATTAATATTATTATTATTAAAATAAAATATTACTGGAATAATATGAAACTTTTTCCTATGATCTAATATTATAATATATTTCTGTCATAGATTGTCATAGATTTCATTTTAATTTCAAATACCTTCATTTTACAAAAAACTAGAAACTTATTGCAGCATAAGTCAATGTAATCTTCCACCAATTTTTTTTTCATCTAGGCTTCCATGGGCTCACATTCTTCTCATCATTACCACAAACCTCCTCAAACTTTATTACATTTCTGAAATAGATGAGGCCATTTCCCATTTTGGTCAGCCCTATTTCTTGCTCTGCCACCTTTCTTCCTGTTGTTGGCTTATACCACAAGAGGTCTTGCTACTTCCGGTGGCCTACATAAATGTGATATGGGACTAGCATCTCCCTCAGAGACAGCATTTGAGGAAGATGTGCATTTGATTCAGTCTTACTGAAATTGTTCAAATTAGTTTAGGAACACATCTCTTTGAATTTACTTCAAAGTTTGTAGTACATGCTTTATACTCTCAGTGTTTCTTAATGAGTTTTTGTATCCTGGAACTCTTGACAACCTAGTGAAAGCTATAGACTGCTCAGAATGATGTTTCTAAATGCACAAATTAAACTTAGATTAAAAAGGAAACCAAGTATATTGAAATTAAGATGAAATTAAAAATTTACCATCCAAATACACAGATACCCTGGAATCTATCCATGGATCCCTTAGCAGTCTTTGGGTCCCAAATTTAGAACTCCTTCTTTAGATTATCCTTGAAGGTGACAAATCTTCATATATTTAGGATGGATTCCATTTTTTTTGTAAATAGTCCAAAAAAACCCACCCTTTTCAGAGGCCAAACTACTAAATACAGTTGATGCTTAGACTGGTTAATATGATTTGTGACTCTTAAAAAAACTATCAATAAAAGAATGAAAACTCTTTTCTAATGTGTTTCATAATTAGACTCATTGCAAGGTTCTAAATGAGGTACTCCAAAACTTTTCTGAGCTTCTGAGTATTATTTTATGGAAGGTTTAGAGTATCCCAGAGTAATGATTTTGAAGGGCAACCCTCTTTTGCATATACAAGGTTGTATATGCTGATCTTTAATGATTTCTGTTAATTTGATAGTCACACAATACTTACAGTAAGGAAATGTTGTTTTAGTGCCCAGGTAATATATCCGTTTTATGTCTCTCTCTTCCACCTTCTTGTCCCCACACATGGAACACTCAACTGAACCTAATCTCTCCAAGGTTATCAATGATCTCTTATTTGCCAAAACTCAGAGCTTTTCTTCATTCCCTATTCTTGACTTCTTTGCAATATTGGACAAAACTGAACACTTCCTTCCTTGTCCCTTCCCCCCCAGATGCTCTTGGCACTGTTCTTTCTATATTCTATTCCAACCTGTTTACCTGATTCTCAGTTTCCTTTGCTGGATTATCATCTATGTTTTAATCCCTAGCTGTGGCTCTTTCCTGGGCCATATTCACTTCTCTAAACACATTCTTTCTTAGTGGCCTCATCAGATCACATTAACTTAATAATAATTTATATGCAGATGACTCCCAGAACTAAATATCCAGACCTAATCCCTTTTCTAAATTCTGTTTCTACCTCCTGACTATTGTGAACTGTATATCCATCTGCTATCTCAAAATTAAATGTAAAAAAATAGAACTAGATTCTTTGTAAAATCCTCCAGTTTCAAAACTTTTAAAAAGTTTTTGTTGAAAGCAATACCATCTCTCTAGTTTTACAGATTCACAAACTAAGAACGATGATCAACTTTTCTTTCTGCTCAGAATGTAACATGGTACTATGTAAAAAGCATGGGATTTGTAGTCAATAGAACTGAGTTCAGATCTTGGCTCTACCAATTAATACTTTTGTGATCTTGAGCAAGTCACTTAACCTCTGGTTTTAGTTCCTCATCTGTAAAATGAAGAGATTGTACTATATCAGGAAGACAAGTTCAAATCTTGCCTCAGACACTTACAAGCTGTGGACCCTGGGCAAATTACTTAACCTCTTTTTGCCTCAGTTTCCTCATTTGTGAAAATGGGGATAATAATAGCACCTACATCCCAACGTTATTGTGAGAACCAAATGAGATAATTATTATAAAGTGCTTAGCACAATGCATGGCACAAAACTACTATATAAATGTTAGTTATTATTATTCATTGCTAGTTTATTATTATTATTATTACAGATTGCTTCTAATGTCATTATTAGCTCTAGATCTATGATCCTATTATCTTTGCCTCACATTTCCAATAAATTGTCAAATCTTTTTTTTTAATTTTATTTTTAATTTATGGAATAAAACTAGCATTTCCATAACATAGTACAATAAGGAAAGATGATTGTTCATGAAACTACAAATCTACCATGCACAACATGCCATTCATTTAAAAAAATCTTCTTCTTTCTACCTCTATCATACCTCTTACATCCATTCCTTTTTCTCTACTCACACATGCACCAAGCTAATTGTCATCATCTCTTGCCTAGACTACTACAATAGCTTCCTAATTGTTGGCCCTACCCCAAGTCTCTAATCCCATGAATTAATCTTTCATATAGCTACCAAAATGATATTCCTAAAATACAGGTCTTATCCCTGCTCAGCAACTCCTACTGGCTCCCTCTTGCCTCTAAGTTGATTTATAGAACTCCTCTGCTTTTGAAAGCTTTTCACAATCTATTGTCACAGGCTTATTTCCCATTACTCATTACCAGTGGAAAGCTGGTGGTTCAATGTATCTTGGTTCCATTTAATAATCTGATAGTCAGATAGTTTTTGCAAAGGCATATTTACTTCAAAGATATAGTCAGAACAGACAGAAACATTTTCCCCTATCCAACAGCTGAGGACATGATATCTCCTTTCACCACCATTTTAGATTTCCATTCTAGATCAGTTCATAAATTAGTATAGTTCCAACAAGCTCCAAGTCCAAATCAACCACTTTCCTCCAGCTTCCCTGCTGGATTGGTATCAATATCTGACCTAGAATCTTGTCTCCAAGTTTGCCATAGCTCAAGCTCCTTGACTCTACTCCCTGTATCTAGAACCTATTCTCAGGACCACAGGGGTTGGGTGGGGAGGTAGAATGGGAAGGGGTGGTGTGTAAGTAGTCACTTTGTTCATGAAAGTCAGGCTTCCAGTGAACAGGACATTCACCTACCTGGACCCCACTGGAAAGAGAAAAAAAGTCTCTCCCAGTTAGATATTTTACAAAACACAGTCAGTTCTAGCTGTGTAGACAGTAGAAAGAGCCTGTTCCCATCCACATGTTAAGGAAGCACAACATGTCTTTTTACAGAAGAAAATCTCTGGTGTCATCCACATAAGTGTTTCAATTTTAAATTATTTAGGCATGTACAAAGCTCTGTTATTACAATCTAATACAAGACTAATGTAAATCAAAGGAAATTGGAAAACCAAAGATCTACTTACAAATTTCTAAGTACTTTTTTTATTATATTTGTATCCTGAAATTGCCCTTTCTAATACACACTCAGATTTGATATAGTATCTATATATATGTATATATATATATACATATATGTGTGTGCATGCATACATACATATATATATGTGTGTGCATATACATACATGCATACGTGCATGCATATATTCACACATATACATATATACATAGTACATACATATACTATAAATAGAAATAGGATCTGAGGATGAAATTTTTGCTACTTTTGTGATGGACTAAGTTTTATGCTTCTGGCTGCATTATCCTAAATCATCCTGGGGAGATGAAAAGTGAGAAAATTTCTGCTTCTCTGAGTCTAGCCTCCTTTATGACAGACCTTTTCTATTAAACATATGCTCCCTCTTCCTATTTGCTGCCCCTTCTTTTTTTGTAATTTTTTTCTATGCCTGAAAATCTTCACTTTAGGAACCTTGACATCCTACTTACTTCTTGCCCATCTCTCAGCCCTCTACTCTCTCCCTCCTGTGACAGCAGAGGAAAGAAACCAAGCAGACATGCCTACAGAGCAACCCATTTCTTTTCTGAGCAGACGGACTTTACATTGTGTGAAATGGCCAGTCAATCAATAAGCAATTATTAAGCACCTGTTATGTGTCAGGCATTGTGCAAAGGACTGAAGGGAAATGATATCCCCTACCCTCAAAAAGTTCACTCTCTAACAAAATAAGAACCCAAACATTCCCATATACTGTGCTTTTGTGATAAGTAGGAATGAAATTTTGTATTCTTGTATTGAGTGCAAAAAATAGCTAGTCATGCGATTTCTTCTTTCTAGATTTAAATCTCATATTTACCTGTTCAGTCACTTAAGGAGCACTTATTAAGCATTTACTACATTCCAGTCACTATACTAATCACTGAGGATAAAAAAGAAAGCAGCTCATGCAGCTCACAATGTATCTTAGACTCCATTGAAACCTCCAAAACTTTTTTTTAATTAATATGAACTGTTGTCTATCCATGTCACCTCTATACTAATGAAATTGTTTGAATCACAGTTTAGAACTTTGTGCAGATGACTACTAATTTTCATCTCATTATATTTGGCCTATTATCCTAGACTATTGAGGTCTTTTGGGATATTGATTTTATCATCCGGTTAATTAGCTAATCTTCATAGATCATGTGACCTGCAAATTTGCCAAGTCACATACACAAGGCAAAAGCTGATGAGGGCCTGAACTAGAGTAGTTGTGTTGGTAGAGATAGTATGGATGCAAATAGGTAGAAGATATTTAACAACAGATTAGATAAAGTAGCCAAGGGAAAGAAGAGTGTGATGTATAAAAATAACATACATGTATATTTTTATATATGTGTATTATTATCTTATAGAGAGGCAAGAAACGAGGCATATAAGTAAGTATACTGTCTAATGCCTTCTTGCTCAATTTGTTTTAAATGATAATGTCTTAGATCCTCTTTTCATTCTTTAAGAAACTTCTCCTTTTAAAAGACCTTGAAAATTGACCTTAAAGTTGCAACTACAACAGATATTTATTCTCTATCAGCAGCAAATTGTTAATACCTCATTATCCAGTTGTATTTCCCTTGCTCTCAGGTCTACTCTTTGTCCTTTTGATAAAACTTCTTAGCAATAAATGTCTGCAATTTGCAATGTCCTTATAAGGTCTCTGCTTTTTGAGACTTAAAAAGAGCATATTTCTGTATAGAGCTATAATAATATATTTTCAGTTTCTCATAGAAATATTAAGTAAAAACTGCATTTTTCTCATAATCTGATGGAGGAATCCTTTCATGTTCATGAACATTGAGTATTTAATTATGTTTCCTGATCATAATTCATGCCAATAATCTACTGATTATATGATAGTACTATAATAAGAGATCAAGGTAAACTAATTCATGAATAGTCCATGGTTTATTATTGTTATTAACCTACATTTTCATTCAATATTGCCTCAAAGTCCCAAGTGATTACATACAAAAGCAGTCTTTCTCGTCTTAATGTGTTAGTAGATTTTACTGATTTTTTTTTTGCTTACTATTTTTGTTCTTTTAAAAAATAGTTATTATGTTCTCTGGAAATGAAAGCATACAAGAGGAAATCTAAGTGATACAAATACATATATGTATACATATAAAAAGTCACATTAACAAAACACACAACTATAAAATTAAAAGAGAGAAGAAAAGAAAAAAGAATGGAAAATGAAGGAAAAAAGAAAATTACGTTTTTACTCTGTCTCCCATTCATATGTCATAAGAACTAAACTATCACATAGTGTGATATCTAAAACTTATATCTTTCCTGAGTTTCTTTGATCCCAGTGGGAGAGCTCCTTTACTTTGTATTATTTGGTATATATTCTCATGAATATACCTTCTCTGACTTTTATTTTGCTACATATTTGGATAAATCAGTTTCTTGACTAAACATCTTGTTTCTTCATTGTTGGAGAGAAAGTTGTTAAACCTTGGATATAAACTTTGCGTTCTCCTTCCTCCTGAAATAAAATACTTCCAAATTGGAAATAATATCCCCTATACTGGCAAAATTTTATGATAATAGATAGATATAATTCTAGCCTGGTCCGCTTCTCTTTGAGGAGAGAAGAGTGATGGCTTCCAGCCCCTACTTCCTTCCTTCCCCTCCTGGTAGGAATTGAGTCTCCCTTGGGGAAGGGTGGAGATGGAAAAGGCTACAGATGTCTTTTCTGCCTTCCTTTGAGCCATGCAACAACATATCCATGCTACATGTAGAGAACAGTCTTTGCAGCATATGAGTCTTCATGACACATATAGTAAAACCATGCTAGAATCCCAAAATCTCATAGTAGGAAGGGAACTCAGAGGTCACATAATGCACCTTTTCTGTACTAGCGTCCACTCTATCCCATACCAGACAAGTGGTCATCCTGCCTTTGTTAGAATATCTCAAGTAAGAAGGAATACCTTACCTTTCAAAACAGCTCATTCTAGGTTTTGAGAGCTCTTACTATTATGAATTGTGCTGTATTAAACGAAAAATGGTCTTTTTGCAACTTCTATTCATTGGTCCTGGATGTGCCCTTGGTGGGTCAAAATTAAATAGGTATATTACTTGTTTTCATCACTAGAGGTCTTCAGGTCCTTAAATGCAGCTATTATATCTTGAAGTCTTTTCTTCAGGCTAAAAATCCCCATTTTCTTTGTCTGCTTTTCATATGACATGAAATTAGGGCCACTCATTACTTTGCCGGTCCTCTTCTGCACAATATCCAAACTATCTATGTTCTTTATTCAATAAAAATTTGTTAAATACCTACTATGTTCTGGGAACTGTGCTAAGTCCTGGGAATACAAATATGACAGACACAGAGACATAGAGAGACACATAGACACAGAGATGCAGAGGGAGATAGACAGACAGAAACAGAAGACAGAAAGAGACAGAGAGACTGCCCTCAGAGAGCTCACAATCTAATGTTTCTAAAATATGGTTTCTGGAATGGAACACAGTACTACAGGTGTTATCTGACCATGGCAGAGTATGATGGAAGTGTTGTCAGGTCTTAGATATTGTACCTCTCAATGTCATCAGCTTCCATGATTGTCCTATCACATTAGAATAATATTGAGTTGGAAGTCCATTAAAATCCCCACATCTTTTTCAAGTGAATTGATATCCAGTCACACTCTCAAGATTCCTTGACATACAAAATCAGAGATGACTTTATTCAGTGTGATAAACAGTAACAAGAAAGGTATAAAATAGTGAGATTCATGTTAGCTAAAGGTATTTGCCACTGTCATGAAGAATGGACATGGAAAAGTTAAAATTGAAAAGTGATTTACTATAGATGATTATATTCTCTGTTATTTCTGTTTGCAGACGACATTGTGCTAATGGTAACAAATCTCAGGGCATGAGAAAGTCTCCTTAACAAAATAAAACTAAAAAAGACTTAGACTTAAAAATCAAGAGAGAAAAGTCAATCAGTCAATCAATAAGCATTTATTAAATGACTATCATGTACCAGAAATTGATATGATTTCATCATTGGAAATGACATTAAAGATAACACATAAGTGTTTGCTTTGCCACTGAACCCTAAGGACCATGGGATCTTTCCACCTCACTTGTTGCTGAAACCTTGCCTATGTGTTGTGTCCTACATAAAAATGTTAGTTCTTTGAGAGCAGATTGTCTTTTCTCTTTGTATCCCTAGAAATTAGCACAGCACATTAGCTTTGCACATAATAAGCACTTTCTAAATGCTTTTTCATTCATTTATTTTCATTTCATTTCATTCATTCACCGTGCTGGGCACTGGGGATTAAATGACAAAAATGAATCAGTTTCTACTTTCAAACAGTGTATACTCTATTGAATAACATAATGCACATGTAAATAAGCATAACTATAATATATTCAAAATTTCAAAATATAAGGTAAACTCCTTGAGAGGAGGGCACTAATAACTGGGAAATCAGAAAAAGGTTTAGCCTATAGAAGCTTCTATAGAGCTTCCTAAAAAGTAGAGTATAAAAATGGACTAATTGGAAAAGTAGGATGGCAAAAAGACTTTAAAAGTTAATCAGAAGGAATTATATTTTATTGAAGAGGCAATTAGGGAGCCACTGGAATACACTAAATAGAGTGGCATGATCAGACCCAGCTTTTGTTTTTTATTCATTTATTCATTTATTTGTAGAAAATCACTTTGACAATTTAGAAATATTAGCTGTTGTAATAGTTTGGTGAAAAGTGGTAAAGGCCTGAACATAGGTTATGGATGTATGAATAGAAAGAATGAGACACATGATAAAAATATTATACAGAAAAAGAATGAAATGGTTTAGCAACTAATCTGACATGTGAGGAAAGTGAAATTAAAGAGCCAAAGATAATTGAGAATTTGAGATGTAGTCTATTAGAAACATTTTGTTTTGTTTTGTTTTGTTTTTAGGCAATTGGGGCTAAGTGACTTGCCCAGAGTCACACAGCTTGTAAGTGTCAAGTGTTTGGTCTGAGGCCAGATTTGAACTCAGATCTCCTGTTTTCAGGGCCGGTGCTCTATCCACTGGGCCACCTAGCTGCTCCACATTTTGGCATTTTCAACAGAAATAAGGAAGTTAGAAAAGAGGGTGGATTTGGGGGGAAGCTAATGAGTTAAGTTGGATGTATTGAACCTAGAACTCTAGACAGCCAGTTTGAAATATAAAGTAGGCAGTTGTAAATGTAGGATTTGACCTGAGGAGAGATATGAGTTGAATAATAGATCCAGGAGTCATCTGCATAAAGATGACAATTAAGCCCATGGAAGTTGATAATTCCATCTAGGGAGAAAGTATAGAAAGAAAAAACTGAAGAGTCCACAACAGAATGTTGAGGTAGACTCACACTTGCAAAACATGATGTGGATGGCAAAACATTAATGGAGACTGAGAAGTTGTTATGTGAGTAGGAAGAGAATCAAGATGAAATGATATCACAAAAAAATCATACTGGAGAGAATATTCATGAGGTAATGGTAGTCACCACTATTATATGATGCAATGAGAAAAAAAAGTCAAGATGGAGAAAAGGCCATAACATTTGACAATTAGTAGATCATTGGCGTGATAGAAGCAACATTCTCCATGTAACTTTGGTTATTTGTTTTGTTTTCTCCTAAAAAAGCAGAGAAGATACAAAAGGTTGAGAAGTGAGTGACAGGAGGAAATGGACACTCAGGAAGTGGAGAGATTTACTAGCTGTTTAATTTTAAAAAGGAGAAGAGATAGGAGAGTAGCTTGACTAGATGATAGGAACTAATGAGTTTTTGCTGTTCTTGCTGTTTTATATTTACTTGAGTATGTTTTAGGTTGAAGGAAGATAGATAAACAGGGAGAGAAAATATGAGATGAAGAGGAAGTGGAAGGAACAATCTATAGAAAGAGGATAAGATGAGATGAAAGGATCATATGGAGGAGTTTGTCTTGCTGAGGAAAAGGGTCACTTCTTCAATAGAGACCAAAGAAAGATAAAGTAAGAAACAATATCAAATGGTTTTGGGATGAAGAGAAGTGGATCAGATAGAGTTTAGGGCGAATGGTCTCTATTTCCTCAGTATAGTATAGGCTGAGGTATTTATGGGGAAAGAAGAGTGAAAAAAAGGTTTAGAACAAGATTAAGCAGGAGGGAAAAAGAATCAATATATAATAATAAAACAATTGTTTTGCTGATGTACAAGCTTAATTGGAAGTTAGAAATTATAAATGTGTTGAGGCCTTACTACCTTGACTATATGAATTCCCCAAGCTCTATTTATCAGAGTAGGAATGAAAGAAGCAGACACTGAGAATAATTTAACATTTAATTAGGATCAAATTACTTGGGATAATATTCCATAAGGAAAAAAAAAGGAAGAAGGGATTTGAGTCAAGAGCAGAGTGTAAAATTCAGCTAATAGGTTCAAGAATGTGAAGAGAGGAAAATAAAGTTTCTATAGGAATGATGAATTGGAGAAGCCCTTAGAGATGGACATATTGTAGGTCTTGGTGAGAATGAAGCACAGGTTTAACAGAAGGAAGACATAGGAAGAGATGAAATTATAAAGGTATTTCAGAGGGTTTTTAAATTTTCTGTTTTATTTGTGTTTTATTTTGTGTATTATTTGTGTTTTATTGTTCTTGTTTAAATCATTAAAATAGAATAATTTTATGTGAGGGCAGGGTCAAAGTTGTAACAATTGTTGTATGTTGTTGAGGTAGATTAGAAAAGTAAGTCATCAGAACAGAGGATGTTGAAGATAGGGTCTTTCAAACACAACATGTATGTTGAAGTCCCCTACTATTAAGGACAAGACTTGAGGATAGAGCAACACTGTATACCAAGTATTGAAATTCTTGGAAGAGGAGGAAGGAAAAAAAAATAGTAGTAATGAAGACTGTCTACAGATGTTCTCTTGCTATGTAGTTGGACAAATAAGTCAATGAGCTTGCCTAAGATTACATTAGACACTGAAAACAAATGATAACCCAAGGTAAAAAGGAGAAAAGAATAGGATGGACATTTGTGAAATTGCATTATGCTTACAATGATCCCAAGCTGATCCCTAAAACAAAACTCATCTTTTTTAACATGAATAATTTTCCAGTGGTGTTCTTTCAGTTAGTAAGAGACTACTATAATCTCTAAAGAATCAAAATTAAAGGTGATATAAGATACAATGGAGATATATCAAAGAACAGTAAGTGAAATATTACAATATTTTCACATATTCCAGGAGCAGTAGGATTCAGAATACCTACTAATAGCATACTCTTATGATTTTGTTCCTACTGTTTTAAATTACAGGGGAAAAAAATCTTATTTTCTGAACCTATAGCTTCCACCAACTAAACAAGTCTTCACAGGCTGAAGATCTGATAATATACTAGCTGCATTTTGTTTCCTTGGATTTCTGCCACCAAATCAGTGTAACCACAAATTTAATTTTGCTAAAATCAACATTTCTTAAATGCCTACTACATGCAAGGCAATTTTTAAAGCCAAAGTTATGAGAAATGTCATCAGCATGGCATTGTTAAATAATCTCTTCCAAAACAGAGGGTTAATCCATCTAGCCTGGAACCGTTAGTTTAAAGAGATTTTATCTTATTGTAATTAAAAATCTCTATAAGGCACTGAATCAATTCTGGAAGGCTAAATTATAGAGAATGTATTCTTCATTATAATCTCAGAAAGCTAATCTTCAAATAAAATATCGTTCAGAACAGAAGCTTATACTGAAATGCCATCATGGTATCTATTCCTGTGCCCTGTACCTGATGGGCATGGATAATCGTTGATGATGGCAATAATCACAAAGTAAAATCCCAATGTCTTCAAGGTATTTTCTACTCTAACTGCACATTCTGTCTCTATCAGTGCATTAAAACTTGATAAAGAATATGTCCCAATAAGCCTGTGGCAATGAGTTTCTTGAAATGATAATATACATCACAGTTAAAGTGGGTTTCCTTTGACCCATTTTCAATTCATTGCTTTATAATTCCTTTATGAGACAGGATAAGCAGGAGTATCCAACAAGCTGTTCTCTCCGACATTCTGATTTTTACATATTGAGCCTTATTCTCCCAGTGCCTGAGATAGTGAGGCAGCCCTGCTTATCTGCTCTCAAAGGAATTAGGAAGTAACACATTTTAAATGGGTTAAATGAAATTCATTTTTATGGCACCCAATCTATATCAGATTCATTAATTCCCTAAAGTTGTAATTCCCGAGTAGCAACAATCACCAGGAAAAGAAAATACAAAGCATAATTTTCAAAGCTGTGTTGCTTATTGCTTATGAGGCAGCAGCATCTTTGATATGAGGTGACATATTATGGTAGGAGAAGAAGTCTCTAAGTAAGGGGAATTTTCATTTTTCCTAGATTTCATTTTCCCATGATACATGCAATATTGAATGTTTCTGATACTGTAGTTAAGTGGTCATACTCACAATTTTAGCAATATAACATGGATAGCTGTACTTATGTTCTATTTCCTCCAATTCTTTTGTTTTCTAAACTAAAAAAAATAATTTTAACACCATTTGGTCTATCATCTTTACTTCCAGGCAAGGATATGCTAGAGCCAAGTTGAACTGGTACTTGAGAGACAGTGGTAAAATTTTCAGCATGAGCATTTACATATCAGAAATCACCACACCCTACAAATTAGTTTGATGTATTCTTTTTATTTTCTAGATTTAAGAAAGTTTTAAAAATGCAAATTATTCTCAAAAGTGTGTACATTTTTTTCTGAAGAGACAGCTGTTAAACTTATTTTTTTTCCATAACGTCTCCGCTTCCACACCCTCTTCTCTTTGTATCTTCAATGACTAACAATAAGTTTAATGGGCTAATAATAATGATAAGAATAATAATAGCAGCTATATTGCACTAATCATGTGCCAAGTACCTCACAAATATCGTCTCATTTGAATGTCACAACAACTCTGTGAGGTAGTGGCTATTATTATCCCCTTTTTACATATGAGTAAACTGAGGCAGACAGAGGTTAAGTAACCTTCTAAATGTCGCACAGCTAATAAATGTCTGAAGCCAAATTTGAACTAAGGTCTTCCTGGATTCAGGTCCAGTGCTGTATCCACTACATGACCTAGCTCTTGGCACATAGTAGGTGCTTACTGAATTCTTATGAATGGATTGATTGAGATGTATTATCTTCTGATACAATAATCAGTGCTTCACATTTTCACTCCGTGCATCTGAGTAGTAGAAGATATCCAAGCAAATTATCTGGCATATGTTTACATGTTTAGCCTCAATGAATAATAACTTCCATAACATTAGGAGGCAGCTTACTAAGCACTGGCTCTGGAATCCAAGGTCTTGGATTCAAGTTTCACCTCTGATACTTCATTACTCTGATACATATCCTTACTAAGTCACTTAATCTTCCTCAGCCTCAGTATCCTCACCTGTAAAATGAGGATGTTGAATTAGGTAGTCTCAAAGGTTTCTTCTAGTTTTATACCTAGGATCCTATAAACATAGGATATTAATGTTTTGGTGAGTCTCTCTTTTGGGTAGGAGTAAGGAATGCTTATGTAAGTGTATGTTTTAATGTTAAGAAATTCCCAGCTTTCCACTGTATATTTACCACACAGCTTTAATTAAACATTAATTTGGAATTTCATCTTCACGTTAGATGACACTGAGATCTCAAATTGAAAGTCAAAATGAGGGTTAGGAAATGAAATTTTAAATGTCACCATCATTTGATTTCAGAAAGAACATGGATTTTTATAATTTAAAAAGCCTAAAGTCAAATTTTGAACATGCAACCTTGTTTTCTGTGTTCTCAGTCTTTCATTGGGCTATATAATTTAATGAAACCAGAAAGTTTCACAGTTTGGTTCGGTTTAGTTTGCTCTAAAGTTATTTGCTACAGATCTTTTAGATGATCAAAACGTCTGCTTGTTTAAAACATCTCTCTGTTCTCCTGAACTCTGGCTCCTAATGATTTCTAGGATTGTTATCACTGCCTCTTGACAAGTTCAACAATCTATAACATGTCCAAAATAAAGAACTTTCCCCCCCTTTTAGGTCATGGGGTATCAGAGTTATCTCATCATTTGAAGGAATTGATTTTTCTTCCCTTTTCATATTTCTGATGTTTTTCTTTAATTATTTTTGCTCACCCAATCAGTTTGAAAAAAAAAAACATTTCATCTGAAGTGTTCAAATATGAAGCCATGTTTGTACATACCAATTACAAGAATGATTTTTTTAATGGCACAAGAAAGAAACCAGAGCTTTATGGCTCATTGCACTTTCCTTCACAGTGGAAAGACAAATCAAAGGTGATGTTTCTGACTTTTATTTAGGATCTCATCATGTTCTGATCAGCTACATACTTGACACTTTCTGTATAAAAAGTTTCAAATATTTAATTTAAAATTTTTAAAAGTTTCACAATATTATTGCAAGATTTTTAACTTACAGTATTACCACCATTACATCTTTAGTACTACAAGCTCAGAAATAATTTCATTTTCCTTAAAAATCTGTGCTTTTGATTAATAGCAAGATTTTATGAGTCAGACTAAGTTATTGATTTTAGGATATGTTTACTTTATAAATACTCTCCCTTCCTAAATTTTCATTCTAGATGATTTTAAAAAATGGAAAGTGTTTCATTATGCCACTCATAAGCATGTGTGAAATATGGGATAGGTTTCTAAGTACATTCTGTGGGGACATTACTATTAACCCTTCTTTTTCACCTCTCAGAAGAAGGGCCGGTGGGAATGCTCTGCTAGCTCTATGCATGCCCATGATGCAAATAATAAATAAATAATGACCCACTTGGATATTGTATTTAATTCAACACATAAATTGTACCCCAAAATCTCATTTGTTTGTTTAGAAGTAAGAACTTTTTGCATAAAAATAAGTTACAAATATTGTATAGACTAGTCCATAAAATCCCATTTAGCCAAATTCTTGAAGAAAATAAATACACATAAGTATATAATTTTATTGATTATGATACTTATAGTTCTAACCTGATTTCTCTATCTTGTCAGAATCCATATGAGATGAGGAGGAAAAAATTATATTTTTCCTGGTGAAGAACAAGTGTCCAAAAATTATGGAAATGGTTTGAAATAAGTCTTTGTAAGCCTCCTACCTCTTATTTTTTTTTCCTATTCTAGCTTACTCTACCTACTAAAATGTTCCAGATTCCAAGATTACTTATATGTCCCATATTCAATCAAATTCTCAAATGTCAGCTAATCTATTTAATTTATACCGAAGTAGGAATGACTGATATCTACTTAACAAGATTTTTCATTAATTATAATTTTAAAAAAGGAAGTTAATTCAGCCACACAAATCTTTATATTTTAAAATTATAGTATAAATATATTCCAGTATAAATAAATGAAAAATTTCAGAATTTGTGGGGGAAAATATTTTTGCAGACAGTAGCATATGATTAGAGCAAGTTTATAAGGGACTTTTATTCAGTTGTTCACCATCTCTAAACTATTCTTCTTATTCTTTTTTTTTATTAATTTTAAATTCCTTTACTCTGCATAAGATCCTACAGATTTTATCAAGTATCTTAAGTTTTAGATGCTATTTTAACAATGTTTCTCCTGGTCATAAGAATTAGAGTTATGATAGTGACATATTAGCATGGCTACTTGCAAGTAAAATAATTGCAATTTGGAAACTTGTTTGACCTTACTGACTGTTATGGAAATAATTATTTGTACTATCTCTTTTTTGTTATCTTCTCTTTATTTTCTTCATTACTTTTGATAATCTTCCGAAGAGAATGACAGTACTATTAAAGCAGAAACCTGGAATAAATTTTTGGCCAATCTAATTCCCAGGTGTACCCTTTTCTACTCTAAATAAGATGGATGGTCAGGTCTCAAAAGTTCCTCCCACATTCTACAACCTTCTTTGATTGTTTCTTTGAAAAACTTTTAATAGTTGTCATTATTATCTCTCATATTGAATGTAAATGTAATTCAGAGATATAAGCTTATGTTTCTCAGTTGCTTGATAATTACTATGATACAGAAGGATTGAAAAAATCTGTATTAATAGTTCCAAGTAGTAAAGGTCAATCTTATTTCTTTCTTACAGACTAGTACAAAATCTTTTAAAATTCATTTTAAACCTTATTGTTTTACCTTTGTTCAATTAAAAGCTACTTTATCAGTTCTCTCAGAGTTTTCTATGACCACAGTGAAATGTGAAATATCAGAATAAACACAAAACTATAATAAAAATTCCAAAATAGGTCTCATTGGTCTGAGAGTCAACTTTTGAAGTCAAGATTATACTTCCCAATCTGTACTGATTATGAATCCTTAATTCTTTTTATTTTAATGCGAAGTGAAGACATTCCATATTCTTGAATTGGCTAAATTAGTTCATCAGAAAATTCTTAAACTGTCTCTGCACAAAAAAATTCAAAGTATGGGATAGGAAAACAGGAGAGAAAGATATGAAGAAAATTAAAAAAAAAAATTCTAGTCCTTTACCATCAAGAAATTCATAGAGTAGGGTGGTAAAAAACATGATACTCTGGTTCATAACACTCCTAGCCACAAAGAAACATATGATCAATGATTGATCATGGAAAAGAAACTCCAGAAGCCAACAAACATATATTAATATCTTTTCTCTATCTAGCACTGTGTCAGCTAGTAAAGATATAGAAAATGAAAAGCCAAACAGATAACCAAAAAGCGACATTCCCCAAATGGTTTGTTAGTATAACTTTCATTGTAATATAGATAGAAAATAGTCATCAAATTTTTCTTTAAACCATTTTCCAAATCACAATTTTTTCTAATTTACCAGGACCACTCCCAAAATATTCCTTAGTGAAAGATTAACTGTACTTAAAAATTATAGAAAATTTTTAATTCTGTAAAATAATGCCTGAATTTTTTTTAATTCAAAGTAAATTATCCTAGTACTAAATCTCCATGCAATAATTAAGAGAACCATTTTGGTAGAATGTATAGCACTCTAGAAATATATAAACCACAGGGACATGGATAGATGGATAGATAGATAGACAGATAGATAGATAGATAGATAGATAGATAGATAGATGGATAGAAAGATAGATAGAGGGAAAGAAATAATTTATCCAAGGCATAATAAATTTTTAAACTCCTCCTCATTTTAGGCATGAGTAAATGAATAAATAAATAAATGAATGCAGACATATTTATGAAGTGCTTATTATGTACAAAACAATGTGCTAAGTTCTGGGGATACAAATAAAAAAACCAAGACAATCCATATTATTAAGGATTTCACATTACAATAGGAAGAAATAATACATATAAGAAATTTCAACTATAAGTCACACAGAAGGGTTTCATGGTTCTTGGAGTACAGCAGTGAAATTTATTGTAAGACATCTTAATGTGATTTGTATCTATTTCTGATGTCAAGACCTTTGGCTGTAAAAAAAAATATTTTCTAGGTTTTCAATTGTGGGTAAAGATAAAGTAGAGTTGTAGCACCTGCTAAGTGACTTGTTAGGTTACACTTCCACAAAGGTTGCCTCTCTGGAATAATGGTTGCATGTTCAAGATTTGGAATAGTTCTAGTGGTCTAGATGAAGGTGATGGATAGGAACTTTTGTCTTTATTCTAATATTTGTGTTGCCTTGTTGTATCCCAGAATAGTTTGCTCAATTTTATTTTTCAGGGAATATACTACTTGGGTTATATTTTTACTTCACACTACTTGCTACTTATTCATCTTTCTTTTTATTTCCCTTCTAGAACTCTCTTTTTTAAATTTTTTCATTTCATTTCATTTCTTCTAACCACTATTGGAGTCTACAGGGCACAGCCATTCTTTATTTGTATGGTTTACCTTTTGGGCTTCCCTTAGTCCTTTTTATATATTTTCTTTTTTTTTTTAATTTTCCTTCTGTTCCTCAATTTTAGTTCCTGGATATGGATTTTTTGCCAGAGTCAGCTTGGCATTCTTAAATAGAATGAACAGGTATTTCTCCCTCTTTAGTATGGATGCTATTAGTGTTGTAGTTCTGGATGAATTTTTTATACTATCCTTAGGTTACGCCTATCTCTGAAAGTAAGCTAACATTAATGCTACCCTCAGCTCTATCTATGCCTTTGGTTCATCCTCTGTGATAGGCTTCAACCAAACATAGAGCATAGCTAAGGTCTCAGGCTTCCTGGAGGGGCACTTGGAATGGGTTGCCCAAATGGTGACACCCCCAATCAACTATTTCTGACTCTTTGAATACTTCTGACATGAGTGTTGGCTTAGGGTATCTTAGAGTTTCCTAGGCATGTACTAATTTTCTCACCCTGTCTTCTACTTCAGTGACCTACTTGGCTTCAGATCTCATTCAAGAGAAAACAGTCTGGTTTCATACCTAATGTATCATCATTCAGAGTGCCCAAAGACTTTTGGCTATATTTTGTATACTATTTGAATGAATAATGGCGCTCACTAGTGTTTTTCTTTAGTCTCATTGATTATTATTTCATTGTGTTCCTTTTTAAATGTTTAAACTGATATTTGTTGGAGTGGAGATCAAGGGTACACTTGGACTTTTGCATAAAAAAAAAATTTAACCAAACGTTTTGCATATATTGTTTACACGCTGTAGTTAGATACATTCTAACTTTCCATTTAAGTTTATGATTTAAGATTTTCATTTTTCACTAAAAATAAAAAAAATACCATGTGGTGGCTATGATATCAAAATTGGAATTGGCAAGACCTGAGCTAAAAAAAAAAAAAGAAACCCAAAGGATCAAAAGGGGAAATTGGTGAAACAAACAGACTCCATATTATAAAACTTACTCCATTTTGAGACTTAGGTTTCAATTTCTGTTCTCTCCCTCCCAACCGTGGGAATTGAGCAACATCCTGCTTTACATCTTGAAAAGACCTAAAACTTGTTCTCCCTCTCCCAACTCTGAAAGTCCCTAATCTTTCCTCCATCAAGAAATCAGATTACCTAATGTTACTTGCTGGTTTATGTCCTGTTTATTATTTTATTATAATGTATAAAATGTGTGCAAAATCTGGATTCAGGGTTGAGTTCATACTGAGGAGACTGGTACTGATTTTTTTTTTTGTATGTAGCTGCATGCCTATTCAATAAATCAATATGCTTAGAATCTCAAACTTTTGTTTCTTCAGTTATTGCAGATTTTACTTTTGACAATTTTGGGCAAAGCCAGTCAAGTCTAGAGGGAATCCCAGTTACTTGGAATGACATCTTAGAACAACTCTTTAGACTGTTTTCAAGTCAATTTTTCATGTAGGCACTTGTTTGTGGAAGACTGTCCCAGGAGTCAAACTCCCCTTTGATTTCAAATTCTTCCAAGCTAACGTAAACCTCTATACTGCTAGGGAAAGAAAGCTCCTATATTGCTCTGAAAAGTAAGCCTTCACACTTTTGGGGAAGTATATCACTTTAGGAAGTGCTTTAAGGGAATTATTTAAGGCAAACCTCCTCACCATAGGAGAAATTTATTTAAGGAAATAAGTTAGGTTCAACCTCCACATTGTTGAGGAAATTCACTTTGGAAAATTACGAAATCTATTAGCAAACATACCAATGGGAACTCTCTGGAATTTTGTTTTTTTGGTGGGTCTTGGGACCAGGAGAAGAGAATGTTATATTAAATTGTGTGAAATCTAGTTGAAAAATACAAGAAATTCTCAATTTGGCATTCTTCATCATTCTACATTAAATAAATGAAGATTGGTCTAAAATATATAAAAATTCAAAATGAGTACCAAATTGACCTGACAAAAGAACTTTCATTCCTGTAAATTAAGGGGTTTCAAAGGGTTTTTAGTAAACTGTGTGCAATGACTTCCTAGGTTTCATATTATATTTTCTAAAATCTTTATTTTGTTTCATGTGTAGTGTAGGTTGTAGATTCTACTAACTTAGAAGATTTATGAGGGGAAAGTGCAGTCTGACATAAAGATTGCTGTAAAAAGCTTCAGCAAAAGAGTTTAGAATGCTGGGGAGGGAGCGAGCCAAGATGGCAGAGTAAAAGCAGTGACTTGCTTGAGCTCTCCCACAAACCCCTCCAAATACCTGTAAATAGTGTGTCTAAACAAATTCTAGAGCAGCAGACCCCACAAAAAAAAAGAGTGAAACAAATTTTCAGTGGAAGACAACCTGAATGGTTGATGTGAAAGGTCTGTTGCACTGGGCTGGGAGAGCTGCACAGTTCAACATGGGCAACACAGGAAAAGACTTGGCCTCAGTGAACCTGGAGCATGCCTCAGGGGACTGAATCACTAGCAGTTGTAGCAGTTTCCAGGCTTCTCAACCCAGAAATTCCAGAGACAACTTACAAGGCCAGTAGGAAAGGTCTGTTGGACCTGGGTGAGAGAGGAGCAATGGTCTGGCTCCAGTGCTGGTGCAGCCCTGGCCGGGGTGGGGTGCGTGGGGCAGCTGCTTCCAGAGCTCTAGTCCCAGAGATCATGTGAGGATCAAGCAGCTGATCAGAGGGGGATTGCAGGGATCTTTTTGCTGGTGCTGAGGTAGGATTCTCTTGATTTGCCCTGCTTAGATCTAGGTCACAGTCCTAGGTGGCGGTCCTGGGACAAGGAGGAGTGCTAGCGTGACATAGCTTGTGGTGTCAGTGGAAAGGGAATCCTCCTCACAGTTCCAAGGCATAAAAGAGTGCTTGTGGTTGCTGATAGACCAGAGCACAGGCCAGGAAAGGAGTAAGCCCTTTGATAATACCACTTTGGAAGAACTGAAAATTTACAGGTTTGTAGAAGTATTTCTGAAAACAGCTGCACAAAACCCCTGAAGTTTGGGACAATACATTCTACACACTGGGAGCAGAACCCTGCCTTAACAAAGAATTTAAAAGCTAAGTAATTGACTGGGAACATAAGCAAACAGAAAAAAAGCTCAGAATACAGAATCTTACTTTGGTGGCAAAGAAGACCAACACATACAACCAGAAGAAGACAACAAAATCAAAACTCCTACATCCACAGCATACAAGAAAGATATGAATTGGTCCCAGGCCATGGAAGAGCTCAAGAAGGATTTGGAGAAACAAGTAAGAGAAGTAGAGGAAGAATTGAGAAGGAAAATGAGAGTGATGCAGTAAAACCATGAAAACAAGTGAACAGTTTGCTGAAGGAGACACAAAGAAATACTGAAGAAAATAACAGCTTAAAAAATAGACTAACCTAAATGGCAAAAGAAGCTCAAACAGCCAATGAGAAGAATGCCTTGAAAAGTAAAATTGGCCATATGGAAAAAGAAGTCCAAAAGCTCACTGAAGAAAGTAATTCTTTAAAAATGAGAATAGAGAAAATGGAAGCTAATGACTCAATGAGAAATCAAAAAAATTATAAAACAAAACCAAAAGAATGAAAAAAAAAAGAAGACTGTGAAATAACTCATTGGAGAAATAACTGACCTGGAAAATAGATCCGGGAGAATTAATTTTAAAAATTATTGGACTGCCTAAAAGCCATGATCAAAAAAACAGCCTAGATATAATCTTTCAAGAAATTATCAAAGAAAACTACCCTGATATTTTAGAACCAGAGGATAAAATAGAAATTGAAAGAAGCCACTGATCACCTCCTGAAAGAGATCCCCAAAGGAAAATTCCTAGGTATATTGTAGCCAAATTCCAGAGTTTCCAAGTCAAGGAGAAAATATTACAAGAAGCTAGAAAGTAACAATTCAAATATGATGGAAACACAATCAAGATAACACAAGATTCAGCAGTTTCTACCCTACAGGATCGAAGGACCTGGAATATTATATTCTGGAGGTCAAATGAGTGAGTTTTGGTTTTAATACTTGAAGGAGTATAATCCTTCAAGAGAAAAAATGGGCATTCAATAAAATAGAGGACTGTCAAGCATTCTTGATGAAAAGACCAGAGCTGAATAGAAAATTTGACTTTCAAATAGAAGACTCAAGAGAAGCTTGAAAAGCTAAACAGGACAGAGAAATCATAAGGGACTTATTAAAGTTGAACTATTTATATTTCTGCATGGAAACATGGTATGTGTAACTCATGAGACCTTTCTCAGTATTAGGGTAGTTGGAGAGAATATATATACATACATACATACACACATACATACACGCATACATACATATGTACATATGTATATATGTGTGTATGTATACATAATATATACATATATAATGCATATATATATATAATATATATATATATACACACACACACAGAGGGCACAGGATGAGTTGAAGATGAAGGGATGATATCTGAAAAATAAATTAAGGGATGAGGGAGGATTTCCTGGGAGAAGGAGAAAGGGAGAGGTAGAATAGGGTAGATTATCTCACATAAAATAGACAAGGAAAAGTTTTTACACTGGAGGGGAAGTGGGGGAGGTGAAAGGGAATGAGTGAATCTTACTCTCATCAGATTTGCCTTAAGGAGGGAATAACATACATATTCAATTGGGTATGGAAATTTATGATACCCTACAGGAAAATAGGGTGGAGGGGGATAAGAGAGGGAGAAGAATGAAAGAAGGGAAGGCAGATTAAGGGAGGGGGCAATCAGAAACAAACACTTTTGGAGGGAAAAGAGTCAAAGGAGATACTAGAAGAAATGGGGGGCAGGATAGGATGAAGGGAAATATAGGTAGAGTTTTGTTTTGTTTTGTTTTGTTTTTCACAACATGACTATTATAGAAGTGTTTTGCATGACTTCACATGTACAACCTATATCCAATTGTTTGCCTTCTCAATGAGATTGTTGGGGAGGGAGGAAGGGAGAGATTTGGAACCCCAAGTTTTAAAAACAAATGTTAAAAATTGTTTTTACATGCAACTGGGAAATAAGATAAACAGGAAATGTGGTATAGAAATCTATCCTACCCCACAGGAAAATAGAAGGGGAAGGGATAAGAGAAGGGGGGTTGATAGAAGGGAGGGCAGATTGGGGGAAGGGATATTCAGAATGCATGCCATCTTGGAGTGGGGGGAGGGGAGAGGTGGGGAGAAAATTTGGAACTCAATATCTTGGAGAAGTGAATGTTGAAAAGTAAAAATAAATTAATTTTAAAAATAAGAATGCTGGGGAAGGTTAATGAAGTTTCATATTTGAAACTGTTTTCCTAGCTTTCTGTAATCTGATGACAAATTCTCCATTTCAGTAAAAAGAGACTGACTCCCACTTTAGACTTTCAATGGTAGATAAGATTTTAGAGAAAAAAAAAAAGAACCTGCAAGATACTTTCTCCTTGTCATTTCAGCCCTGGCTAAGTTAGGATTACAGAGATAAAGTCAGATAAGTAAAGAAAAGAAAACTTACTGTTTCTATTCTGTTGAAATTTACAGCATTATAAACTAACTAGATACAAATTTATAATTAAGATGTAATATCTTTATGGTAAACTTGCAAATTATGGTAACTGCTAAAAATCTTATTAAATTTTGGAGATTTGCAGATCAAAGTTAAGCAAGTGCTGAATAAGGAACTCACTGTTTCCTTTTTCCTGTCTGATAACTTACTAAGAAGAAACTTAACAAATGCTGAAATACCTTAGTGAGTTTTGGGGTACCACTCTGTAGAATTTGTTTTAAGGAAATATAAAAATATGATTCTGTGGGAGTTACAGAGAAAACAGCATGTAGACCTCTTATTACTCTTTCTCTGCAGATCAAAAGAACTATTGTTTTTGTACAAGAAAGGAAGGTGATTGCATTGATTAGGGGAAGGTAATTGAAGTTATTTTGAAAGTACCTCCAAAATCTAAAAAAATGAAGAATAATAGGAGGAGGAGAAAGTAGAAGAGGAGGAAGAGGAGGAGGAAGAAAAAGAACAAGAACAAGAAAAACAAGAACAAGAACAAGAAGAAGAGAGGCCCATGAAGAAGGCCTGTCAAACCTTACCCCCACTGTCACCTGTGTCTAGACCATGTTGTAGATAATATGAATAGATATTCATAATGACAGGAGAAGGGGAAGGTGAGCATGAACTCGGAATGTCTTTTATGAATATTAAAGTAGGATTTTCAAAGTCTTAAACAAAAAAGATTAATTGCTTAGGTGAACTAGAAACAAGATCACCTAAGAAAAAAATAGAAAAGACTATGCATTTGTCAGCTATTAAGAACTCAAAAAGGGAATGATTTTGAAATTATAAAGGGGAAATTCAATGGAGTGAAGGTTACTTCTTTAAATAGTCTGGGATATGGTTAGGAAATACAATACTCTGCCCCTGAAAGATCACTCAAAGGCTGTATCTCAATCCTTTGAAACCTCTAAGCTCCAAAGCAGCCATTGTTCTACTTCTTGTCATAGGAGGTGGAGGGTAATTCACAAATTGACTATAATAATGAGTGGTTTTTCATCTAGAAATATTTAGCTAAAAGTATGAAAATATATAGAGTGGCTTAAAATGCAACTTCAATGCATTAATAAATATAGTGCGTTAGGTTGCATCTTTGAGCCAGATTAATAACAATAGATTTCAGATTCAAAGATTTCAATCTTGCCTTACTGGCAATACAAATTGGAGGTTTACAGTAGCCAGAAATCTTGTGGGTGTTTGGAGTCAACTATCATGTATTCATAGTATTTGCAGAACCCCAGAATCTTCTTAATTTCCAAATAAAAGAGAAATGAAATGTGCTTATATTTCTCTTCCTTGTTAACTATCATTTAAAACTCTGAGTTAAAGATAATAACTTAGCTCTAAGCTGTGATTAGTGAAATTCTGCTATTTGAAGTAAAATATCTTGGGACTGTAATTTAATATTGATCTGAGTTTGATTTCAGATATTGTTGTCTGAATTATTCGTTAAACCTATAGTCCACCATTTAAGAAGAAAATGACATGTGCTGCAATCTGAGAATTGTTATGGGTGGATGCCTGTCCCTGGAAAAAGTTGAGGGGATGACTTTGTCATGGTTGAAGGAAGGATTTTTTAACTCAGTCACCCTATAGTAGTATTTCCTTTTTTGAACAGGAAAATTTCCCACCTGCTTAATCTAAGCCTGCCTTTTGATACCATATGAATAATGCTGATTTTTTCTACATGACTGTTAATTATGACTTGTGCCAGGAATAAAAGAACTAAGGGAGTTTTTTTTTTCTTCATGTTACCACTTATGTCAGGTCAGTGAGAAAAGAAGTCTTAATATTTTCACAACTATGTCCTTCATTTTCCTTTCATAGAAGATTTCTATATTCAGGCAAGTGAGCTGTAGAAATGTGTTTAATTTATAGATTTAATTTTGTAACATGTAGGTTTTGTTGTTGCCAAGCTGAATCTATGAATTAAGTAAATTATTACTACAATATTTTATTTCAGATCATAATATAGTGATGATATCTTCCTAGGGGAGAATTAGACAAAATAATGACAAAGATATAATGCAAAAGTTTTCTAATTAAATGGACTAGTATATTTTGAGAAAGCAACAGGATTCAAACTATTTTTATATAGAACTAGGATAAATACATATATACATGATTGACTTCCAGATATTTTTAAAGGGAAAATCTGACTTTGAGTAAGATTTAGCAATAAATTCTAAAATTGGATTAGGAATTTTACATTTAAAATTGCATTGAGAATTGTAAAGAAAATGAAATCATTTTCCTATTTTGAAATAGCTGTTTTAAGGGTCAGAAGGGCTAATTTTCCAAGTCATATCCATCATGTTTTTAGGTTTTTGGGTTGTTTTTTGTTTGTTTGTTTTTGTTTTTGTTCTTGTTTTTAGATTCTTTCTTCAGCCTGTGGATAGTATTATCTATATCTGGAATAAGGTTCAGATAAATATAGAAACAGAAAATAGTATATAAAAACTGAAATCCTCTGAAGTTTCAGGTGAAATAAGAGTTTCTATTTTGATGTTCTTCTTATAGGTCTTCTGTTAAATAAGATCAGAAACCTAAGGTTTGAGCTGGTTTTTACCAAATTTAGTGGGTTGTACTAAATTGTATTGCTCTTGGTTTTTAGGTTTTTGTTTTTGTTGTTGTTTTTCTGACAGATTTTATCAGAATTACCTAGGAATCTCTTCAAGTGACTTGGAAGCAGAGAAGCAAAGCCATTTCAGAACTCTCTTGAGAATAAGGCCTATTCCAGAATGTTCAAAAGAAGATATTTCCAAGGGACAGACAACTACATGAGATATCTGGGACTCAAGATTAAATGTGCTGATTAGGTGGAGATTGGGAGTAGATTACTAAATTACCAGGTTACTGTAGCAGTCTGGCAAAATCAACATATTCCTCAATAAAACTTTTACAAATGTATAAAATATAATACAGAAAATTTCAAAGAAAGGCAATTATATTGAAATAAAGCTTTCAAAGCATTAAAAGTTCCAAATCCACAGATCCCCTGAAATCTATCCATAGAACAGTCATCTATAGACCCCAAATTAAGGATCCATAGTCTAGAAGCACTTGTGAGTCATTGAAGTTTCTTCAACAAGGTAATGGTGTAGTCAGATGTGCTCTAGGAAATTATTTGGCAACCTTGTGTGGGATGGATTGCAGTGAGGGAAGACTAGAAATATAGATCATTTGGGTTTCTATTTCAGTAGTTTAGGTGAGTTAATGAATGCTTACATGAACAATGGAGTGTCTGTGTAATTGGAGGGAAAGGGACAGATGTGAGATAAGTTGTGGGTATAGAATCAGCATTTTTTTTCTATTAAATGGATAGTGAGGATGGAGAGAGAGGAAATAGAATATAAAGAGTCAATGAGGATAACAAAGAGGCAAATCTGAGTTACTAAAGGTATGATGGTGGTCTCAACTGATAATGGGAAGTCTGGGAATAGGTGGGTTTATGTTAAAAGATAATGAGTTCTATTTGTACATCTTTAGTTTGGAGTGCTTCTAGGACTTTCAGTTGGAGATAAACTATAGATAGTTGATATGAAAGAGTAATTAGCATTATATTTAGCTATCTAGAGTTCACAGAGATGGTAATTTAATGTTTGAGAGATGATGACATTAATGAGTGTTAAGAAAGAAGGGATGCAAAGGGGGAGGAGCCACAATGGCAGAGTAAAAGCAAGGACTCACTTGAGCTCTCCCCCAATCCCATTCAAATACCTATAAAAATTACTCTAAACACATTCTTGAGAAGCAGAATCCACAAAAAGGCAGAGTGAAACAAATTTCCAGCCCAGATCTTTTGGTCAACAGGAAAGGTCTTTTGTGCCAGGCTGGGAGAGGAGCAGTCTAGTGCAGAATGCAATGGCACAGACAGGACCCCAGTGGGCCCAGAGCGGACTGAATCATTGGCAGTTGTGGTGGTTTCCAGACTTCTCAACCCACAAATTTCAAAGACAACTGAGAAGGTCAGTAGGAAAGGTCTATTGGACCTCGGTGGGAGAGGAGCGAAGGCCACCCCTGTCCCCAGTGCAGTCCCAAGGCAGCAGCAGCAGCTTCAAGAGATCTCAGCCTACAGACAGTAAGGGGATCAAACAACGAATGACAAGGAGATTGCAATGATCTCTTTGCTGCCACTGAGATAAGATTCTGTTGCATTGCCCACAGTTGGATTTGTGTTGCAGTCCTGTGTGGCAGTCCTGGGGCAAGGAGGAGTGCTGGCATAGCAAAGCTTGTGGAAGCAGTGAAAAGGAACCCTCCTCATAGTTCCAGGGCAGAAAAGAGTGCTTGTGGTCATTTACAGACCAGAGCACAGGCCAGGAAAGGAGTAAACACCTCTTTTTAGATCATACCACTGTGGAAGAACTGAAAACTTACAAGCCCCTAGAAGTATGTCTGAAAACAGCTGCACAAAACCCCTGAAGCTTGGGACAGCACACCATCCACACTGGAAGCTGAGACCTACCTTAATAAAGAGTTAAAAAGTCAAGTAATTGGCTGGGAACACGAGCAAACAGAGGAAAAAACTCGGACTATAGAAACTTAGTTTGGTGACAAGGAAGATCAAAACATACTGTTAGAAGAAGACAACAAAGTCAAAGTTCCTACATTCAAAGTCTCTAAGAAAGATACAAATTCGTATCGAGGCCATGGAAGAGCTCAAAAAGGATTTTGAAAATCAAGTAAGAGAAATAGAGGAAAAATTGAGAAGAAAAATGATAGTGATGCAAGAAAATCTTGAAAAATAAGTCAACAGCTTGCCAAAAGAAACCCCAAAAATATTAAAGAAAATAACAAACTAAAAATAGACTATACCAAATAGCAAAAAGGGTTCAATAAACAAATGAGGAGAAGAATGACTTAAAAAGCAGAATTGCCCAAATGGAAAAGGAGCTCCAAAAGCTTAGTGGAGAAAATAATTCTTAAAAATTAGAATGGAGCAAATGGAAGCTAATGACTCTGTGAGAAATCAAGAAATTATAAAACAAAATCAAAAGAATGAAAAAATAGAAGACAATTTGAAATATCTCATTGGAAAAACAAATGACCTGGAAAATAGATCCAGGAGAGATAACTTAAAAATTACTGGACTATCTGAAAGCCATGATAAAAAAAAAAAAAGAACCTAGACATCATCTTTCAAGAAATTATCAAGAAAAACTGCCCAGATTTTCTAGAATCAGAGGGTAAAATAGAAGTTGAAAGAATCTACCAATCACCTCCTGAAACAGATCCCCAAAGGAAAACTGCCAGGAATACCATAGCCAAATTCCAGAGTTCCCAGGTCAAAGAGAAAATATCCCATGCAGCCAGAAAAACAAAACAAAACAAAACAAAATAAAACAATTCAAGTATTGCACAAAAGCAATCAAGATGACAAAAGATCTAGCAGCTTCTACTTTAAAGGATCAGAGGGCTTGGAATATGGTGTTCTGCAGGGCAAAAGAGCTAGGATTACAACCAAAAATCACCTATCCAGCAAAACTGAGTATAATCTTTCGGGGGAAAAAATGAAAATTCAAAGAGATAGAAGACTTTCAAGGATTCTTGATGAAAAGACCAGAGCTGAATAGAAAATTTAACTTTCAAATACAAGATTCAAGAGAAGCATGAAAAGGTAAACAGGAAAGGGAAATCATAAGGGACTCATTAAAGTTGAACTGTTTACATTCCTACATGGAAAGATGACATTTGTAACTCATGAGATCTTTCTTGATATTAGGGTAGTTGGATGTAATATATATATGTGTGTGAGAGACGATTTACTAGGAGAAAGAGAAAGGGAGAGGTAGAATGTGGTAAATTATCTCACATAAAAGAGGCAAGAAAAAAGCTTTTGTAGTGGAGGTGAAGAGGAGGGAGGTGAGAGAGAATTAGTAAACCTTACTCTTATTGGATTTAGCTTAAGGAGGGAATAACACACACACACTCAATTGGTTATAGAAATCATATCTTATGGAAATCTTATTCTACAGGAAAGTAGGGGAAAAGGAGATAAGAGAGGGGGGTATGATAGAAGGGAGGGTAGGTTGGGGGAGGGAGTAATCAGAAACACTTTTGAGGTGGGACAAGGTCAAAGGAGAAAATAAAATAAACTGGTGGGATGGAATGGAGGGAAATACAGTTGGTCTTTCACAACATGACTATTATGGAAGTGTTTTGTATGACTACACATGTATAACTTATATCAAATTGCTTGCCTGCTCAATGAGGGGAGGTGGTGAGGGAAGAATGGAAATAATTTGGAACTAAATGGTTAAAAAATGATTGTTAAAACTGTTTTTACGTGAAATTGGGAGATAAGATACACTGACAATAGGATAGTGACATCTCTCTTACCTTACAATAAAATAGAAGGGGAAGAGGATAAGAGGAGGGGGGGGTGATAGAAGTGAGGTCAGATTGGAGGAAGGGGTAATCAGAATGTATGCCATCTTCGCATGGGGAGAGGGGAGAGATAGAAAATTTGGAATTTGAAATCTTATGAAAGTGAATGTTGAAAACTAAAAAAAAAATAATTTTTAAGAAAAAGAAAGAAGGAACTTAGAGCATGGACAGAGACTGGGGCAATACCCACACTAGAGGATGGGGGTATATATTATTATCAATAAAGCTCACAGAATAAAGACATAGAATTTGCTGTTTATGAACTTCAAAATATTACTATGCAATATTGTATTTCTCTAATTTTAAAAATTATATTTTTATGCTTAGAAATTTTTAAGTGGTACAATTCATATTATCCATTAGTTAACAAGAATAGGTAACAAATATATTTTTCGACTAGCTGTGTCATCTTTATATAACAATTCTATTTACTAAACTTTTATGTAGTGCCTACTTTATGAAAGGCACTCTGTTGGGTACTGAGTATATAAAAACAAAAAAAAAATTAACAGTTTCTACCCTCAAAGAACATACATTTTATTTTGCGGAAACAAAATACAGAAGTAGGAAAATACATGGTAAACACAATATAATTTCAAGAAGAGGAGGATACTAACAAATAGGATGGGGTGCAGTCCAAGAAAGGCCTCATGTAGGAAGAGGCGCTTGAGTTGTGCTTTATGAAGGAAGGATGAATTCCATAAGGCAGAGATGAAGAGGCAGCACATGACAGATATGAAAGCAGAGGTGCGGAGGCAGTACCTGTTATTCCATTTCATTCATTCATTCGTTGTTATTCATAACAATAGTAATAATAATCATAATTTTAAGGATTAGAAAGTATGTACATTATCTCAATTGTATTTTACAACAACCTTGTGAATCTGTAGGTATTTTTATCTATTTGTCTATCTTCCCTGAGCTCCTCAGGCCTGCTCATCCTGGAACATATAACCGCCCCCCTTCTCAACTTGTAATATCCATCTGTAAGGACCATTCTCTTATCCTGTTGGTGAGTTCATCCTGAAGCTTCCACTTTGTGGAGGGGCCTAGGTCAACCTTTATTCTCCTCCCTGCTTTGTTTCTGGCTTTCAGACTTCAAAACTATGCCTTCACAATATGTTGTTTTCTCCCTTTAGAATGTAACTCTTTAAAGGCAGGATCTATTTTTTTTTTTATTTTGCTTGTATTTGTATCCCCAGCACTTATCAAAATACATGACACATATCATAAGTGTTAAATAACTTCTTTCTTCCTTCTTTCCTTTCTTCCCTTTCTTACTTCCTCTTTTTTTTTTTCCTCCCTTCTTTCCTTCTTGGTCCAGACATATGATTTGGTTGATAGTTGTCCATTCTGAAAGAGAACTAAAATGACATCACAATGTTAGGCCAGGTTACAGTATGTTCAACTGTGACTGATCAGACAAATGTGAACTCAGAATGCTCTACCACAGGTCAGCCACAAATAGTCCATGGGAAAATTTGGGATGAATTCTCTAAATTTGTGCATTTTGTGTTTCTTTTGAGCTTCTTCAATTCTGTTTTTTCATAGAGCACAGTATCTTCTTTGATGAGGGTATGTCATGCTGGGTGGTCCTGTGCCAGTGTCTTCCATGTCTTGCAATCAATTCTAAAGTTCTTAAGAGGGACCTTGAGAGTGTCCTTGCATGACTTCTTCTCACCTTCATGTGAGTGCTTGTCTTTTGGAAGTTTTCCGTAGAATAGTCTTTTAGGCAAGCATATGTTTGGAATTTGAACATTACCAGACCATCAAAGTTGTGCTCTCTGTAGTAGAATTTGAATGCTTGGAAGTTTAGTTCAAGAAAGGACCTCAGTGTCTTGTACCTTATCCTGTCGGGTGATTTTCAAAATCTTCCTAAGGCAATTCAAATGGAAGTTATTCGGTTTACTGGCATGGTGCTAGTAGAACACCCAGGTTTCACAGGCATACAACAATGAGATCAACACAACAGCTATGTAGATCTCCAGCTTGGTAGCCAGTCTAATACCTTTTCTGTCCCATATTTTCCTTTATAGACTCCCAAACAATGATCTAGCTTTTAGCAATGTGTGTGTCAATCTCATTGTCAGTGTGTCCATCCCTAGAAAGTATACTGCCAAGGTAAGTGTACTTATCCACAGCATTCAAAACTTCTCCATTTTCTGTAACTAATGGTTCCATGTATAGTGGGTGTGTGCTGAGTAGTGGAATGCTGTTGTTTTTTTTTTAATGTTAAATTGTTAGACCAAAATTTGCATAGGAAGTAGAGTATCAATCCATATTTTGTTACTTCTCAGCATCAGAGACTACACTGAATGTACAATTATCTCCCAACAAAAAAATCATGCACCAACTCTCCCTCCACTTTAGTCTTGGCTGGTAACCTTTTCAAGCTAAATAATTTACTATCAATGACATAGCTGACTTCGATGTTGTGTTGATCCTCATTGAAAGTGCATGACAATATGGCTGAAAACATAATACTAAAAAGCATGGAAGCAAGCAAATAGCCTTTTTTTTTTCCCACTCCATTGGTGACTACAAAAGCTGAGAGCATAGTTCATTATCCAGAATCCAGGCAACCATGCCATCATGAAACTAGTATACAATACTGATAAACTTCTCCAGGCTACCAAATTTTGACATAATTTTCTGTAAATTCTCATAACTGACATTTTCAAAGGCCTTGGTCAGATTGATGAACCTTGTGTACAGAGCTCTTTCTTGCTCCTGGCATTTCTCCTGGGGGAATCCAGCAGCAAACACCTAAAAACCACCCTTCAGCCCTTTCTAAAAAAACACTGGCTCTCAGGTAGATGACCATCTTCCAGATGAAGGATCAGCCTATTAAGAACGACTCTGGCAAGAATCTTGCCAGTAATGACTAAGAGAGAGTCCTCTTGTGATTGTCACTCTACAATCTATTTACTTTATCTTTAAAGAGAAAGACAATGAATGCACCCTTGAACTCTTGGTCGATAACTTCTTTGTGCCACATAACCCAGAAAATTTCATATTTTTGTATGATTAATGGAACCCCAACCTGATAAATCTCAGCTGGAATAGAATCAGCACCAGGTGCTTTGCCACAGTAGAGGAGCCTAATGGCATTCAAGACCTCTTCTTCAGTTGGAAATTCAATTACAGAAGGATTGACTTTAACCTGAGGTAAAAAGTCAATGATTTCAGCATTCATTGATGATAATCTGCTGAGAACAATATGGAAGTGTTCAGCCTATCACTCAAGGATCATGACTTTATCAGTAATCAATGTGCCTCATCACCACTGAGTAGTTGATATGTACCATAGTTCTTTGGCCCGTAAATAGCCTTCAGGGCATCATAAAAGTGCTTTGGATTGTTTCTATCAGAATAAAAGTGAATTTCATCTGCCTTTCTACTGAACCAAGAATACTGTATCTCCCTAAGCTTTGGTTATACCTTATTTTGAATGGAGTTAAATGCTGCCTGTTTAGAGACAGATGAAGTATCCTACTGGCAAACCTTGTGGAGTTCATCTTTTTCATTTAGTAGCTTCTTAATTCCCTATCCTTTTCACCAAACTAGCCTTGATGTTTGTGAATGTTCTGACCAAGATGAGCAAATGTAATAAATAATCTCTGAAAGCTACCCATTCCTTTTCTGCTCCACTACTGTCTTCAGCTTTAACTCCAAGTTAGAAACAAACTGTTCCCACTCAAAGAAGCACTCTAATCTGTCGACTTTGTTTTCTGGTAGTTGTCTTCCCTTGGGGCCACTGCTTTTATTGAATATGAATATTTTGGTTGGAGAGCATAAATATATGATTGGTCCAGCACTCTGAGCCACTCTCTCATCACTCTCATATCCTGTCTATCTTTTCTTCTTACAATGACATAGTCTATCAAATGCCAATGTTTGCTATGAAGGTGCATCCACAAAGTTTTATTGTTTTTAAGCAAATGGAAAACACTGTTGGGGATGAGAAGGTCATGAGATATAGAAGTCTTCTGTAGTAAGTGACCATTGCTGTTGATGTTTACAACTGCATTCTTCCCAAAGACTCCCTGCCATGTCTGGTAGTTTGTGGCTACTCTAACATTAAAGTCACCCAGAATTATAAGCTTGTCCCTTTTTGACATATTGATGATGAGGATCACCAGGTCTTTATAAAATTTTTCTTTGACCTCATCAAGGTTAATCAATGGTGGGAATATAGGAACTGGTGATGGTGACATGGTGCTTTCCTGCGCCATTGCATCATCATGAGCTTGTCATTCACTCCTTTTGGTAAGCATATAAGCTTGTTGACTAGATTAGTTTTGATTGTAAAACCTATACCAACTTCGCAGTGCTCCCTTTCACTGTTGCGTTTCCAGAGGAATATTTATCCAGCTCCACCTTTGGTAAGCTGGCCTTAATTTGGCAACCTTGTTTCACTCAGGGCTCCTTTTTGGATATAAGACCTGCTGAGTTCTCTCGCAACAAGAGCTGTGTGTCTTTCAGGTCTTCTGAATATTGTGTTTTGCATAAGTACGTGCAAATTCCATGTATCAATGATGACTGGAATTGTCTTTGCAGAAGTTTTGGAACATTTATTCATGTGTCTTTTGATCCCAGAGTGTGACCCCTGCCTGCCCCATTAAACAGGCCAGGGTTGGGTATGCAGATATTTTTGGGGCACCTTCACACCAGGAAGTGAGTGGTGTGTTCCTTAAAAGGCTACTCAAACACCCAACGGGCTACCAAATTCCACTGCTATATACAGTGAGATGATTACCTTATGGCCTGGGCCATCTTTGTGCAGGGTTGTGACTACCACAATTCACACCTGCTGCTTTGTCATTTGCCTGTCACCACAGGACTTCAAGATAGAGAAAAAAATAGTATAATTGTATGCATGATGTCTTTTGATTTATGCATAAATTGGATTTAAGTGAGTCAGAGTTGCACAAAGTCATCAGCCTCACTCTCTCTTCCAGAGTCATCACAATCCAGTGACAAGACAGAGTCAAAAGGACTGGTAATCAAGACCTATGATTTAACTGGCATAGGAAACTCTTAAATGGAAACTCCTTCCAACAGTGAAGATGTGTAACTACTCTGTAATTTACATTCTTAATGTATTATATGGGTCACTATGAAATTGAGTGACTTTATATATGGTGACACTGCTGGAATATGCTAAAACTTCTTGACTCCAAAGTTGGCCCTATGTCTATTTTAACAGGCCAAAATGAAGTCATACTTGCTGTTATTGTTTGCTTGTTTCTTTGTTTGAAAGATTTTCAATCTTTATTCTAATTCTAATCTTGGTTTTCTGTCCATTATGATTTAAAATTTTTCCTTTTATATGGAATTTGAACTATTAAATTTATTTATATTATACATTATATATATATAACATAATATGCTATATAATATAAATGTTAGTTATAATATTTATATATGTATGCAGTATTGAACTATTAAAATATTCAGAAATTTTTCAAAGAAATCTTTACACCATATAATGTAAAGATTATTTATTAAAACTCACCTGAGCATTGCTATACCACAGTCATTCCCTCTTCACTTTAGTTCTCTTTCCTTCCTTCCTTCCTTCCTTCATTCCTTCTTTCTTCCTTTCCTTCCTTCCTTTCTTCCTTGCTTCCTTCCTTCCTTCTTTCCTTCCTTCCTTCCTTCATTTCTTCCTTCCTTTATTCTTTCTCATGTGGCTTCCTACCTTCAACAATTAGATTACCCTTACACATACCTGTGTGTGTGTGTGTGTGTAGTTGTAAACATTTAACATCCTTTTAAAAATTTTATTAATTATTTTATTTTCTCAATTACATGTAAAAATAGTTTTAACATTTTTTTCAAATTTTGCATTTTAAATTCTCCCCCCCTACCATTGATAAGACAAGCTATTTGATACAGGTTTTACTTGTGTAGTCATGCAAAACACATTTCTATGTAAGTCATTTTGTGAAAGAAAACACAGACAACTCCACCCCCCCAAAAAAACCATAAAAAGTAAAGAAAAACATACCTTTGAGATGTATTCACACTGTACTAGTTACTTTTTTCTGGAGATGTACAGCATCTTTCATCATAAGTCCTAAAGAATTACATTGGATCATTGTATTGCTGAGAAGAGGTAAGTTATTCATGGTAAATCATCATATAATACTGCTATTACTGTTACAGTGTTCTCCTACTTGTACTCATTTCATTTTGCACCAGTTCATGTAAGTATTTATTGTTGTTGTTGTTTTTTTTTTTTTCTGAGAGCATCCTGTTCATCAGTTCTTATAGCACAATAGTATTGCATGACAATTATATAACACAACTTGTCCAGCCATTCCCTAACTGTGGGCATATCCTCAATTTCAATTTTTTTTTTGCCACAATAAAAGGGCTGCTATAAATATTTTTGTACATCTAGGTCCTTTCCTATTTTTTTAAAATCTCTTTTGGGATACAGCCCTGCTAGTGGTATTGCTGGGTCAAAGGATATGCATGATTTTATAGCCCTTTGGGCATAGTTCCAAATTGCTCACCAGAATGGTTGGATCAGTTCATAAGTCTACGAACCATGCATTAATTTCCCACATACACTCCTTGAGGTTTTAAAGGCTTAGGGGTATTGGGACCCCCAAATTGGGAAACACAGGTCTTGCCACAATGAATTTGACCCAAGCCTTCTTACAGCCAAAGACAAGGTTTATTATAGATTTGCCTTATTGGTCAGACTCTTAAGGAATCTGAATATTTGTGATGCTCACATTAACAAACAGGCTAGAGTAAATCTCAGCACCTTAATGGTGGCCAAGATGGATCTTTACAGAAAGACTGGGGGAGGGATCTATAAGTGACCAAGTAGTTTGAGGTGAGTGGAAGAGGGTTCTAGGGAGGATATTGATGGGAGTGATCAGTAGACTGGGGTGACTAAAGGTTAATAGATAGGATCCTGGGTGGGAAGGAGCCTGGAACCATCCCCAGGTAACAGACCACGGAGGGCTGGGCTACATGAAGTGTAACAGAGAATTGAGGGATTGGGTATAATTGATAAGGAAAGGCAAGTTGATAGGATTATGGCCTGAAATGAACCCTAGAGACTTCCTTGATCAAGTGAGAGTTCAAGGAGAGTTCATGATGGAGTTTTCTAGGGCCCTTAGAAAAATGGGACCCTAATTCTTTTGGGGTGAGGGGTGGTCTTAGCTTCTGAAACTGCTTCCTGTGGCAAGGCACAGAGAGCTGTCCCTGCATTTCTGGGTCTCATCCAAGGGGTCAGACTTCAGAACCTGGCTGAAGCCAGGTCCAATGGATTAGAGACCTTGGACTTGGTCAGAGGTTGGTACATAGCCTGAGCAGTCATCTGGAAGTTGATGGCTTAGTCCCTGGAGGAGACAGACTTGGCAAGGAGGGTAAGCAAACAAAGACCAAACAGGCACTAGAGGAATATAATCAGTAGGGAAATAAGAACAGGGGTGAGTATAGAAAGGAGCAATGATTTTCATGAAGAAGATCATTTAGGGGCACTGAGGTTATTATGGATTTCGTGCATCCAACTAGACTTTTCCAGAATATGTTCAGTATGGATCTCTACCTGCCCAGTGTTGTTGATGTACATACAACAGAATGTGTTTGCTAGAGCACATACACCCCCACTAGAGGCAAGCAGGTAGTCTAGGGTTGTTCTATTATCTAGAATCACCTTTGCTAGGTAATGCAAAATTTGCTGGATCTCCCGGAGATCATAAGCTGTCTCATTTGCCAACTGGTGAATGGTCTCTGTAAGGTTAGAAATAATCTGTTCATGTTGCAGGTGACCATACCAGGGCATGAGACACTCTGCTCCCTTTTTAAGGAACCAGAGGACATTTCCTCAGAATCCATGCTTTGCCCTTTTTAAGTTAGAGACCCTGGGCTGTGTGACATTGAAAATGGAGAAGGGAGATGGTAAAGATCCAAGGGTGCACACCCCAAAATATTTGTAAGGTGTTAAGTATTGAGTGGCCAGGTACAATAGTTTTGGGGTCTTGCCATGGGTCAGCACTTCTTTTCACCTCTTTCCCAGAATTCTTGTCATTTGGTTTGCCAATCCCACAAAGAAAAGTATAGTCTTTGGGGGTACAGATGGGGTGAATCCATAAGAGGCTGTAAGTATGGATGTCCCAAGGATCAGAATGCTTGCACATTAAGCTCCCAGTTGAGAGGGGTATCTTTAAGAGATGAATAACAGTGTTATAAACACAGGGGGATGTGGCATTGTGACTTAACTTAGAAGTAAAACTTAAAAAGGGAGAACTTACTAGGAGAGTTAGGGGGAGGGATGCAGTCATAGGCTCAAGTAGAAAATGTTCCCTCGTTAAAATTGGTACAGCTGGCTGATGTTCCAGAGGAACTTTTCACTAGTCATATCTACACAGATAATGCAGGTCAAAAGACCAGGAGAAACTCTTACAAGCCGTTTCTCAACAGGTATATTAACTTGTCTAGTGGCTGTGGAGCTTGTCTCCCAAGTAAGGAAGCTTTGCCCTCCTGAGAAGCAAGGGTGTCAAAATGGAGACAGCAGCCCATAGAAGAGAGGCCAGCATAAATGAGGTGGCATAAATCTCTGAGAAAATCATATTGGGGAGAGGGGCTTCTGCAAAAATGGCACTTGGTGTGAGATGAGAGTTGCCCTGTGGGTACAAGTGGCGTACCCAACAATCTTGGACTCCTCCCCAGCCTAATGAGTTTCCCAGTTTAACTTTCAGAGGCCAAGTGTACTTGATTTTATCAGGAAGAAGGAGGAAAAGGATTAACACTATAATTTTCAGCTCAGAGGGAAGTGATTTCAAGAGGGAGAGAAAAGGTAATTTCTCTGGTGGGAATTAAAGATGACAAGACCAAAAGAAAAAGGGCGAGTATAATTTCACCTCTTTTTATCCACCTTTCTGCTGGAGGAGGGTTAGCCTTTCTAAACAGTAGTTTGAGATCCTCCAAGGGCTCATAGAAATATTCTGGAGTCTCTGGGAGGGGAAAGGGGGAAGCAAGAGGTGATACTGGTTTAATCCTAGAATTATGAGTCCATCTGAGGAGGACCTCGAGTTTTGCAGCCATTGGAGTGGTGAGTATGACTCGGTAGGATCCCTTCCAGTTGATATCTAATTGTTCTCCCTTTTGGGTTTTTCATGACTTTAAATAGGCCCAATCTCCAGGTTGTACTGCAACTGGACACTCTTTTTCATTGCCAAGAAGTTTTGGAAGATGCTTATTGGCATATTTGGTTAGAATATTCCTGATAGCTCCTAAATGAGTTGCAGATTGGGTGATTAAATGCTGTTCTGGATCTACAAGGATATCAGAGGTTAGTAAGGGCCTCCCATACAGCAGTTCAAAGGTGCTAAGCTTGATATTTTCCCTAGGTGTGATAGGACTCAGATCAGTTCAATTGGGAGATTTTTAATCCAATCTTCTTGGGTTTCTATGAACACCTTAGTAAGGACCAGCTTAATGGTATGATTCATTTTCTCTACTTTACCAGAGGATTTTGGATTCCAGGGTCAGTGGAGGTGGTAAGTGATTTTAAATGTCTTTGCCACAACCTGGGTTATATGTGAAATAAAAGCCAAGCCATTTTCACTCTATGAGGAGCTAGGCAAGCCAAAACAAGGTATAATTTATTTTAATAGGAACTTCAATACTTCCTGATCCTTTTCAGTTTGGCAAGAAGAAGCTTCTACCCAATTAATAAAGGTGTCAACAAAAACCAAAAGAAATTTGAAACTTCTGCATGGTGGGGCATATGTGTAAAGTCTATCTGCCAGTCTTCACCTGGGTAGGTACCCCTTCTCTGAACAGGTTTAGGGGGGTGGGGTTTGACTGCTCCTTCAGGATCTACCTGGCACAAGTTGAGTAAGCCTGACAGACTTGTTGAATGGTTTCTTCTAACTTGCTTCCAGTAAAAATAGGCTTTATCAGAGACTGGAAGGCATTCTTCCCCAGGTATTTGGCCTGGTGTAAGCCAAAAAGAAGCTTCCACTGGCTTTCCTCTGAGATAAGAAGTTGTCCTGAGGGTGTTTGAAACCACCCAGAGAAGGAAAGTGTATCACCTTCCTTTAGCAAGGGTCTGTTCTTGGGCCTGTAGGAAGGTGTGAAGGAGTCACAGAGCTGTGGGAGTAAAGGAGACAGTATAGTCAACTGTTGGGCAGCATTCTTTGCTACAGTGTTTTCCAGGCTATTTCCTATGGCCTGATCTATTTCCCCTTTCTTTGGCCTTTGCAAAAGATAACAGCTGAGTTGGATGGCTTTTGAACAGCTTGGAGGAGTTGTGAAATCTCCTGGGCATCTTTGGTAGGGGAATTTTTTGCTGTCAAATATCCCCTTTCCTTTCAAATTTCTCCATGGGCATGTAGAACATGAAAAACATATTTTGAATCAGTAAAAACATTTACCCTTCTATTTTCCCCTAGCTCTAGGGCTCTAGTGTGTGCTATTAATTCTGCTTTCTGGGCAGAGGTCCCAGCGGATAGGGGTTTGGCCTTTCTGGTTTGGTGGAGGCTGACCACTGCATAACCAGATCTCCTAACCCCTTTTTCAATGAAGCTTGAAATATCTATGTACCACACTGCTTTGGGGTTTAAAAGAGGAGAATCTTTTAGATCAGATTCATTGGCATAAACACAGTCCAAGATCTCCTCACAATTATGAACCAGAGTACCTGAGAGGGCATTGTTTGGGAGGAGGGTTTCCAGGTTGAGTATGTGACACATCCAAAGGATTAGGTCAGAGTATCTAAGATGATACTTGGTGAGCCTGCCTTTAGCCAGCAACTGATGGCCTTTTGCTTTCAGGATGCTCTGAACTGAATGGGGAGTCAGAACTTCCAGTGTAATTTCAGAGGCTACCTGAGTTAGAATGGCTGCAGCAGCCACTGCCTGGAGGCATGAAGGACATTCAGCAGCTTTGAAGTTTAATTGTTTTGAAAAACAAGCAATAGGTCTAGGGTCAAGGCCTAAGGACTGGGTTAGGATCCCCAAAACCTGTACTCTCCTTTCATCCACATACAGAGTGAAAGGCTTTTCTGGATTGGATAAAGCTAATGCTGGCATGATGGTCAATTTAGTTTTCAAAGTCTTTAGCCTGGTCAGGGTCCACTCTAGAGAGAATGAGTCAGAGCCTTGAGTAGAGTCATAAAGGGGCTTAGTAATAAGACCAAAATTAGGGAACCAGAGTCTACAAAATGCTGCCATATATTTAAAAGTTCTAAGTTGTTTCTTAGTGTCTGGGACAAGGATAAACAGAATTGTCTTTCCTCTTTGCTGTTCAAGAGTGAGGGGTGGGTTCATGGTCCAGATACTTCACAGATTGGCATGCTATCTTGACTTTGTTCAAAAAGACCCTATAGCATCAAGAGCCCAAGAAGTTAAAAACTTCTACAGCAGCAACCAAAGAAGTCTCCCAGATGGGATTACAAATAAGAATATGGTCCACATACTGAATTAAGCAACAATCAGCTAGTTCCAGATCCCTTAAATCCTTTCCCAGGGCCTGGCTAAATAAATGAGAGCTATCCCAAAACTTTTGGGGCAAGACTGTTCATGTTAGCTGACATAGATATGATTTCCCAGGTAGTGTCCATTCAAAGGCAAAAATAAGTTGTGAGTCTATGTGAAGAGGTATACAGAAAAAGGTATTTTTGAGATCCAGGGTGGAAAACCACTGGGTACCTCCAGGGATCTGAATGAGTATAGTATATAGGTCGGGGACAATGAGGTATATCAGAATAACAGCTTCATTAACAGCCCTGAGATCTTGAACCATTTAGTATACTCCATTAAGCTTTTTTTTAATGGGAAGAATAGGGGTGTTACATAGGGGTTGACAAGGGACAAGGATTTTATACTTAAAAAATTTTTGTAGTCCTTCCCAGGCCTCGGGCTTAATTGGATATTAACCATGATGGAGGCTGGGTGGCATGAATAGCTCACACAGAAATTCCCTCATCCTAAACAATTGACTCAACTGTTTCCAAAACTTCCGGTGGAACATGGGGAGGTCTGGTGAGCAGAGGGGAAAAGAAGATGAGAGGCTTAACTAGAGAAACTTGGCTTCCCAATTTCACCATCAGGTCCCATCCCAACAAGGGGTTACAGCATGAAGTAATGATAAGGAAAGAGTGTTCAAATAAAAGATCCTCAAATAAGCAGGGGAGGGTATATGTCTCCAGACATCCCTTAGTTTTCCCTTCAATGCCCATGACCCAATGGGTCAAGGGGATAGTAGGGCCATATTAATCGGTTAAAACAGATAATGTAGCTCCCATACCTATTACAAATTGAATAACCTTACCTTCAACCTCAATTTTTGGCCTGGGCTCAGCAAGAGAGATGGAGAAAGTGGGAGCACTGCCGAACTCCAGGCCCTCCTGTCATTCCAAATCTTGAGGAGACTGGAGGACATGGTACTAGGAGGTGGCTCCACCACTTTCCAACTCAGGGTAAAATAGTAATCAAAAGTAATCAAAAGAATCAACCAAGCATGCCCTGAAAGAGATCCCAAATTCAAAATGCCAAGGAATATTGTATCCACATTCCAAAATTACCAGGTCAAAGAGAAAATATGCAAGCAACCAGAAAGAAACAATTTAAATATCATGGAATCACATCAGAATTAAGCAGGACCTTACAGATTCTACATTAAAAGATCTGGGGGTGTGGAATAGGATATTCTGTAAGGCAAAGGAGCTTGTATTACAGGCAAGGATCAACTACCCAGTGAAATTGAGTGTAATCTTTCAGGGAAGGAGATGGACATTCAAAGAAATAGGGGACTTCCAAACCTTCCTGAAGAAAAGACCAGAGCTCAACAGAAAATTTGATCTTCAAATACAAGTCTCAAGAAAGGCATAAAAAGGTAAACAGGAAAGGAAAAATAACATGTTATTAATAAAAGCAAATTGTTTACATCCCTATAAGGGAAGATGACACTTATAACTCTTGAGTACAGTATTGTTATTATGACATTTAAAAGGAGTATACACAGACAGAGGGCATGGGTATGAGTTGACTTTGATGTGATGATAAAAATTCTAAATAAGTGGTAAAAAGGAATTGTACTAGGAGAAGAGGAAAGGAGGAGGCAGACAAGGATAAATTATAACACATGAAAAGGCACAAAAACCTATTACAGTAGAGGGAAAGAAAGGAGGGAGATGAGCATTATCTGAACCTTACTGTCATCAGATTTGGTTCAAAGAAGGAATAGCATAATCAGTTAGGTATGGAAATCTAACTTACACTATGGGAAGCAGGAGGAAGAAGGGAAAAAAAAGGAAGTGGTGAATAGAAGGGAGGGAAGAAGTAGTAAGGGTAAATGGGAAGAAAAGGGAGGGGGCTAATATAAGGGAGAGAAAATTGAGGGAGGTGGTGGTTGAAAGCAAAATTCTAGTGAGGGGGAAGGGAGAAAGGAGAGACAAAAGCATACATGGGGAGGGGGAGAGCATAGAGAAGAAGACACAGATAGTAATCATAACTGTGAATCTAAACGAGGTGAACTGTCCCATAAAACCAAAGTGGATAGCAGAGCAGATTAAGAACCATAATCCTACAATATGTTCTTTACACGAAACACATTTACATTAGAGGGATGCACACAGAGTAAAGGTAAAAGGCTGAAGTAAAAACAAACAAACAACTTCAACTGAAGTAAAAACAAACAAACAAAAAGCAATAAAAAAAAACAGGGGTAGCAATCTTGAATTCAGACAAAGCAAAAACACAAATAGATCTAATTAAAAGAGATAAGAAAGGAAACTACATCCTGCTAAAAGGTACCACAGATAATGAAGTAATATCATTGCTAAACATATATGCACCAAGTGGTATAGTATCTGAATTCTTAGAGGAGAAGTTAAAGAATTTACAGGAAGAAATAACTAAACTATACTAGATGGGTACCTCAACCTCCCCCTCTCCAAACTGGATAAATCTGAACACAAAATGAGTAGAATTTTGGAAAAGTTAGATATGGTGGAACTCTGGAGAAAATTGCATGGGGATAGAAAGGAATATACTTTTTTTCTTTTTTATTAATTAATTTATTTTGATTTATCAACAATCACTTTCATATGCTTTTGAGTTTAAAATTTTTCTCCCCCTTCCTCCCCACCACCGTCCCCAAGATGGTGCACAATCTGATATAGGCTATATATATACATTCTTATTAAACATATTTTCAGATTAGTGATATTGTAAGTAAAAATTAGAACCAATAGGAGGAACCACCAGAAAGAGGAAGCAAAATTCAACAGAAGAGGAAAAAAAATAGCGAATAGTATGCTTCAATCTACATTCAAATTCCATAGTTCTTTCTTTGCATGTGGATAGCATTTTCCATCACGAGACCTTTGGAGATATCTTAGATCCTTGTATTGCTGGGAAAGGTTAAGTTTATAAATATTAGTCATGGGACAATGTGGCTGTTATTATGTATAACATTCTCTTGGTTCTGCTCACTTCACTCAGCATCAGTCCATACAAGTCTTTCCAGGTTTTTCTGAAGTCTGCCTGCTCATCATTTCTTATAGCACAATAGTATTCCATCACATTCATATACCACAACTTGCTCAGCCATTACCCAATTGATGGGCATCCTCTCAATTTCCAATTCTTTGCCAAAACAAAAGTAATATACTTTTTTTCTAAGTGGTTCATGGCTTAGAACCATGGCATCTGAAGTGTCACCTTCAAAAGAAGAAATAGGTTCACTGTTCTTGTTTACAACTTCAATCTATTTTTTATCAATACTTTCAACCAAAAAAATGCTAGTATTTTCAAAATGCTGAATTTACTCAATTACAGGAGGGAAAGGAATGATGATATATTTTCAATGAAATAAACACCTAAAATTCCAGATCACATGAACAACAAGATGGTACACTGACATTTACTCTGATCAATATTACTTCTCAATCTTCTCCAAAACAGAATTATGAGCCTAAGATAATGCATCTTCAGCTGTTTCTATTGCCTAATAGACACCAAGAATTCAAAGCAAGGTGGGGGAAGTCATAACTAATCATTTTTTAATCTGCATCCCTTCCCCACATCCCATGCTACCCAAAGGGTGACCACACTAACAGACTCAAGGATAGGACACAGGCTTACATCAAAACTTACCACTATACCTTGGTTTCTCTTCCCTCTTTCCAGTGCCACAGAGATCCCAGCTCCAGGCTGTAGAACTTTTCTCTGACCTTTACATCCAGCTTGGCCACAGCTCTTCAGGAGAAAACTCTGCCAGGAGTTGCAAATTGGAACACTAATACTGCAAATACCTAAACTGTCAGTTGTTCTGAACTGCAGATGTCAGGCCAAAGAACTAAGAAAGAGAGGAAATTGGATAGGTCTCCAAGAAAGGATACTGTGGGAGCTGTGTAGTATTCAACAGTACCTGAGGAAAGAGTGCTAGGTCTAGTAAGATCTGACTACCCAAATTTCAATTAGAACAGAGATTTAGGCTAGTGAACCGTGAATTTCTCAGTGTGTAAGCATCAAACAGATGCTTTGATATCCAGTCCCCAAGGAAACTTTAGTCATAGGGGAGGGAGTCAAAGTGAGCAACAGGGAAAAATAAATGGGGAGGGGATGGGAGAATCAACTAATATGTGTTGTAAAAGGTTTAACAAGCCTAAACTTCTAGTGTAATAAATCCACTATGAAACTTCGTATTGTGTGTATAACTCACCATGAGGTAATCCAACCTGCCAGAGGAGTGTCTTAGGAATTTATTTGGAAAAGAAAAGAATTAATAAGTGAAAATAAGGATTCTTTCTATGAGTACAGATGATAATTTCATATCACATTCTAAACAGATTTTGGATTACTGAAGTATTTTAAAGTCTAAAATTTAAATAAATTCCCCCTAAAAATTATATGAAATATCTAAGTATCTTTTTATTGTTAGAAAATCATTATGGAAAATCATTATTTCCTTGCTTATAAAAGTCATACTTCAAACTTAAACTGATCTCTCAATTATCTGAGGAAAGAAAATTTCCAGAGGTAAACTAGTGTAGTACAGTGTGATACTGAAAGGAAAAAATATTAAAAGGGATTTTGGATTCAGAATAACTGAGTTTGAATCAGAGTTCTGCTACCTAAGTGACCTTGGACAAGCCACTCATTCTTAAATTTCATTTTTTATCTATTTAATGAAGGGGTTAAACTAGATAATCTATAAAGTCCATTTCATTCCCATGTATTGAAAAAAATTTAGCCCCTATATATAAACAGTGGATTAATCAAATTAATTACTATTGGTAGTAGGATAATCACTGCATAATCATTTGCTTATGATAGACATGAGAGAAAACACCATTCAAGTGCACCAGAAACTTGGGTTCAGCTTATGTCAGAGTTGACAGAGCCCCCACCTTTGGGCTGATACAAAGGCATTCCAGAGAAAATGAATAATTCCATGATATCAACTTCAGCATGCAACTGAAGTCTCATTACATCAAAATGGCATCTTAGCCCACATCTTTTCTCTTAGCCCTACCTTAGCTTCAGTTCACCCAACTGGGACTATGATTATTCTGAGTGATATAATAGAGCTAGAGGCAAGCACAGAAATTATCTATGCCAAGAGGCACAAAAATTTAAGTGATATGCCCACGATGAAAAAAACTTTGATATCCTTGAAAGAAGGGGTTATGTAAATCCAATATAATATTATTTAGTTTTTCAATTTCATCTTCACATAATTTAATTTGGTGATTTCATTATAATACAAAATGTCTTATATTTGAAAAGCTATTAAAATAAATTCATACTTTTTAGTATAATTATATTTCTTTCTCCATTGCAATAGATAAAATTTAAGAGGTGATTTAGTTTTCAAAAGGAATTTCACCTCGTCTCTTCATGGTTTTATGCAAGACATGCATGTTAGTAATAAAAAGTGAAGATATTCAAATGACTACAGAAAGGGGGAAAATTTACTTTCTTTTAATTTTTTTGTTACACACAGAGTGAATTTGATTTAAACAACAATGGCATAGCCATTTCCTTAAGCAAAACCATCAGGAATAAGAAAAACAACAATAATAGAAAAGGTAAGTTATTAAAACATACTAGAAAATTTAGATGTATTAAAATATAGACTACTTTTCAAATGTTCAAATGTATCTATGATTTCATTTACTTGAATGTGATCTCATTTAGAAGAATGGATGAATGAATGAATTTTTTAAAAAAATGCTAACTAACTACTTGCAAAGTACTCTGCTAAGGACTATTAATGCAAATAGAAAAGAAAGACAGCCTCTACCTCAAGGAACTAATATTTTAACAAGGGAACATAACAGATTAAAAAAAAAATTACCTGCAAGTCAGATAGAAAGTCCCAATAGTCATTAGGGTATGCCACAAAGTGGATGATAATACATAATATTTAATTTTATTTCCATTAATAAAAAGGTACCATGTTTTTTATATTGAACCATTTGACAATGCTAACAACTTTGCTGATGAGGACTATTTTTCAGGTCATCAGTATTTATAATCGCTGAGATATGTTCAGATGCAGGTACAAGGTCACGTATTCATGAGTTTTTTTGTTTGTTTGTTTTTTTTTTTCCTGGACTGTTGCTACAAGATCTCATCTGGAAACAGGGCTGGAGGTCTTGTGTGCTCTATAATTCCTGGGATTCTTGGACTCAGGGTCCTGGGTTCTCCACACCAGGAGTGAAGGTAGTAAGAAGCAAAAGAGGAGGTTTGATGTTTCAGGCACATGCCACCTCCTGACTATCCCTCAGACTACTTCAGTTAGGCTGGGTTTTTAGCCCCTCCTGCTATGAAGATTAAAATCAATCTATGCTTACCTAAATTGTGTGACTATTGTGCATATCATTCCAGAAGTTTACCACAGGAAGACCACCCAAAATGCTGCAGGGAGAGATAGGGAGATTTCTAGCTTTCTTCTGATGTCATAAAGAAACCAGTGGGGCAATTGGGTCATCCATTTTCTATCCTTCATACTAGCCACATATCAACACATCTTCCATTTTCAGTCATTGATTTCCTTGATGTCTTTTTTCTGGTTTTGCAAAGTTCCTTATTTTTATATGTTGTATCCTCTTCATTGTACTGTGTGAAATTTATCTTTAGTTCTTTGGTACATTCCATAATTTGTAACCATGTTACAAAACCAGTAAAATATTGATTATAAAAATAGTGAGTTTCATTTTCTGAGAGGAATTTGGTGATACTAACAAAGTACAGTAATACCAATGTGTAAAGAGGTTTATTTTTCTTATGTGTCCTATCTAGTATTACCTGAAAAAATTAATTATTTTATCAAATATGGACTCATTTATCACATTATACTTAATGGTCAGGAAAAAAAAGTGGGATAAAAAGCCTAGACAAGTGTTATCTTAAGGTTTTACCCTTTTTTTATCAGAAATACTCAATTCTAATCATAATTTTCGTTCCAAATATTTACCACGATAAACTTTATTTTAAAAGTGGACATATATTACAAATCATATGTATGCATATGTTCATGTATATATTAATTTTAAATGTACATAATTGGCAAATTATGTATATTTAAATCATATTATTACCATGATTTGATATGTATCAAGACCTGAGGAAAAACCTTCTACTAGGACAGACCATAAATTGTTGTTCAACCTACAATATGAAAGAATTCCCTAGAGCCCTGAATCATATAGGGAGTATGTATGTATCTTTTCTCTCTCTCTCTCTCTCTCTCTCTCTCTCTGTCTTTTTTTTTTTTTTAGGCAATTGGGGTTAAGTGACTTGCCCAGGGTCACACAGCTAGTAAGTGTCAAGTGTTTGGTCTGAGGCCGGATTGAATTCAGGTACTCCTGACCTCAGGACTGGTGCTCTATCCACTGCACCACCTAGCTGCCCCAGCAGTATGTATCAAAGGCAGAACTTGAACTCAGTTCATCCTGACTGGATGACTCTGTATCCGCTACAGAGCAGTGTGTGTATATGTGTAGATAGATAGATATAGATGTACATGCATACACATACTATATATACATAAATTCATGCATAGATACACATACACACACAGAGGACAAAATAGTATATAAAAACCTGACATTAACAGTTTCCTCTTATAGTATAGGCAAAAATTTTTGTTAGAAAATAATCAGACAATTTTCACCACTCCTTTTTCTTAAATAATTCAAATCCATATATGCAACTGTCTGGGCATATCCATAATGTGAAATATGCTGCCACTAAATTATCCTTAAGTATAAACAGAAAATAAATGCCCCATGCCAACAAAATCAGAAGAAAAATACAACTAAGATGACCTCAAATGTCTTACAATGTGTCATACACATAAATTCTTCACTTTCATACTTATTTGCATAACTTAAACAGGAAAGTCTGGGATTAAAAGCATTGTTCCATCAACATTTAGCATTGATTTCAGAGTATAAAGCAATAGAAGCAGAAGTAGCATTGAGAAAACAGAAAATAAAAGAATTATGATAAGGGGAAAAGGTTCAGCTGTTCAAAGAAGATTTTATTAACTGGTCCTACCCCATATCAACTCTCAGTGAGCGAAGCCATACAAACACATCAACCAACCACAGCACACCTGACAGCACACCTACATCATATAATCAGAGATCTTATCAACTAATCATTCAATGGACATCAAACAATTAATATACATTAAGTGATTATTACCTTCAAGGCACAGCTCTAAACATAGTGTGGGACCCAAAGAGTTGTCCTTATCCCTAGGGAGCTTCTGATTTTCTTGGAGAGATGAGACATAAATATTAAAAGAAACTAACAATATAAAGTAACTAATCTACTTTTAATAGTACAGCATTATTTTGGGACATCATATCTGTTTGGTATATTTCATTTATCTTCTATACAGACTCAGAACTGGGAGACATTTCTACACTTGATTAGGAGCTTTACTTTGACAGCCTTAGAGACAAGTCAACTCTCTATTAATCACATGATATTATCCCATATGTTTTATGGACCAACAAGAGGTAGACAGAAAAGTGTTTTATTGAAAAAAAAATGACATCCTAAACAAATTACCTCTCTCACCTAGGGTCAATAGGATGGAGAAAGAGAGAGAGAGAGAGAGGGAGAGGGAGAGAGATTGTATATAGTAAATGGAAGACAATCTTATAACGGAGGGAAGCAATGAAGGGTAGGGTGGGGAAAAATAGTCTGTGTGAGAAATAGGCAGTAGACCAGTGTAGCTACATAAAAGAATATTCAGAAGGAAATAAGGTGTAATAAGACTAGCAGTATGAAAGGCTTTAAATGAAAAGAAGAGAACATTTTATATTTGATGCTAAAGATAGTAGGAAGCCTTTAGGGAAAATTTATTAATCAGACACTTTGTTACCAGAGTGGAGGATGGAATAGATTGTGGAGATAACTGAATCAAAGAGAACAACTAGAAGCTATTGCATTATCAAAGGCATGAGGTGATGGGGATCCATGTCAAGGTGGTGGCTCTATGAGTAGAGATTTATGAAGGTAAAAAATGACAAGATTTGACAATAGCATAGAAATGTTACAAACATAAAAATGCAATGCTGGTGCCTTCCCGTGAGATTGTCTATGTGTGTGTTTAAAATATGTGTACATATAAATATGTATGTGTGTATGTATATGTGTGTGATTTGTGCATAGTTACTTGTGTGTTTTCTCCCAAAATGCATTGTGGATTTTTTTTTCAAGGAGAGGATGTATTTTTTGCTTTTCTTTCTATCCATAGTGCTTGGCACAGTTCTGGCCACATTCTTCTTGTTGTTGTTGCTGAAGTGTTTTGCAGTCATGTCCAACTCTTCATGACTCCATCTGTGGGTTTCTTTTTATTATTATTATACAATTTATTGATTGATTTTTAGTTTTAAACATTCACTTCCATAATATTTTGAGTTTTAAATTTTCTCATTTTCTCCTCCTCCCCACTCCCTAAGATAGTGGGCAATTTGATATAGGCTGTACTTACACGTTCATATTAAGTATATTTTCACATTAGTCATGATGTAAAGAAGAATTAGAACCAATGGGAAGAACCAAGAGAAAGAAGAATCAAAACAAAACAACAAAAGAAAACGAGAACAAATAGTATGCTTCCATCTACATTCAGATTATATAGTTCTTTCTCTGCATGTGGATAGCTTTTTCCATTGTGAGTCTTTTGAAGTTGTCTTAGATCCTCACATTGCTGAGAAGAGTTAAGTCGATCAAAGTCAGTCATTGTACTTTCACTGTGGCTATTACTGCGTACAATGTTCTCCTGGTTCTGCTCACTTCACTCAGCATCAGTTCATATATGTCTTTCCAGGTTTTTCTGAAGTCTGCCTACTCATTATTTCTTATAGCACAATAGTATTCCATTACATTCATATACCACAGCTTGTTCAGCCATTCCACAATTAATGGACATCCCCTCTTGGCTATCACAAAAAGAGCTGCTATAAATATGTTTGTACATTTGGGTCCTTCTCGCATTTTTGTGATCTCTTTGGGACACAGCCCTAGAAGTGCTATTGCTGGGTCAAAAGTACGCACATTTTTATAGCCCTTTGGGCAAATTGTTCTCCAGAAAGGTTGGATCAGTTCACAAGTCCACCAAAAATGTATTAGTGTTCCAATTTTCCCACATCTTCCCTAACATTTACTATTTTCCTGTTTTGTCATGTTCGCCAACTTGATAGATTTGATGTGGTACCTCAGAGTCATTTTGATTTGCATTTCTCTAATCAATAGTGATTTAGAGCATTTTTATATGACTGTAGGTATCTTTAATTTCTTCCTCTGAAAACTGCCTGTTCGTATCCTTTGACAATTTACCAATTGGGGAATGACTGGTATTCTTATAAATTTGATTCAGTTGTTTATATTTTAGAAATGAGGCCTTTATCAGAGACACTGGTTGTAAAAATTGTTTCCCAGCTTTCTGCTTCCCTTCTAATCTTGGTTGCATTGGCTTTGTCTGTGAAAAAGTTTTTCAATTTAATGTAAGCAAAATCATCCATTTTGCATTTCATAATGTTTGCTATATCTTGTTTGGTCATAAATTCTTCCCTTCTCCATAAATTTGACAGTTAAACTATTCATTGCTCTCCTAGTTTGCTTATAGTACCTGTATGTATCTAAATCATGTACCCATTTTGAATTTGTCTTGGTATAAGGTGTAAAATGTTGTTCTATGTCTAGTTTCTGCCATTCTATGTTCAAGGTTTCCCAGTAGTTTTTGTTAAATAGTGAGTTCTTATGCCAGAAACTGAAGTCTTTGGATTTATCAAATAGTAGATTATTATAGTCATTCACTGTTGTGTCAAGTCACAAGGCATACCTAGCCTACTCCACTGGTCCACCATGCTATTTCTTAGCCAGTACCAAGTAGTTTTGGTAATTGCTGCTTCATAATACAATTTAGGCCACCTTCCCTTGTATTTCTTTTCATTAGTTCCCTTGATACTCTGTTCCTTTTGTTCTTCCAGTTGAATTTTGTCATTTTTTCTAGCTCTATAAAATATCTGTGGGTTTCTTGGCAAAGATACTGGAATGGTTTGCCATTTGGTTTGCAGGAAAGCACCATGTCACCATCATCAGTTCCTATATTCCCAATATTGATGAACCCTGATAAGGTCAAAGAAAAAAAATTATGAAAACCTGGAGACTTTCATCATCAATGTGCCAAAAAAGGAAAAGCTTATAATTCTGGGTGACTTTAATGCTAGAGTAGACACAAACTATCATACATGGCAGGAAGTCCTTGGGAGAAATGGAGTTGGAAAACACAGGCTCTCCCCCAGCCAGCACTACACCATCCATACATGGAACTATTGGTTACAGCGAATGGAGAAGTTTTGAATACTGTAATTAAGTTTACTGACCTTGGCAGTACATTTTCTAAGGATGTTCCCATAGCTATTGAGGTTGATGCATGCATTGCTGGAGCTACTTCAGTGTTTGGGAGACTTCTAAAGAAAGTGTGAGAAAGAAGATACAATATGGAAATAGAATTTACATGATTGTAAATATATAACCTATATCAAATTGCTTACCCTCTTAGGGAGGAGCATGGGTAGGGTGGGAAAAAGAAAATTTGGAACTCAAAATTTTATTTAAAAAATGGTAAATTTTTCACATGTATTTTTTAAATAGAATAAAAACAAAAGAGAAAACAAAAAAGAGAAAGGAACAAAGAAAGAATTGCCTACCAGATTGCCTACCAAAATTAAGGTCTACAAACCTACAGACCTCAGCATTGTATGCCTGTGAAACCTGGATAGTTTATTAGCACCATGCCAGAAAACTGGATCACTTCCATTTGAATTGTCTTATGAAGATTCTGAAGATCACTTGGAAGGATAAGATACCAGACACTGAGATCCTTTGTCAAACTGAATTAACAACTACTCAAATTCTATTACATAGAGTGCAACTCCAATGGGCTGGCCACATTGTTAGCATATTAAATGTAGTTTGCCTAAAAGACTGTCTCATGGAGAACAAGACAAGCACTCACATGGAGATCAGAAAAAGTCATACAAGAAGACTCTTGAGGTCTCTATGAAAAACTTTGGAATTGATTGTGAGACATGAGACACTGGCACAGGACCACTAAGCATGTCATGCTTGCGTTAAAGAAGGCACTGTGCTCTATAAGCAAAGCAAAATTCCAGTAGCTCAAAGGGAATGTAAATCTGCAAATCAAGAGACATCTCCACTTCAAATGCTTATTTGGGTTATTTGTGCCCTCCCTGTGTTAGAGCCTTCTAAGTTTGATTTGGTCTGATCAGTCACAGTCAGACACATTGTACCTTGACCCCAACATAGTCATATCATTTTGGTCCTCTTTAAGAATGAAGGCCAACAATCAAACTGAACCAAACCAATCTAAATTTTCTTCTTTTTTCTTTTCAAGCTCTTGATTATGTTCTAATATGTCTTGCTGTCTCTTGGAATCACTGAATTCTGCTTAGGCTGTTCTAGTTTTCAATGAGTAAAGTAACTATTTTGTCTTCAAAGCTCTGTTTTCTTCCCATTTCCTGATCTGGAGCTTTTATTTATTTATTTTTAGTCTCTTGTTACATTTAATCTAGGTATTCATGCTGTCCTTTTGGGAAATCTATTTTAGTTTTCTTTGTTTTCATGCCTTTTCTCGTATTTTTAAGTGAGTTACCAGAAATCTATCTTTTTTTTGAGGGTCTCTAAATTTGCAATCATTTTTGATCCTGGTTGGTGTTTTCTTCATTTTACTCACCTTTTCACCTTTATTTCTTCATATGAGGCTTTGTGCCAGGGCTTATTCTCTTGGTGTGTGTTCAAGTGGCACAACTGGCTTTGCTTAATTCACCCTACTTGATTTATTTTTCTGTGCTGACCTAATTTTCACATCATTAGACTCTTCTATATCATTGTGGTTCAGAGTGTTAGATCTTCTAGGTTTTCCATAAGGTCTCAAAGCAGACGTTGTATCTTGAAAGCCTTGAGTGTCCTGGTCAAGGCATACTTTCATTGGTTTCTGCTTCTTCCCCAGAGCTTCCAAGGACTCCTAACCTAGATTTACAATAGCCATTTTTGCACTCTGATTGCCTCTGGAAAGAAAACTGAGAATGTTACACATGTCCTTAACACCTTCTTTACTTGCACTGAAATACTAAAAGCTACTTTGCTTGAGCTGGAGTTGACTTTGTTGGCAACTCCCTTTACAATTGCTTGTCGGCTGCTAGCTGATATTTTTGTGCTATTCTGAGGTGGAATAAGTAACTTACTGTAGTTTTTCTTTTGATTTACTAATCATTAATCGATATGATTTGAATTTAAAGTTGTTCTGTAATTATTTAGATTAGCTGGGCAGCCTGCTTCCATTCAGGTAGCTATCTTGGTCAGAAACCCTTGTTAGATTTAGAATTTCCTTGTTTCTTCCATCATTTTCTCAATCTTCTGGAATAGAATTCTTTATTTTCACAAATATTCAAAAATATTGTGAATTCTCAGAGCTACCTGATCAACTTAAGACACCTGTTAAACAATCAGACTAGTTTCAAATGTGGCCATCAGTTAATCAAGTATCTATTAATCAATCATCTATTAATGTTGGTCATCTAAATGTGATCAGCCTCAAACTATAAAGTCAGTAGTAGCACTCCATATTTTAAATATTTGTAGTTGACTCAGATTTAGTGGATACACGTTCTTTAAAGGAATAGCAATTAAAACACAAAATAGAGTGTATGGAAACAAAGAGAAAAGAGAATTTTATTTTCAAATCCCAAAGTTAGCAACTGTCAGTACTAACTGGTTATTGTACTTCAAAAATAATTCATCTTTATCTCAGTCTTTTTTATCAGAAATTTTATTGTGCATAGATAAAATTTAAGGTTATGTGTCAGAACAATTTTAAGATTCTAAAAGAGCCTCTGTAACTAAAAACAAAATATCTACTCTCATAGCTGGCAAAGTTACAAGTACAGGAATTATATTGAATATTTAAGAGAGATTTTCTTACATTATGAAATATATGTTGCTAGATTTCAATAGATATTCCTATTGCTTCATGAACATTCTTTCTGTTGTGCAGAGCACTCTTGGCTGAGGTGACTCCCATTGCACTATTTTATGACAAAGTAAAAAAAATCAAATACACCAAATTAAACTTCAGGTTAATCAAAATATTGCTTGACAAAGCAAATAATTGGATTATGCTCCTGATGCACTGTGGTATATAGTAATTGTCATGGAACATCTTCTACATTCAAATACAACCTCCACTTTCCCTTTTGACATCACAGAATGCTGTCTACACATTTTTAAATGGTGCCCATGATAATAATATATTCTGTTTTTAATCATATTCCACATTTCAGGAAATGAAGCTTGCAATTTTCCCAGGTGCTTACCAAATTACTACTGCAAGCTAATTCTCAACCCCCAAGTTAAGAGTTTCAACACAGTGAACATTAACAGCCTGCTTATGTTCTTCCTGTACAGCAGAAGGTAAGTTAATATGCACTTCAATTATATCCAGTTTGTGCATTTATAGCACCCAGTGGGTAGCAATAAGAATGCTATAAATGTACTTATCCTGGTTTTATAATATTCATCTATATTGTATTACAGGGAGAGGGAGGGGAGAGAGAGAGAGAGAGAGAGAGAGAGAGAGAGAGAGAGAGAGAGAGAGAGAGAGAGAGAGAGAGGAGAAGAGAACAAGAGAGCAGAGAGGAGGAAAGGAAAACTGCCATTTAACAAGGCAAATTAATAATGAACTCAACTCAGATTCATCGATCTGAAAAACCTGCCAAGTTTCTATCTCTTTGCATTAAAAATTCCTATTCTTTGCTTGTCATATTTTCTATTAAGTCTTTATGTGTCTTGCCTTTAAAAAATATTCAAATAAATTGTAAAGATAACAAATATGTTACATACAAAATGACCAAATGTGAAGGAATCCATGTCTGTTACATCATTATAATAGTTAATTAGATTCTTTGGAAATAAACAATTCTAATATGAGAGCATGTTTTCTTTCAGTGTCAGTCAATAAACATCGATCAACTAGTCAATCAATAGATATTTATTAAGTACCTACTATCTTCAAAGTATTGCAGTAAGCTCTGGGGATAAAAAAAGGAAGGCAAAAGGCCAATCCTCGCCCTTGAGAAACTGAAAATCTATTCAGTCAGTGAGTCAGCAAGCAATGCCTACTGTGTCAGGTTGGGCAGTTAGGTGACACAGTAGATGGAGTGCTGGGTGTGAAACTCATCTTCCTGACTTTAAATCTAACTTCAAACACCTATTAGTTATGTGATCTTGGGCAAGTCACTTGGTCTGTTTGCCTCAGTTTCCTCATCTGTAAAATGAACCGGAGAAGGAAATGAAAAACCATTGCAGTCTTTTTGCCAAGACAACCCCAAATAGGGTCACAGAGAGTCAGACAACAAATGTGCCAAGTACTGTGCTAAATTCTGGCAATACAGAGAATGGCAAAAGCCAGTCTGCTCTCTCAAGGACTTCACAATCTAATGGAAGAGACAACATACAAACAACGACATACAAACAGGATACACAAACAACAGGATAAATGTGTGTGTGCATGTATAAAAATTGGAGCAACTTTCAGGTCACATGAGCAACAAGACAGAGGACTAAATATTGCCTCTTATCCCCATGACCACTAAAACCTCTCCAAAACAGAACTTATGTACCAAAGCTAAAGCAACATCAGCTATTTCCATAGACTAAAATACCCAAAATCCAAAATAAGAAAGTTTCAAAGAATTTTAAAAAAATAAAAAATACCCCTTTACTAATCCTCACTGACCCCAAGCTCACTAAATATCCCTGCCCTACTTCCTATGCTACTGGCAATGAGGCCACACCAGCAGAACCAAAGACCCAACACAAGTTTGCAGGGTTTTTTTAATTGACCATCCCCACCCCCACCCACCTCCTCTCCTCTCCTTTCCAGTGCTTTGGAAACCCTGAACCCAGGCTGGGGAAACTTGTCCTGGCTGCACAGATATCCAGAATGCCATAGCCCTTCAGGAGCAAGAGCCTGCATGGTACAATAATCCAGTAGCACCAGCACTGCAAAGCTCTGAACTGCTGGTGCTGGGTCAAAGGCCTAAGAAATTGAGGGAAATGGACAGGACACTCTGTGTGAGGGTGGGGAGGTTTGTTTTTGTTTGTTTGTTTTTGTTTTTGTTTTTTGTTTATTTGTTTGTTTTTGTAGGGGAAGTTAAAGTGTTCTACTAACCCTGAGGGGAAGAAACTGCATCTAACTGGGATCAGTTCTAAAAACCCAAAAGTCACTTGGGGCAGAGACTTAGACTGGTGAACTATGAATTGCTCAGTGTGGGAGAAACCAAATGCTTTGACATCCAGGACTAGAAGGAAACCAAAATCAGAGGAGAAGGAGTTAGAAAGTGAGGTATAGGTTAAAATAATGTGGGGGGGTATTAAATTTTGAGAGATTTCAAGAAGAAAATTCAAATAGTTTGAACAAAAAATAATAAATCAACATGAAAAAATCAACAGGAAAACCAGTAACAATGGAAGAAAATATCACCTGATGTAAGAAACAAGTTCAGGCATCTGTGAATAAATACTGCAAAACAAAGCAAAACAATCCAATTTTGATTAAAGAGAGGGCCCTGTTAAATTTTTAAAAATTAAACCACAACATGAGCAATTCAAAAGATAAATGAGAATGTTGAGAACAGAATTTATGCTTTGCACAGAAAAAAATGAGGAAGATAGAAAAGTAGGAAATTGCAATGTCAAGCCTCACCAAGGAAGCAAAAAAAAAAAAGAAAACAATAGATTGAGAATGTAAACATACAGAACTGAAAGACAATCTAGAAGAAGAGGAACAAAAACAATAACATTGAGAAAAAATAAATATAAAAGAAAAGGTAAATTAGAGATAATCTCAGAGGGAAGACACTTGCATTAAAAAAAGACTAGGAAGTGCTTGTTGTAGAAGGTGAGACTTTAACTTAGACTTGAAGGAAGCCAGAGAAGCCAAGGATTGGAGATGAAAAGGGAGAACATTTCAGGTATGGGGACCAGTCAGTGAAAATGAATAAAGCTGGGAAATGGAGTATCTTGCGTGAGAAACAGCAAGGAAGTCAAGGTCACTGAATACTTGGGTTGTGAGGGAAGAAGAATGCAGTGCAAGTTTCAAGAAAAGTAAAAAAGATAGGAAGAGACAAGAAAATGGAGGACTTTAAAAGCCAAATTGAAATCTATATCTGATAATCAGAAAAGAATTTTATATTCATTTTCTCATTTGGTTATGTGAATATTTTTTTTCATATCTGAATTCACTTTTAAAAAAATTCAAAACAGCTAGCCATTTTAAGGAGGGAGGAAAATGAACCTATGAACTAAAACTTTAGAATGTTAAATACTGGGAGATTGAAAAAATGGAAACAGCTAATGTGGTATATATGTAGCTCTTTCATATACATATGTTGAGATAATGATAAGAAAATAAAAAAATAGAAAAAGTCTCATGTAAATCAGAATGATGAATTTGGAAATGTATAAACTAAAGGTTTACAAAGAGAATAGAATTTTTTATCAATGAAGGTTGAAAAAAACTTCTAAAAAACAAAGTTTTTCATCTTTGTTACTGTTATAATTATTTAAATATCTTTAAAAAACATATAACACTTGGAATCATAGAATTGCAGATAGGAATTACAATGCAACCTGAACTTGAAGACTGCATCTTTCCATACTCCTCCAGACATTCTGAATTCAAATAAAGACTTCAAATGACCAAATATTCACTATCTATTGAAATGGTCACCTCTAAATGTTGGGATTTATAGCATTTTATTGAACTACAATTTTTCTGTTTCCAACTTTCAACCAATTGATTTTAGCTCTGCCCTCTTGAAACAAGCAGAATAAACATCATCTGTCTTCCATCAAAAATTATAATTTTTCCATGATGATAATCATGGTCCCTCTATAACAGTAATTTTCCAGTTTAAACATCCTCACCTCCTTTAACTGATCTTTTATGGAATAGACTGGATTTCACTCCACCATACTCCATCAGATTAGCTGAGCCCTCCTCTGTATAAGGCCCAGAAAATGCCACCAAGAAGAGGATGCCTTTGCTGATGCTAATGTAGAAGTGAATTGACTTTTTTCCATATCTGTGTTCATACGCCACTTCCATTATCTGTGAAGTAGAAGAATAATGTTAGAAATATATGATATGATTATTGCTGGGTTCTTAGGCTGCAATAAAATATGAATAGAAAATAAAGTGTGGTTCATTGATTTTAACTCTTTTTATGATAATCTTTAAACTGCGAGGGATGATAGGATCACAGACTTTTGAAGCTAGGCAGAATTCCTAGGTAATGCTCCTATTTTACAATTATAGCAACTCCTTATTTTGTTTCCCCCATGGTACTGTCTTCTTGAAACCATTAAAATTTTTAAAAAGCGGCTATCAAAGAAATTTGTGGTGGAAAATTGAAGATTCTATACATCTTCTCTACTCCTGGAGGCAAATAGTTCAATACTTTAAAGATTTAAGATTTATCACTGTGGGTGTCACTTGGAGGATCTCATATCACAGCCCCTATACAACTTAGTAGGTCAATTTCAACAGTTTCTGCAACCAAAAGCTGCAGTCAGGTTGATGACAAATCCCTTCCTTCCTAACTGAGCTAAGCTGACCCTAAGACAACAGAGATAGACTGGGTTGTGGGATGCATATTCAAAGCTCTTCCAAATAGATACGGTTTGCAAGAGTTTGTGCCATTTGGGAATGGCCTTCAGAAAAAAAGGGAGGGGGGCATCATCCCCTACACTCCAATAATGAGGGATTAGAATGCTACTTTCTTGGAAATACCAGAGAAACTCAGATGCTTTAAATGCTAATTGACTAGACTGGCTTTTCAGTTATGCTAATTCATGCAACAGTGATTCTAAACACATAAGTTTTGTTGGGCCATAAATTCTGTAAAACTCACTTTTGAAATCAATAGGGATATATAAATCTTCTGAATTTTTATTGCAAGTATAAACATTCTACATTTAGCTCTTCTTCCTGACAAAAGAATATGGTACTGTTAGCAAACAACAACTATTATTATTATTATTATTATTATTATTAATGCATACATTATTATTCATTTATAACATTTATATTACTTTCATATGCATTTGATTTAAGCTAAAATATTATGAAAACTCTCCTCTCTTACAGTAATTAAGGGATATATTCTTCCTGTGCTGAGAGGAGGCAGGACAAAGTAACACTTTATAGTCTTTATGATAAATTTTGCACTTTTTTCATCTAAAAAGCCTATTGACAGTCTAGTACACTGATTACACATTTTATATTGTATATACAAATCTGCTGAAAAAGTATTTCATACCTATATGTTTCAGCAGTTAAATTCCTCTTTTGTAGACTGTGGGTTCAGACTATTTGATCAAGCAATTTGGTCAAATTTATAGACCTAACTAGAGACAAATTAAAATTTTAATTCAGGTATCGGGCTCTTTCCACTAGAACTATGATAATTTCACTTTAATTTTAAACCACAGTATGCATTTAAAATATAGATAGGTATCATATTAAAATTTGAGGTTATCAATATGTCCATACACTTAGGAACCACTGCAATAACATGTTATCTTTGGTTTCAAAAAATGAAGTTTTTTTTTTAATTTCCATTTTATAGTAAATGCTACCCATATCATATATGTTGTTTTATTTGTTAAAAAAGTTATTTATATGGACTCTAGGAAAGCCATGATGAGAGGCCAGTTGAGGATTTGCTCAGAGTGTATATGAAGCATATTGTAACTGAACTTTTAATTGCAGGAATGTCATTTGTCTCTTCTCCCAACTAAGGAATAAAGTGAGTTAGCAGCTCTCAGACTTGGTGAGACTGTAGAAGATCTGAGAGCTGAGAGCCCTTAGGCTCCCTACTCAAAGAATGTAGCTGGAAGTAGGCTCTTCCTTAACTTCTTCTTCTTGATCAATTCCACTCACTGTGTCCTCTGAGAAATCTAATCAATTCTGTTAGTTGTGCAGGGCACATCTAGAAACATTCACCTCCCCACTGAGAAAGACTAATTGGTCCACAGTTAATCATAAAGTTCCTGAGACACCAGAAAGGTTGGTCAATCAGTTAATAATCATTTATTAATCATTTATTAATATATGTCAGGCAGTGTAGTAAGTGCTGGGATTACAAGGAGTCAAAAGACAATCTCTGCCATCACGAAGATTTTCATCTAATGCAGAAAACAACAAGTAAATACTTACAAATAAGCTATATACCAGATAGGTAGGAAATTATTATCAGAGAGGAAGGCACAGCAGTTGAAAGAGAATGGGAAAGGGTTTGTGTAGAAAATTAGTTTTTAGTTATGACTTGAAGGAATCCAGGGAATTCAGAAGACAGAGTAGGGTAGGAGTGTTATTTAGTATTTTTTCCACAAATTATGTGTAAAAATAATTTTTAACATTGGTTTTTAAAACTTGGAGTTACAAATACTCTCCATTTCTCCTTCCTCACCCCTCATTGAGAAGGCAAGCAATTTGATATAGGTTACACGTGTAGGTTACACATGCAAAACATATTGATAATCGTCATGTTGTGAAAGAGAACAGATGAAAATAACTCAAGAAAAATAAAGACAGTTAAAAAATGCATGCTTAAATGGGTATTTCTCTGGGGATGGATAGCATTTTTCATCATAAGTTCTCCAGAATTCTCTTGAATCATTATATTGCTGAGAATAGCTGAGTCATCTTACAATATTGCTGTTACTTTGTGCACAATACATTACATTTTGCATCAGCTCATGCAAATCTCTTGGTTTTTTTTTTTTTTCTGAGAGCACCCTGCTCATCATTTCTCATATTACAATAGTATTCCATCATAATCACATACCACAACTTGTTCAGTGATTTTCAAATTGAAAGGCATCCTCTCAATTTCTAATTCTTTGCTCCCAGAAAAGACCTATCATAAATATTTTTATACATATAGGTCCTTTTCCTTTTTTAAAATCTCCTTTGGGATACTGACTGAGTAATGGTATTGCTAGGTGAAAAGGTATGCACAGTTTTATTGCCCTTTGGGCATAGTTCCAAATTGCTCTACAGAATGGTTGAATCAGTTCACAACTCCACTAACAGTGCATTAATGTCTCATATTTCCCACATCCCCTCCAACATTTGTCATTTACTTTTTCTGTACCATTAGCCAATCTAACAGGTATGAGGTAGTACCTCAGAACTATTTTAATTTGCATTTCTTCAATTAATAATGAGTTAGAGAATGTTTTCATATGGCTATGAATAGTTTTGATTACTTCATCTGAAAACTTATCATATTTTTGAACATTAATCAATTGGGTAATGTTTCTTACTTTTACAAATTTGATTAAGTTCTCTATACGTTTGAGAAATATGGTCTTTATCAGAGAAATTTGCTTTACTTTTTGCGGTTACTATTATTAACTATATTTCCCTCCATCCTCTTCTTTCCATTTATTCTGTTATCTCCCTCCTTTTTCCCTGTCCCTCCTCAAAAGTGTTTTGTTTCTGACTACCTGCACCTCAATCTACCCTCCCTCAATAACTGTCCCCCCTTCTCATATCCCTTTCCCCTCCTAATTTCCTGTAGGGCAAGATACATCTCTATATCCAATTGAGTGTGTATGTTATTCCCTCTTTAAGCCAATTTTGATGAGAGTAAGGTTCATTCATTATCATCCTCATCCCCCTTCCACTGTAAAAGTTTTTTTTTTCTTGTCTCTTACATGACAGATGATTTGACCTATTCCACCTCTCCCTTTCTCATTCTCTCAATAAATTTCTCTCTCACCTATTAAGTTTATTTTTTTTTAGATATCCTCCCTTTATATTCAACTCACACCTGTGTCCTCTGTCTATATATACTCCTTCTAATGACCCTAATAATGAGAAAGTTCTTAGGAGTTACAAATATCATCTTCCCATGTAGGAATGCAAATAATTTAATCTTATTAAGTCACTTGTTATTTCTCTTTTTTGTTTACCTTTCTATGCTTCTCTTGAGACTTGTATATGAAAGTCAAATTTTCTATTCAGCTCTGTCTGGTCTTTTCATCTAAAATGCTTGAAAGTCCTCTTCATTGAATGTTCATTTTTCCCTGAAAAATTATACTCAGTTTTGCTGGGTAGGTGATTCTTGGTTTTGATCCTAGTTCTTTTGCCCTCCAGAATATCGTATTCCAAGGCCTCTGATCCTTTAGAGTAGAAGCTGCTAAATCTTGTGTTACCCAGTTCTGCTTCTGGGAACCAAGATGGTGGAGTAAGAAGTAAATTGCTCTCACCCTCCCTTACTGACCTCTGAAAGTCCAGAAAATATCACCCCATGAAAAAACCTTCCAACCCACAGCCCAGGAAGCTTGGTGGGTTAAGGGGAAAGGCCCTTATCACTCTGGGGGAAGGGAAGCAGTACAGAACGTGAGGTGTTACAGCAAACCAGTGGCAAGCCCCACCTCAGCATACCAGAGGGAGATCCTAAGCCCCAGAGTGGTGGACCTGGGAAGTGCCAACAACCAGGACCAGTGCCTCAATATAGGCAAGGGAACCAGTAGAGACCAGCTCAGAAAACCACCACATGCACCAGCAATCTCCTGCAGCCAAATTTCCCAGTGCCTCAGCACAACTCTGGGAAGCACAATTCCAGAAGGCAAAGCTCCAAACTGACATACATTCTCCAGCAGCCAAACATACAAGTGCAAGGGCTGGGTGAGCAGGTGTCCCCACCCTGAGAGCTCCAGTGTTGCTGACACCAGCCCAGCAGCAGGTAAGCTGCCAAAACCCTATAGCCTCCAACTGCCAGCATCTGAAGCCTCAGCACACAAAGCCAGTGACCAGGTCCCAGGCTCCCAGCACAAAAAAGCTTGAGTCAGTGGCCCCTGCACTTCAGCAGAAGAGCTCAACTTTTTTTTTCTTAAAGTCAGGAAATAGGCATACACCATGAGCAAAAAGCAGAAAAGGACGATGACCATAGATTCCTATTATGGGTACAGTGAAGATCAAGGCACAAATTCAGAAGAGGACAGCATTGTCAATATACCCACATCTGAAACCTCAAAGGGGAATTCAAACTGGTGTCAAGCCCAAAAAGCCTCCTTAGAAGAGCTCAAGAAGCATTTTAAAAATCAAATAAGAGAAGTAGAAAAAAATTTGGAAAAGAAATGAAAGGTATGCAAGAGAGAGTCAATAGCTTGGAAAAGGAAGGACAAAACATTAACTGTAGAAAACAAGTCCCTAAAAAATACAATTGGCCAAATGGAAAAGGAGGCACAAAAACTCACTGAAGAGAAGAGTGCCTTAAAAAGTAAAATAGGTCAAATGGAAAAGGAAGTAAAAAAAATCTAATAGAAGAAAATAATTAATTAAATTTGGGATTGGTCAGATGGAAGCTAATGACTCTATAAGAGATCAAGAATCAGTCAAATAGAAACAAAAGAATGAAAAAATATAAGAAAATGTAAAACACCTCTTTGGTAAAACAACTGACATGGAAAACAGATTCAGGAGAGTCAATTTAAAAAGTATTGGTCTACCTGAAAATCATGATGAAAAAAAAAAAAAGAATCTGGACATCTTTCAGTAAATCATCAAGGAAAACTTCCCTGAGGTCCTAGAACAAAAGGGTAAAATAGGCATTAAATGAATCCACTGATCACCTCCTGAAAGAGATCTCAAATTGCCAAATGCCAAGGAATATTGTAGCCAAACTCCAATCTTGTGTTATCCAGACTGTGCCTCCACAATACTTTTTAAATTATCTCTCCTGGATCAATTTTCCAGGTCAGGTGTTTTTCCAATGAGATAGTTTATGTTGTCTCCTATTTTTTTTCATTCTTTTGGTTTTGTTTTATTGTTTCTTGATTTCTCATAAAGTCATTAGCTTCCATTTATTCCATTCCGATTTTTAAGGAATTATTTTATTCAGTGAGCTTTGGACCTCCTTTTCCATTTGGCCAATTCTGCTTTATAAATTCTTTCTCCTCATTGACTTTTTGGACCCTTTTACAATTTGGCCTACTCAGTTTTTTTTATGATGTTATTTTCTTTAGTATGTTTTTGTTTCTCCTTTTCCAAGCTGTTCACTTGTTTTTCATATTTTTCCTGTGTCACTCTCATTTTTCTTCTTAATGTTTCTTCTACCTCTCTTCTTTGATTTTCAAAATTCTTTTTGAGTTCTTCCATGGTCTGAGATGAATTCATATTTTTTTTCTTGGAGGCTTTGGATGTAGAAACTTTGACTTTGTTGTCTTTTTCTGAGTATGTGTTTTAATCTTCCTTGTCACCATAGTAACTTTCTATAGTGAGAGTTTTTTTTTTCCATTGTTTGCTCATTTTCCCAACCTATTACTTGACTTTTAACTGTGCCTTAAAGTAGGGCTCTGCTTCCAGGTAGAGGGCACGCTACCATGCTACAGGGATTTTGTCCAGATGTTTTCAGAGATACTTCTAAGGACCTGTAAGTTTTCAGTTGTTCCAAGGTGGTATGAGCTAAAGACGTATATTTGCAACTCTTCTGACCTGTGTTCTGCTCTGTGAGTGGCCACAAGTGATCTTTTTCTGACCTGGAATTGTGAGGGGGGGGATCCATTGTGGCCACAATATCTGCTCTGCTAGTTCTCCTCCTTATCTTGGGACTGCCTTCCAAGCCTGTGAACTGGTTCTGAGTATGGGCACAGCAATAGAGTCTTGCCTCAGTGCTAACAACAACAACAACAACAACAACAAAGTGATCTTATTCTGATCAGTTGTTCAACCCCTTTACTATTTGTGGGCTGAGAGCTCTGAAAGCAGCCACTGACAAAGCTGATTCAGTCACGCCCGTGTTCTGCTCCTTGTTTGCTGGGGCTGTACTGGCATAGCCTGTGCTGGACTGCATTTCATTCTCATCCATGTGTGACAGACCTTTACTGCTGATCTTCTAAGTTCTCTTTTGCTCTAGTTTTCCTGGGGCTCAATCTGTGCTGGCATGGCCTGTGCTGGACTGTGCTCCTCTCTTATTCTGGTGCAACAGACCTTTCCTGCCTACCTTCCATATTATCTTGGACTGGAGATTTTTTTTTCACTTCGTCTTTATGTGAATTGTGCTGCTCTATAATCAGTTCAGTCATTTTTAAAGATATTTGGAGGGGTTTGGGGGAGAGCTCAGGTGAGTCTCTGACTTTATTCTGCCATTTTGGCTCCACCTCCCCAGAAGATAGAGTTGAGGAGGAAGAGAATTCCAAGTATGGGAGAAAGCCAGAGGAATTACCACAAACCAGAGACCAGAAATGGAGTATCTTGTTGCTGGAAAAACAAGAAGGCAAGTATCACCAGATCAAAGAGTGGATATAAGGTGTAAGAAGATAGAAGTCTAAATTAAATCAAGTCAAATTAAGTTGGGTTAAATTTTGCCTTACCCTCCCCCCCCAAAAAAAACACTAATGTGATTCCATAAAAATATCTGGAAATATAAAACAATTACTTCCATTTGTATACTATCTTAATATTACACCTCCCAGTTTGTCCAACTAAAGGTCTGAGATGAAATTCAGTGGAAAGTCATACCCTTGGAAGACCTTATGATGCAGTCAGGCATTACATAGAGAATTTTTGGTCATTTCTAGGATTTATTTTACATCAGTGTAATTCTGCCTTAAAGAAATTTAAGTGAATGGATCATATTCTAGCAGGATAAGGGTTTTAAAAGACCCAAGGTCTTGTTGACAGAATTTGAAATTAGAGTCAGAACTGTTCAAATCCTTTCTCTGATATTTATTAGCTTGTGGCTTTAAGGAAGTCATTTAACTATTCTGAAACTTAGTTTCCTTCTCTGTCAAATGGAAACTGGTATCCACACACCTCACAACCAATCTATGTCTCAAAGTGACTCTTTTTGAGTCTTCAACCTCTTCAGAAGGAATGAACTAAAAGACACATAAATGTGAGAATCTAAAAGAAATTCTTTTTCAATAAATTTAAACCCAGACATTCTAGGTCTGACTAATAAGGTAAATAGAAAATCACAAATCAAAAATTTTAATTGTCTTCAACTACATTTTTCTCAGATGTTCAAATGAAGTTATGATAGTATCAGTGTGGGTATTGCTTCCAAAAATGAAGATCACAAAATGTCCATACCTTATAGTTGCCCATTCTGTGAAAATTTATCTATGTACAACCATAGTTTTATCATAGTTAGTCCATTCGACACACTCGAAGCCCTTAGTAATAAGCCAGACATGAATCAAACTGGTATGGAACCTCATGTTTGAAACTGGAATGACAAAAAACTTAACCAATTAATAACTGACAAAATAAGGAACTTTACATAGCCATAGCAGGTAAAAGATATTCAGTGAAGATATAGCATAGATTTGTTGGTGGTCATAGCTTCCTTGGCCTCATATTGTCCTGTGTTTTCTATTCTTACTAAGGGAGCAGTAATTCATTTCTCAAACAATAGCTTTTGGGTCTTAGAATGGTAGAAAATTATGTCGACAGCCCAAATCTTTTTTTTTTTTCCTTTCAGCAAATTAAATCTAAAATATAGTTTTGTTAATTCTTAACAACAACAACAACAAAATAGCCTAACATACATGTGGTAGGAACTTCGGGTATTGTTCCTATCATATCATCCCTCCTTTACCTTGACATGTTAAGCTTTAAAATGGAACATATGAGCAGTCCATTAGTTATCCTTCATCCTTGTGAAGTGATCAGCCTAACTTTTTTTTTAAATTTTCATATTTCTTTGACAAAATCTTTTACTCTAATTCTCCAAAATATTTCACCACGAGTAATGAATTAAAGCTAAACATGCCCATCAGATGTCTTTCCATTATCCTCTGGGTGAACTATTTTCAGTTCTCATAGGCATACAAAAACGTCACAGGAAGAATATTGCTATTAAAAAGATGGGCCTTAGTTTCACAAATAATTTTGCAGTCATTATAAGGATTTTTCCATTTCAAAAAGGTAACCCTGAGTGCTCCTTCTCCTGACTAATTCTGTGCCTAATCCAATGTACATTGTACATTTGTGAGACTGTCTCAGGTATTTTATGTGTATATGTATGCATATATATGTGTATATATATACATACATACATATATGTATGAGTAATGTGTTACATATAATACACCATATATTTATGATATATTTGTGTAAATTATTACATTATCATGGGTAATATTTATATAGCATATTGCTTATCTTAAATTATATTTATGCACACATTACATATATATGTATATGTATATACAAACACATAATGCTTTGTGTATCATTTATATATATATCACATTGTGTACAACAGTGTATATATATGTGTATGTATGTGTATATATACGTCTATAAAATGAACAGAAGAAAGAAATGGCAAATGACTCCTGTTCCCAGAAAATTCCAAATGGGGTTGCAAAGAGTTTGACAGGACTTAAAAACCACAATGAAATATTTCATTTTGTTTATAATATCTTATTTAAGGATTATATAGAGAGGCATAAATCTATACAGACACTTATGCATTTGTAGATGTAGATATAGATAGATATACATATTGATGTCTATATCTAACTATAGATATATCTAGTTACATAGATGTGTACATAGACTTAGACAAATAATTACATGTAGATGTATCATATACACATATCTTTATATAGTATGTTTATGTGTGAATATATGCAGACATGCATACATAGACACATACATACACATTTATGGTTCTGGTTGTTGTTCATTATTGAAGAGGACCAAAATGACATTATGTTAGACTCAAGGTATATTTCCAACTGTGGCTAATCAGATCAATATAAGGTGAGAAGCCTATACCACAGGTTGGGCACAAATAGTCCACATGAACATTTAGAGCGGAGGTGTCTCTAAATTTGCACATCTCATGTTTCTTTTGAGCTATTGAATTCTGTTTTGCTCATAGAGCACAGTGCTTTGTTTGATGTGGGCAGTGGTCCTGTGCCATTGCCTCCCATGTCACAGAATCAATTCCAAAGTTCTTCAGTGAAACCTTGAGAATGTCCTTATATCACTTCTTCTGACCTCTATGTGAGCGTTTGCCTCCATGTGAGCTCTCCATAAAAGTCTTTTAACAAATGTACATTTGGCTTTCAAACAACATGGTCAGCCCATCAGAATGACACTCTCTGCAGAAGAGCTTGAATGCTTGTCAGTTCAGCTTGAGAGTGGACCTCAATGTCTAGTACCTTATCTTGTCAGGTGATCTTTAGAATCATCTTAAGATAATTCAAATTGAAGTGATTCAGTTTCTTAGCATGGTGCTGGTAGACTGTCCAGGTTTTACAGGCATACAACAATAAGGTTGGTGCAACAGAATTGTAGACCTTCAATTTGATAGGAAATCCAATACATCTTCTTTCTCACACTTTCCTTCAGAGCTACACTTTGTACACTGCTATGGCAATGTGTGTGTCAACCTCATAAACTATGTGGACATCTCTGGAAAGTATATTGCCAAGGTAAGTGAACTTATCCATGGCATTCATTTTTTTTTTCATTTGCTGTAAATATTGTTTCCATGTATAAATGGTACAGTGCTAACTGGTGGAGAACCTGTGTTTTCTTGATGTTAATGATCAGGCCAAATTTAGTACAAGCAGCAGAGAATCAACTCATTCTTTATTCCATCTCAGCCTCAGAAGCTGAATTGAGTATACAATTATCTGTGAACAAAAAATCATGCAACAACTCTCCTTCTACATTAATCTTGGCTTCTAGCCTTTTCATGTTAAATAATTTACTGTCAGTACAGATTGTGTTTTCACAATACTTGAATTGTTTCTTTTTGCTTGTGATATTTTCACCTTTAGCAGGGAACTCTGGAATTTGGATATAACATTCTTGGGAATTTTCCTTTTGGAAATTCTTTCCTGAGATGATCAGTGAATTCTTTCAATTTCTATTTTACCCTATGGTTCTAGAATATCAGGGCATTTTCCTCGATATTTTTTGAAAGATGATTCCAGGCTTTTTTTTTATCATGGCTTTCAGATAGTCCAATAATTTTTAAATGATCTCTCTTGAATCAGTTTTCAAGATCAGTTGTTTTTCCAACAACATATTTCACATTGCTTTCTTTATTTTTATTCTTTTAGTTTTGTTTTATAATTTCTTGATTTCTCATAGAGTCATTAGTTTCCATTTGCCCCATTCTAATTTTTAAGGAATTATTTTCTTCAGTGAGCTTTCGGAGCTCCTTTTCCATTTGGCCAATTCTACTTTTTAAGACATTTTCCTCATTGGCTTCTTGGACCTCTTTTGCCATTTGGTCTAGTCTTTGTTAAAGTGTTATTTTCTTCAGTATTTTTGGGGGTCTCCTTTAGCAAGCTGTCGACCCGTTTTCCATGATTTTTTTGCATCACTCACATTTCTTTTCCCAATATTTCCTCTGCCTCTCTGACTTGATTTTCAAACTCCTTTTTGGGCTCTTCCATGGCTTGAGACCAATCCATATTTTTTTTTTCTTGGAGGCTTTGAATGCAGGAGCTTTGACTTTGTTGTCTTCCTCTAACTGTATGTTTCAATCTTCCTTGTCACCAAAGTAAGATTCTATAGTCTGAATTTTTTCTGCTGTTTGCTCATTCTTCCAGCTAATTACTTGACTTTTTAATTCTTCATTAAAGTACAGTTCTGCTTCCAGAATGGTGGGTGTACTGTTCCAAGCTTTAGGGCTTTTGTGCAGCAGTTTTCAGAGATACTTTTAGAGACCTGTAAGTTTTTCATTTCTTCCAAGGTTATATGATCTAAGAAGAGGTGTGATTATTCCTCTGTTGGCCTATGCTCTGGTCTGTGAGTGACCACAAGCACTCTTTTCTTCCCTGGAACTGTGAGGAAGTTTCCCCATCCACTGCTGCCACAAAGTTCTGCTATGCCAGTTCTCCTCCTCCCCCCAGGAATGCCACCCAGGACTGTGTATGCCACCCAGATCCAAGTATGGGCAAAGCAACAGAATCTTGCCTCATTGCCAGCAAAGAGATTCCTGTAATCTCCTTCTGAACAACTGTTCAATCCCCTTACCATCTATAACCTGAGAGCTTTGGAAGCAGGCACTGCTGTTGCTCCTGTAACTGCCCTAGCTGCCCCAGTTCTACCCTGTGTTCCTTTCTCACCCAGGTCAGGCAGACCTTTTCCACTTAACTTTTAAGTTGTTTTTGGTGTTGAGAAATCTGGAAACCAACACACCTACATGTGATTCAGTTCTGTGAGGACTGCTCTGGGTTTACTGGTGCCCATTCTACACTGGCACAGCCCATGCTGAACTGGGCTCTTCTCCCAGCCCAGCACAATAGACCTCTACCATTGACCATTCAGGTTGTCTTGGGCTGCAAATTTGTTTCACTCTGTTTTTTGGGGGAATTCTCTTCTATAGAATTTGGTTTAGAATCATTTTTACAAATATTTGGAGGGGTTTGGGGAAGAGCTCAAGTGAATTCCTGCTTTTATTTGCCATCTTGGCTCCACCCTGAATCCCCTCACTTTTATAAAATCATAACTACATGCCAAAGTTTTAGAGTAAATAACTTCTCTATATTTATCTCATACTTATTCATTCTCCTTTGGCATAAAGCTCCCACTAAATACTTCCAAATTCAATTACTTTACCACATTGTTTTTGCTGCTCAACATTGTTTGTGAAGAAAATATGGTGAGCCTGGAAATTTCTGACCTATTCCACCATCTTCCCTTGTGTTTCCCACAAGTAGGTATACTCTTAAGATAATTTGAAAGGTCTTCAGAAAAGAAAGGGCCCCTAAGGTCTCAGATTTGGAGTGAATGAAGTATAGATACCTCCAGGCCAACTCTGCAAATAATAGGCACTGAGGGTAGCTCCCTTGAGAAACAGACAAGGTTTCAAGAAATTTCGCCTCACTCATAACCTGAAGAAATTTTATCTCACAAATTTTCACCTCACATCCTCAGGTATTTTCACTTTACAAACTTTTACCTCGCAAACTTTCATCTATGGAATAGCAGATAGCTAAGTGGGACAAGACTGAAGGACCCCTCCCTTTGTCTTGCTTGCTATTTCCTGAAGCCAGGCATAGCAGTGCTGACCAGAAGTGATTTCAGGCTGTGGCTATAGAGGAAGAAGAGAAAAAAATGGTCCAGTGAGTGCGGTACTGCAGGAAGCAAGAAAATTTTCAGGAGAGCATTGCTGGGAGCTGTGGGATGGGGGTGGGGTGGGGAGAAGAGTCCTTGAGGTTGAACAAGTAAAAAGAATTAAAAAAAAAAACACAACAGTAAAGTGGGCCTGAGGCGTCAGGCAATATTACCCACAACTCAGCATTAAAATCTTATTATAATAATAAGCTGGTAAAATGAAATAAAATGAAATAAAAATAAAAATGAGGAAACAAAGGAAAAAAGAGCTAACCATAGATAGCTACTTTGGTGTAGAAGATCTGGGTTCATATTCAAAAGAAGAAAGTAAGATTAAAAAAAAAGTCACTCCTACTCCAAAGAGCAAAGTTAAATTGTGACAAACCTAAAAAAGAGTTCTTAGAACTTAAAAAGGAATTCAAAAATCAAATAAGATATAGCAAGGAAAAATTAGGAAAAAAAGCAATACAAGAAAATAAGAAACTTAACCAAGTGGGAAAAAAGATATCCAAAATTAATTATTATTGTTATTATTATTGTTGTTGTTAATTTATTCTTGGTTTTCAACATTCACTTCCTTAAGCTTTTGAGTTTTAAATTTTCTCCCCTCCCCTTCCCTTCTCCTTTCCCAGTGGCATGCAATCTGATATAGGCTCTATATATACATTCCTATTAAATATATTTTCACATTAGTCATGTTGTAAAGAAGAATTAGAACCAATAGGAGGAACCACAAGAAAGAAGAAACAAAACAAAACAGAAGGAAACAAAAAAGCAAATAATATACTTTGATATGCATTCAGACTCCATAGTTCTTTCTCTGGATGTGGATAGTATTTTCCATCATGAGTCTTTTGAAGATGTTTTAGATCCTTGCATTGCTGAGAAGAGCTAAGTCTATCAAAGTTAGTCATTGCACAATGTAGCTATTACTGTGTACAATGTTCTCCTTGTTCTGCTCACTTCACTCAACATCAATCCGTACAAGTCTTTCCATGTTTTTCTGAAGTCCACCTTTTCATCATTTCTTACAGCGCAGTAGTATTACATTCCATTTATATACCACAACTTATTCAGTCATTCCCCAATTGATGGGCATTCCCTCAATTTCCGATTCTTTGTCACCACAAAAAGAGCTTCTATAAATGTTCTTGTACATGTGAGTCCTTTTCCCATTTTTATGATATTTTGGGGGGATACAGCCCTAATAGTATTGCTGGATCAAAAGTTATGCATAGTTTTATAGTCCTTTTGACATGTTTCTAAATTGCTGTCCAGAATGGCTGGATCAGTTCACAACTCCAACAACAATGCATTAGTGTTCCAATTTTCCCACAACTTCTCCAACATTTATCCTTTTCCTGTTTGTCATGTTAGCCAATCCGATAAGTGTGATGTGGTACCTGAAAGTGATTTTGATTTTCATTTCTCTAATCAATAGTGAGTTACAGCATTTTTTCACGTAACTATAGATAGCTTTAATTTCTTCTTCTGAAAACTGCTTGTTCATATCTTTTGACTATTTATCAATTGGGGAATGACTTGTATTCTTATAAATTTGACTGAGTTCTCTAATTATTTTAGAAATGAGGCCTTTGTCAGAGTCACTGGTTGTAAAAATTCTTTCCCAGTTTTCTGCTTCCCTCCTAATCTTGGTTGCATTGGCTTTGTTTGTACAAAAACTTTATAACTTTATGTAATCAAAATGATCCATTTTGAGTTCATATTGTTCTCTATCTCTTGTTTGATCATAAATTTTTCTGCTCTCCACAAATCTGACAGGTAAACTATTCCTTTTACTCCTGGTAAGCTTATAGTATAAGCCTTTATGTCTAAATTGTGTACCCATTTTGACTTTATTTTGCTATATGGTGGAAGATGTTGGTTCATGCCTAATTTTGAAGGCAGATTGAAGCATACTATTTACTATTTTTTCTTCTGTTCTGTTTTGATTCCTCTTTCTGGTGGTTCCTCCTATTGGTTCTAATTCTTACTTACAACATCACTAATGTGAAAATAAGTTTAATAGGAATGTAGATGTATAGCCTACATCAGATTGCATGCTGTCTTGGGGAGGGAGGTAGAGAAGGGGAGAAAAATTTAAAACTCAAAAGCTTATGGAAGTGATTGTTGATAAATTAAAATAAATTAATAAAAAACAAAAAAGAGAGAAAACATCATTCTCTGTCTTCTAAAATTATACATCTTCCTAGCATTATTATTTCAAAATGATGGATTAGCCAGACATAGAATAATGACTATTATATTCATGCTATGACAAATTTCTCTGTATACTTTGAAAAATACTTTTTAAAATTGAATTGATAGCAAGCCATATAAATGCATATTACATACATATGTTATACATATACACACATATATAGGTATACAAACACACACATACATATGTGAATTTTAATTCTAATATTTAAATGTTATTTTACTTTTTCAAAAGAAAGATATATTTTTGTTTCAGGGTAGAAAACAAATGGTAATGAAAGAAAATCTATTCATGTTACCTTAAAGTAATTAAAAATGAGAAGAAAAAGAGAAAAAAAAATCCTTCAAGAACAAGTAGAATAAATTCTTATTGAATGATAAGTAAATTAAATCAATTTTTGATTAATAGTACTTTTCTCCATTTCCTAACCAATAGCAAACCACATTGTACATGTTAACCAACTTTCAAATTTTTTCTTGACTTCCATGAACCCAATAACTCTTTCCACTTCAATACTGTTTTTTTTAATCTTTCCCAGATTCAGGCAGGGGGATTTATACTTAAGTACTTATTAGATGCTGATTGATTGAATGAATAACCTCCTTTCCTCCATTTCATTTAAAGAATAACTATGTACATAACGAATGTTTAGTATATATCCTTAGACAATATATTTCCCCTGAACAGACTTTTTGTCTTTACGTATTGCGTATTATGTCATACATGGGAAGGTAGGTGGCTCAATGGGCAGAGTGCTAGTCTTGGCATCGTAAAGACTCATCTTCCTGAGTTCAAATATGGCCTCAAAAACTTACTAGCTGTGTAATCCTGGGCAAGTTACCTAACACTGTTTGCCTGAGTTTCCTCATCTGAAAAATGAACTGGAGAAGAAAATGGCAAATCACTCCAGTATGTTGGCCAAGAAAATCTCAAATGGGATCATGAAAAATTGGAAATGACTGAAATGATTGAACAACATTTTTCATGACTACCTTGCAAACTACAGATACTCAATTATTAAAGGAAATAATTCAATTATACCAAATTTGGAGTATGTGATGAGAAAAGGAAGGAAAAAATGAGGGAATGAGAGAAGAAACTGAGCTTCCTTCATACTTCATCTTCCCCCCTGCACCTTAACTAACTATATTGTCCAATCATTCACTTTCCCACAAAGATATGAGTTAGTCAATTTTGAGAACACCTCTAATCTCATTCTTGTCTTGTTTCCTTCTTGAGGTCTGGATTCCTTCTTGGGACATCATAATGATTTCCATAACAGCTCATGGTAACCTGTAATAACCAGAGTCTGAGAAGTGGAAGAAAGAAATTTTTTTAAGGTACCATATGGAGAAAATGGTTTCTAAATAGAATGATTCTTCAGAGTTTCCCAGGAGATGTCAGCACTAGGTCTTTAAAATAGCATTTTATAATGTCAGAAGATTTTTTTTCACACTAGGTATGTCATACAGTGACATTAAAAAATAAATAAGAAGGTTTTTTTTTTAATTTCCAACTATGAAATATTTTTTGAATAGTAGCTGTGAAACTTTTTTTGGCCAGTACATCAATCTGCATGCCCTCATCTGCCCCCCAAAAAATACTGAAAGACCCTGTTTGTCCATTTTGCCTCATTTTTCCTGCTTTGAATATTCAAGATTTACTGCAAATTTCTGGGGATTTCTTACATGCTGCAGTAAGGGTAGGGGGATGACTCTTTTTTTCTATGTATTGAAAAACCAGGATTAGAGAGAACTGGCTTTGTTGCTTAGGGTAAAGCAATCATCAATTTAGTGTCCAAAAGGATGTTTTTAAGTTCAATACCCTCTTTTTCATAAATAAGGAAACTGAGGCACAGAGAGGTAAAGTAACTTTCTTATTATCTATTACTCTGTGATCAAATGTAAATTTATTGAGCTTTTAAAAGTCTTCATAACATTCCCCCAGTCAACTTTTACAATTTTATCATAATTTACTCCCTTCCTTGTACATTATTTAATGACACCGGTCTCCTTGCTGTTTCATATACAAGGCACTTTTGTTTCCAGGCATTTTCACTGATTATCCTTAATGCCTGGAATTCTCTTCATCTTCTTGTCCACCTCTTGGTTTCCTAGGATTCCTTCAAGTCTCAACTAAAACACCAATTTCTGAAAGTAGCCTTTTCTAAACCCCATTAATCCTAATGACTTCCCTCTGAGATTATCCTCATTTTAACCTGTATCTATTTGCATACAGTTCTTTGCATGTTTTCTCTTCCATTATATTGCATTTTCCTTGAAAATAGGAACTGTTTATTTTTTGCCTTTTGGGAGGGGGGGATTCCAATCATTTAGCACAGCTTCAGGCATATAGTAGGTGCTTAATAAATGTTTTCTGACTTGACTTGATTTGCCCAGAGTTACAGTTACTAAGTATCTGAACTGGAATTTGAACCCAATTCTTTTTTTATTCCAAGCATAGCTTTCTATCCACTACTCCAGCACTGTTAGAAATTTTTGTTAATTCTTCAGTTCTTATAGCATCATTTGGATCAGAATAAATAAGACTATCTTCAGGCAATTAAGGAATCCAATTCCACAGAAAACACATAGGGAGGACACACTAACAGATATTTCTTAATATTAGAAAACTAGCACAGGAGGCATCACATTTGTCAGCAGAACTACAGATATGACTCTATCAATAATCCATGGCACTTTTGTATTTCCCAGCTGAGGCTATTATCCAGCTTTGGATGACAGCCTGCTTCAACTTCATCACAGGATCCACTGGGACAGAAACTCATAACTGGCTTTCAACCTAGATCCTTCTTATAAAAGGTAATAACCACAGCTAGGCAGGATAGAGGGATTATCAAAGTGCAGTAATGAACAGCAAAGTTTGTGGAAAGCAGTTTGACATAAACCTGACCAAAATAAAACCAAGCCCAAGGCAATAGTTCTTTAAATGCTTGCGGTAAACAGAAAATTGACACAATGTGAAAAGAAATTGTTTTGATGCTTTTAAGATTCAGACAACAGCTATAACTGGTTGACTCATTCATTATATTGAGCCAAAGAACCTCAACCCACCCTCCCCTAACAATTTTACAGATTAAGTAAAATACTATTAAGACAATATACCCCCAAATTGAACCCCCCTCAATATAATAATAATAATCTTCTTAGAATGTCTCCTCACATATCAACACATGTGAAAAATAAAATTATAAAAAAAATAAAATGTATTGAATTTAGCCAAAAAATAAGAATTATTTTTTTTTTATCTGTGGAAAAGAGCATGGTGTCCTGGTTCATAAGGGAGAGGGAGAGACAGAGAGACAGAGAGAGACAGATGCAGAGACAGAGAGACAGGCAAAGAGGTGGATATGTGTGTATATATCTGTGTGTGAGGCTCAAATGAGATAATAATTGTAAAGCAATGAACACAGTGCCTGGCACATAGTAGGCACTAAATAAATATTAGTTATTATTAAAATGGGGTTCATAGTAGCACCCAACATCTGAGAGTTTCTTGTGAGGATAATAAACAAAATAACAAAACAAATAAAATAATATTTGCAAAGCACTTAGCATAGTGTCCAGAACATGACAGGTGCTTAATAACTTGTTTCCTTCCTTTTCTTTACAGATATGCTGAAATCAAAAGAAAGCTCAATATCGCCCACTGCATCCCAGACCATCTCCAGTCATCCTAATCTGTATCTTGCCACTGGATCCATATGACTGAAGGAAAGAGTAAGGCTGGTGACTTTGCACAATCCTCACTCACTTAAATTCAATTCGTTTGCAAGTCATGGCATTACCTTCCTGATGTCATGGTCTTCTTCAGAAACAAAGGACAAACAACTACAACAAACAGAAATATCAGATGCTTTGAATTAAACTCTACTTTTTTCAGTGGATATACTCTAAGTTCATTTTCAACATCTAAGCAGAAATCAAATAAAAGGAAAAAAAGTGGAAAGCAGAAATTTAAAACTATTAAAACGGCTAAACAGTTTTGCTTAATAACTCTAGACATATACCTCTTTGTTGTCAGATTTGCTGACAAGTATGTGGCCATGATCTGACATATTTCTTGCATTACCTTGTAGTGTAACAATGGGAAATCAGTAAGTAAATGGTTGAGAACTTGGGGCAAATGGAACAAATTCCTGCCATGTCAATTACAGGTTCAGCTGTCTAAACATTGGAGGAAAATTTGCCTAACGTTACACCCTACATGGCACCCTTCCAACCTGCTCTTCTCTCCCCACCACACTGGCCCCCGCCAAAGGAAAGTAATGTCACCTTATATATAAAGAGACTGAAACCAAAAACTGAAAAATAACCATTTAAACAAAAATAATAGACTTTTTTTAGGAATTAGATTGATGGGAAGCTAAGCAGTAAATATTTCCAAAAGACACCTCTGCTATAAGTCCAATAAATCATATGAAAATAAAAATGAAAGTATACTTAAATACCAAATGTCTTTTGGGGAGTTTTATAAGTGATAGAATTTAATAAAAGACTTTAATTAAAGGCTAAAGAGTAGCTTTCTCAGGAGTCAAAAATAATCTCAACGTAATTTTATAGATTTATATAACTGAAATGAGCTTCAAAAAGTCATTTGGTACAACTTTTGACCTTCCTGCATGTGAACATTTAATCATCTAATACTAGTGGTTATTTTTCCTAATTTGAAAGCCCTCAAGAGGTCGAGTCCTTATGACTTTCCTAGATAGCCTGTTATGTCATTTAATTATTCTTACACTCAAAAAGTATTTTCTTATGTTTTTCCATACTCTCACCTTATAATAATACTCATTTTTTAAATTATATTTTAGGAAAGTAGTTTGGCTTAAATTCTGCATCTGATAGCACTTCTAGGCATATATGCACATGCAGACCTTTGATAGGATATAAGCTCATTGAGGACAGCATCTCTTTTATTTTTTTTTTATATTCCCACTACTGGGAGTAGTTCATAATACATAGCCAGTGCTTAATAAATGTGTGTTTATTGACTGATGTGTTACATTGTTGTATTCTTGAACATTTCTGGATAGCTCAATATTACTCTATAGAATATATATATATATATATATGCATATATATATAGGTGCTCTTCATATACATTCATAGTTCCTGCTACCAATTTTTAAATCTTTAACTAAAATTATGGCAATCAGAAGTATATTTTCTAGATAGCCCTGTGCTTTATGTTATCATTCCACTGAAAGAAGAAAATCAAGAAAGGCAGAGACAACCATTTCTTGACTGATGCTTCATATTTCTTGGTGCTCAAATGAACCACTCTCCCATTACTTCAAAATTAAACTAGCTACATGAGTAATGAGATGGTAAACAAGCATGAAAACAGAATTTTAAAAGCCTTTCTTGAAAAAAAAATGAAAATGCTTAGATAAAAGAAGTCATTGTGAAGCTCAAAATCAGCTGGTGAGGAAGTGAGGGAGCAAATAGATCTTCCTCATTCCCATGGAGAAGCTCTATCTATTTCAGTCTTAATGGGATAACTGTTTATACTTCACACTCCAAAGAGAATACATAAATATTTGGAAACCTAGTGGGCATAATCATTTAGGTAGTGCAGTTATTATGAATGAGAAGCTGTATGAGGCACTTATGGTGTGTATTGTTCACCCTACTAAAAAGGAAAATTGAGTCTGATTAAATGTATTTATGCATAGAAATCAAATAAAGACATGGAAATCATCCCTTTGAGCCTTAGAAGACATCCTTCCTCAAACGACCTGTTTCTAAGGGAATAGCATGATCCAATAGTCTGACTTACCTATCAAATTTTTCATTAACAAGAGCAAATATTTATTTTCAAAAACTTCTAACAGTACCAGTTCTATGGCTATAAAAGAAAGATATTTCTATATACCAGCTTAAAAAGAATAGTACTTTTAGATGAAATGAGTGGGGGGAAACTCCTCTTATATAACAATTTTTAAAGTTCTACATAAAATAATGAAGCTGAAATCTTAGCTAACACTATCACTCTACAGATGAGGAAACTGAGATCAAAGAGTTAGAGATGATGATGTTTTTAGGGGATTCCCCCCTCTATACTATACATGATTGTGATAGTATTTAGGAAAATAGTGCAACAACCAGATATTATAGTCACTATTATTGGAGAGACTGAGGGTGGTGGATAGCTTGAGTTGAGCTATAGTAGGGCTAAAGTCAATCGAGTATCTGTACCAAGTATAGCAGTAATGTGTTAGTCCATAAGGGGATCACCAAGCTGCCTAAGGAGGAGCATACAGGGCCAAATAAGAAAAATTAAACAGGTCAAGCTTCCATGCTTATCAGCTAGGGAATTAGGACCATGAATGGCCACTACAATTCCTGGCTAGAGAAGATAAGACATAAAAAAGAAAAAGACAGTTGTATAACAATAAAGTAAATGTCACTCCTTTTCGAGAATGTCTTCAAAAAAACGTTCAGGAGGGGAAGAGGTGAGGATGAAACCAACTTTCCTTGTGGTTCAGCAGAAACAGATAGAGTAACTAGCCAATTTCTATCATAAGAAACATGAAATTGAGGGGCGAGGGCCAAGATGGCAGAGAAAAGTCAGGGACTTTCTTGAGCTCGACCAAATTCTTTTCCAAATAACTTTAAATAATGCCTCAAAATAAATTCTGGAGTGGCAGAACCCACAAAACTACAAGGTGAAACAATTTTCCAGCACAGTAGGTCAGCAGGAAAGGCCTGTCTCACCAAAGTGAGAGGAAAGTGCAATCTAGGACAGCAGCCTGCACCTCATCAAACCATCAGGAGTCCTTGGGGATGACTGAATCATTAGGGGCAATGGCAGCTTCTGGAGCCCTCAGCCCACAGATACCAAGGGGTCAAATAACTGATCAGTAGGGGATACAGGGATCCATCTGCTGGAACTGGGTACAGGACTCTTGAATTTCCCATACTTGGATTCAGGTTGCAGTCCCAGGGCAAGGAGAAGCATTAGCACACCAGAGCTTGAAGCAAAATGGGGATAGGGGATTCTGGTCATAGTTCCAGGATAGAAAAGAATAATTGTGGTAACTGAGAGCACAGGCTAGGAGAGTAGTAAGCATGCCTTTCCTTAGACAATACTACCATGGAAGAACTAAAAACTTACAGACACCAGAACTAACACTTATTAACGTTATAGATAATTTTCTACTCTCTCTTCCCCCACCTCCATTTTACTGGTCAGGAAACTGAAACCCAGAGAGAATGGTATGTCCAACGTTACACAGAGAGTAAAGGGCAGAAAGAGAATTTAAACCCAGCTAGATGGTGCTGTGGTTAGAACTAAAGCACTTGTCCTGGAATTAGAAAGATCTTAGTTCAAATCTGGCCTTAGACAGTGCAACTCTGGGCAAACCACTTAACCACTATTTACCTCAATTTCTTCAACCACAATGTTGAGGGGATGCAGATAATAACACCCATATTGCAGGTTTGTTGTAAGGATCAAAAAATAATTTATTTCTACTTACCACATTTTCTGGAAAATGATAGGAACAATATAAATTCTTATTCTCTTCCTTTACCTTCTTACTTCAAGTCCAGCATTCTTTCCTCTGTAACATTCTGCCTCTCTATAATGTTTATTCAGATTTATATTCATGTTCTTAATGGAGCTTAAGTAGTTTAGGGCAAACAAATCTATCTATATCAAGTAGCTGTCTAAAAGTTTGCATTTAATGTTAATTTTTTAAAAAGAAAAGAAAATACGTATTTTTAAATCTCTAACAAAAATAATAGCACCATCTAGGAACACCATTTAGGAATACCTGAAGTTATAGGTAAGGTTTACTGATATGTTTTATCCCTTCTAATACTAGGAACTAATAAAGAAAATTCATTTTTTAAATAGCAAGACACATTCTTTCCTGAGGTTCGACAAGTTAACAGCAATACATATTTTTTTCAGTATTTTGATGTTTTGAAAAGTAGATATATAATTGGTGCACCTATCCATCAGTTTAAAACATAGTAAAATCACTCAATGTTTCTTGAATTGATTTGGTTGAAAAACTTTACATCCAAATGGTGGAAATAAATGACATTAGAATAATTTCTCTGGACTGATCTTCACACTTCATCTATTACAAGGTTTATACCTGAAGGATTTCTAGTTACATAAGAACTGTCATGGACAGAGCACCAGCCTTAGAGTCAGGAGGACCTGAGTTCAAATCTGACCTCAGACCAAACACTTGACTGGGCAAGTCACTTAACCCCAATTGCCAATAAATAAATAAATAAATAAATAAACAAACAAACAAACAAATAAATAAACAAACAAACAAACAAACAAACAAACAAATAAACAAACAAACAAATAAACAAATAAATAAATAAATAGAAAGAAAGAAATAAAGAAATAAAGAAATATCAAAACCTATGAGATCCCAAGGACAGGTCAGCACCGTAACTCTGAGACATCAGAGTAGAAATTTAGTGGCTTCATGTTAGAAAATTGGGACAGCTAGTTAGTACAGTGGACAGAGAACCAGGCCTGGAGTCAAAAAGACTCATCTCCCTGAGTTCAGATTTGACCTCAGCCAAATGACCCTGGACACGTCACTCAACCCTGTTTTCCTCAGTTTCCTCATCTATAAAATGAGCTGGAGAAAGACATAACAAACCCCTCCAGTATTTTTGCCAAGACAATCCCAAAAGGGGTCAAAAAGAGTTAGACACAGCTGAAAATCAACCAAAAAAGTTATTCAATAGTGGAATAAAGGCTACTTCATTCATTTTCCAGGCTATAATTTTTTTAAAGTTATTTTCAACATAGGGGACTCGGAATACCATGCCTTTCTTCTTTTTTCAGATCTTTTATATTTTGCCATCTCCCCTTAGAATATAAACAAGAATGCTCTTTCTGCTTTATTTGTATTCCTGAGGCTTACTACAGTGTCTAGAACATTATAAGCACTCACTAAATTCCTTTTGCTCATCGCCCTACCTGTTTCTAATTTCATATTCCTTCTTTGTCTCTTTCTCATATTATTTCTTATAGTTGTGTACATATGGATGCTATAACCTTACTTTACATAGCTCTTTCTATACTTCCTCAAATACTTTCTACTTTTCAGTTTAAATATATATATGTATATATATATATATATATATATAAAATCATTTATGATCATTTGAACCCCAATAAGGGCCAAAGCCTGAACTAATCAACCACAAGAAGCACCCCAACATAATAGATATGCTTTTTCTTTATTCTCTGAATGAACTAAGAATGCCCCTTCCTGTGTCAACAGCTGAAGCTAACTAAGAGCATTCTTCTGTTTATGACCACTAAAGCACCTTAGACCCAGAAGCTACCTTGAATGGTGGGACTTTTCTTATCTCTGTTAAACACAGATATCCTGGATCTATAATTTCAAATGACGCTTTGATATTCTCTTGTTTTATTGTATTTACAACCTATTCAATTAAGAAAATTCCTTTCCCATGTTATGGTTAAACATATATGGAGACCATAAATATGAGTAACACAGACATCCTGAATCATAGTTTAAATGTCCTCCTAAAATTGCTTGATGCAGTCAGAGTTAAAGCTCTGGCTCCATGTACATGTCACTAACTTAAGGGAATAAACAATATGGATTTATTTATCACCTAGTTTGATGCCTCTTTAACCAACTTTCAGGTTGACAATATATATATATATATATATATATATATTTCCTTTTAATATAACTTGTACAGGAATTAGCCAGTTGTTGAACATATACATTGATTTTTTTCCAAATAGAATTTACTTTTTTTTGTTTTTATAAGATATATACATATGCATATATATTCACATTAAGGTTACTTCAGGTTAAAATAATGTAAAGGTAAACACACGCAAGATTATTTTTCTGGTATAATTTGTATTATTTTTGTTTCCTTACATAAAGACCTGAATTGTCACACCTTTTTTAAAACAGTAGAACCTAGCTAAGTATAGAGTATTGCAAGTCGTTGAAGTGTAAGAATCTAAAACCTTCTCCTGTGGATTTCAGAAGCCTAATAGATTTTCAACACAGGTGAAAAAAAATATTGTACAAACCTGAGAGGCAAACAGCTCCAATACAAAATTCCCATAATCTTTTAAAATGAAGAAATAGAAGCAAAATATATGACAAATTTTTTTAAGACAAGATTAAAGTGTATCTAGTGAATACTTGATTAAGGTGCATTGTTGGGGCCTATTTTGAGAAGAGATACTTGATATGCTGTAATTTGAACTATGGAAGGAAAGACTGGTCCTCTTTAACCCGGAGTTGGAATGAAGCTTAAAGAGCATAGTATTTGTACTGGGGGAGAGGGGGCAAGAAGAGTCTGGGTTTGGGGAGGGAGGCTGGTCAGTTCTTATGAGTATGTACAAAGTGCTTGGCTGATATTTTCCCCATGAGGACTTTGGCACGTGTGTAGACATCGTATAACTGCTTTGTTAACCATGGGCCTAAGAGAAACCTCTTTGATTGGTTGCAAAGTGGAACTGACAATGAATTCAAAAGGCATTTTATTGTCCATATTCCTTCCATTTGGCTGACTTCTTTTTCCCTAGTTGTGTTCTAATGAAAGTAAAGAGGAAATTCATAAAGGAAGAAGCCTTGGGATTTCCCCATCTGAGGCTAATACGTATCCCATAAGCACAGACATTTTATTTTATTTTTTAACTTGCTGTGTATTCTTTTGTTTAAATAAGAAGAGTGGAAGTTATGACTATGCATTATTAAAGGTCAGGAGAGTGAGGCACCAGGAACTTCAGGTGTGGTACCAATATTGGAATTATCTCCCAGTCAGACCCCCTGTGAGACTCTAACAGTATAAAGGCGCTCAGAGACTAGGCCCAATGATAGCTGAGATAATGACTCATCTAGCTGTAGTACCATGTTTGGATGTAAACTTGGTTCAACCAAAACTTCGTTAAATATGATTTCAATCTCCCTAGTGACCAAAGTGGTATAGGGAAGAATGTGCCCCCTGAAGTATTGGGAAGTGTAATATTTAGATTTTTCTTCTTGTTCTATTTTCAAAGCGACTAATATTATTTGGTTAAATGAAACCACAACGCTAATAACTGACAGGTAAAGGTGGGGAGAACATAACCAAATGGTAGGTATGAGTAAAGCAGGTCAACATTATTTTCATATTCCTTCTCACACAAAGGGAACTATAAGTTTTGGTTAGCTCCTTCTCTTTAGCCCTGGCACAGCAAACATTTTTTTTTTCAAGTAAAATGGAAAAACAGTAAAGGAATTTAAAATTATAATATAGTATTTAAGAGTTAATGTGAAAATATATTTTAAATAAGTTTATGTGAAAGACAAAAAAAACCCCTCAAAACCCAAATAAATAAAAAACCTCTGTCAAACAGCAGATTTAGTCTTAAGAGTCTCCAAAATGGTCTGAATATGCAATGCCAGAATGCCACAGGTGCACACCATATGAGCAAAAAGTCACTGTCAGCCTACGATGAATTCTTGTCCATTAGGCATTCATCTCAACATGCCCTCCTGTATCTGATATATATATCTTAGTGTTTGAGATTTTAGCAGGTGATTTTAAGAAATTTAAAGACCACATGCAATGTGAAAGTGGTTGTGAAACAGTCAAAGAGTCTAATGAGGCAGCTAGCACAAGGTTAAATGAGATGGCATCGAGGGAGATTCCCATGCAAACTAAAAGGAATATGATGAACAGGTTTGTCTTCAATGTTATTGTGCTAGTAGTATAACTAGATGCTGAGAGTGTGCATTTTCATAAGTGAATTTAGTATCTCTTCTTATTTTTTTATTATTTTTTGGATTCAACCTGTGATTTCATCAATGTAGGGATCTTGGGGAAAAATTGCCTCAAGCAGTACAGATTGGGATTTTCTCTGCTGTTGAGACTAGGACAGCTGCCGAGACCTAGAGTATTCAGAGTGAGTGACATTTCCAGGATCACATAGCCATATGTGATGAAAGCAGGACTTAACCCTAGTAGGCAGTGATAAAAATTCTAAAAGCCATGAGGTAGTATAAGAATGTAATGAAATTATACAACAATAATGTTAAATAACAGAATTAATTAAAGAGCTAAAGAATGCATTAGCTCATATCTATTAAATTACTGTTGTAGAATAAAGATGTGAATAAACAATAGTATTTCTGAGAAGCTGCTTCAATTAAAACTTAACTATTCTTTTCCCTCCTGAGGCTTGTCAGACAGAGTCAACAGAAATGTTTTAAAAAGCTAAATCCTATGTAATCCTCAACACAATCTTGCTACTTAACCATGTAATCTTATATCTCCCCTTCCAGAGTACCAAGAAATTTAAGTATTTGTTTTGTGTTTCCTTTATCTTCCTTGCCCCCTAGACTTAAAACTTATGCTCATAATTGTTGAAATTGAATTTAAAATAGGAAGTTGTTGTTGTTGTTGTTTTTAGCTCAGAAGGAGTAACTTCACTAATGAGGAATTGCCATTTTTAGTTGCTCTTGAAGGAGTCTTTATTTCTGCCAAGAGGCAATGCTTTCCCAGCATGATATGGGTAAACAAATTGCATATACCCTTCTGTGAGGGGATTTGGAAGATTCAACAGTTTCAGAGGGGAGCCATCATAATTTTTTTATTAAAAAAAAATCACCACAAGATTAAAAAAAATATTTACCAACAATGCCGAGGAAGGGAGAAAAAAGTCTTAGAAATATCCTGTATTTTTATTAGTGGTTTTTACTGAAATTACCATGAACTGGATAAAACTGGAGTGTATTTTTCCCTGAGAAAATGTTTTATATCTCCCCAAGGACATGTTTATTGTGATCATTCCTGCACTAAGAGCACATCTTTATTGATTACTTTTGTAAACGTCAACAGAACTTGAAGATGGTGCTTTATACTTTTGGCCAAGGTGGGGATATATAGATATAGATAGATATAGATATAGATATAGATAGATAGATATATATGTACACACATACACATATACATATATGTACACACATACACATATACATATATATGTACACACACATACACATATACATATATATATATATACATATACATGTGTATATATATATACACATATATATAAAATACTGTATAAATGTCCAAATCTTCAATAGTGCTCCACTAATGAGAAGATTTCTTAATCCAATACTCAAGGTCTCCTCAGATTTTTCCCCCAGCTTATTTTTTCAAGTAAATCTCCTACTTCTTGCTTACACAAACTCTTCGTTCCCTCCATACTGGCTTGCTCACTGTCCCCCAAATATTTTTATTCTTCTCTGCTGTCTTATTTCCTCTTATTCTGAAAGCTCTCCCTAATTTCTTCTTTCCATCCAAATTTTCACCATCTTGCAAGGCCCAGATTAAATCAGTAATTCTTTTATCTCCTCATATCTGATGTATCATAGCCCACTTCTGAACTCTCAAGGCAATGACAATGGACTCTTTCTTCATTATCTTAAATCAACAAAGGAAATTATTTTTAAAAAATTTTAGTGTTTGTGTCATCTCTACCTAAACTGAAGATTCCTTCAAGTAATGAACTTTTTAAATCACTTTTCCCCCTCAATTCTACCCAGTTTAGCACAGTGCCTTCTGCATCCTAGATACATAGCAATATCTTTTTATTTGATGCATGATGACCTGGTAAATAGAAGTTTCCTCTTCATATTCTCCCAGAAAAGCTTTGAAAGAATTCAATGTATAATAAATCAGAGGTTCTTAACCATTGTATGTATGTGTGTGTGTGTGTGTGTTTGTGTGTGTATATCTATCTGTGTCTGTGTCTGTGTCTCTGAGGTAAAATCTATAGACTTCTCAGAATAATGCATTTAAATACATAAAATGAAATACATAGAATTGCAAAGGAAATTAATTACATTGAAATAAAGTCAGATAGACTGTACTCATTGACCTATCTGTTTTCTAAATCACAAATTCCTGCTGCTTCAATGATTGCATTTGTAGCCTTTACTTAAAGTAACAGAACTTAGGACTTTCTTTCCTTTTCATTATTATTAGTTTTATATAGTCAGTGCTTGCATTTAAAAACAATAAAAACATATGCTTTTATATAATGCATATGTATCAATAATAACACTCAAAATTCCTGGGAAAAAATACCCTCAGTTATGTGAATAAAGAGTTCCTGGAAACCCTGAAGTAATGAAAAAAATAAAAGGTGGGGGGAAAATCCTATGTATTACTAAATGGAACCACATAAACTGTATAGTAGAAACATGGTCTCATTTGGGCACTCACTCAATCACCTTTTCAGGAGGCAACCTAAGAAAGTCCACAGAGGTGAGCCTGAAGGAGAAGCAGTATTCATACAGACAAAGTTAGGTTCAAAACAATGAGACAATGCCTGAAATTACTGGCTTGCAGTTTATCAGGTTTACTTACAATGTTTTATTGTGTTCTGTAGCAGTGCACAAAATACAGCTGTTTAAATTATACATCATAATCATGCAACTTACAGATAAGCTAAATGAACTAAATGTTTATGCTGCTCTTCATCCAAGGAAACTAGATCAATGACACATTGATTTTGATGACACATATATCAGTGTTAAACTACTTTCTCTTTTGTAACGCATTGTTTTATTATATGTTAAATAAACCCTCACAATCGATAGGCAAGTGAACTTCATGACCTCTATCTATAAAACACAGAGGATCTAATTAGCATTAGAATTCTTTCATGGTTTCCTATTCTGTGGCCATTTTGTCTTTTTTCTTGTTTACAGTATACACACACACACACACACATACACACATACATATATATGACAAATTTATAAATGAGGACATAATGAAATGAAAAGTACTATTATATATATACATATATACATTATATATATATATATATATATCTCATACTTCATACATTTTTAACTTGATCACTATGAGAAAAAAATCTTGGAATGGTGGTGCCTAGGAAGAGCAAAAGGTACAGGAAAGAAAACAAATTCATATGTGAGCAAGCTAAAGTGTTCGAGAGAGAGAGCAAGAGAGAGAGAGAAACAGAAAGTGAGAAAGAGACAGAGACAGAGAGACAGAGACAGAAACAGAGGGAGACAATGGTGGAATAAAGGCAGGGACTCACCTGAGGTCTCCCCCAAATCCCTCCAAATACCTTTAAAATGACTCTAAACAAATTCTAGAGCAGCAGAACCCACAAAAAGACAGAGTGAAACAAATTTCCAGCCAAAGACAACTTGGAAGATCATCAGGAAAGGTCTGTGCACCAGTAAGAAAAAGGAGCACAGTCCAGCCCAAGCCATACCAACACAAACCTGGCCCCAGCAAACAGGAAGCAGGCCTAGGGGCAACCAAATCTCTCAGCAGTCATGGTTTCCAGATGTCTCACAGACACCAAACACAACTTAGAAGGTCAGCAGGAAAGGTCTGTCCTACCTAGGTGAGAGCAGAGGGCAGTCCAGCACAGGCCATGCCAGCACAACCCTTGCTGAAGCAAACCAGTAGCACTCTTTAGAAGTGTAGCAGCGGTGGCAGCAGCCATTTCTGGTAAGCCACAGAAGGTAAGGGGATTGAACAATTTGTCAGAAGGAGATTACAGAGGTCTTTTTGTCACCATAGACAACGAAGTAATGTCATTACTAAACATATATGCACCAAATGGTATAGCATTCAAATTCCTAGAGGAAAAGTTCAGGGAGTTACAGGAAGAAATAAACAGCAAAACTATACTAGTGGGGGACCTCAACCTCCCCCTCTCTGAACTAGATAAATCTAACCACAAAATAAACAAAAAAGAAGTAAATAAGGTGAATAGAATATTAGAAAAATTAGGTATGATGAACTGATGGAGAAAACTGAATGGCGATAGAAAGGAATATACTTTTTTCTTGGCGGTACATGGCACATACACAAAAATTGACCATGTACAAGGGCATAAAAACCTCACAATCCAATGCAGAAAGATAGAAATATTAAATGCATCCTTTTCAGATCATGATGCAATAAAAATTATATGTAATAAAGTGCCATGGAAAGACACACTAAAAAATAATTGGAAACTAAATAATCTAATCCTAAAAACTGATTGGGTCAAACAACAAATCATAGAAACAATCAATAATTTCATTCAAGAGAATGACATTAATGAGACAACATACCAAAACTTATGGGATGCAGCAAAAGCGGTTCTTAGGGGAAGTTTTATATCTCTAAATGCTTACATAAATAAAACAGAAAAAGAGGAGATCAATGAATTAGGCATACAACTAAAAAAAACTAGAAAAAGAACAAATTAAAAATCTTCAATTAAACACCAAATTAGAAATATTGAAAACCAAAGAAAAAATTAATAAAATTGGAATTAAGAAAACTGTTGAACTAATAAATACAACTAAGTGCTGGTTTTATTAAAAAACCAATAAAATAGATAAACCTTTGGTTAATCTAACTAAAAAAGAAAGAAGAAAACCAAATTGCTAGTATCAAGAATGAAAAGGGTGAAACTACCACCAAGGAAGAGGAAATTAAAACAACAATTAGGAATTATTTTGCCCAGCTATATGCCAACAAATTTGACAATCTTAGTGAAATGGATATATATTTACAATAATATAAATTGCCCAGATTAACAGAAGGGGAGGTTAAATACTTAAATAACCCCATCTCAGAAAAAGAAATTGAACAAGTCATTGTTGAACTCCCTAGGAAAAAATTTCCAGGGCCAGATGGATGTACATGTGAATTCTATCAAACATTTAAAAAACAATTACTTCCAATACTATATAAACTATTTGGTAAAATAGTTAAAGAAGGAATCTTACCAAATTCTTTTTATGATACAAATATGGTGCTGATACCTAAACCAGGAAGAGTCAAAACAGAGAAAGAAAATTATAGATCAATTTCTCTAATGAATATAGATGCAAAAATTTTAAACAAAATATTAGCAAATAGATTACAGCAACTTATCATAAGAATAATACACTATGACCAGGTAGCATTTATACCAGGAATGCAGGGCTGGTTCAATATAAGGAAAACTATCAGCGTAATCCATCATATCAATACCAAAACTAATAGAAACCACATGATCATCTCAATAGATGCAGAAAAAGCTTTTGACAAAATACAACACCTGTTCCTATTAAAGACACTAGAGAGTATAGGTAGAAATGGAGTCTTCCTTAAAATAACAAATAGCATCTATCTAAAACCTTCAGCAAGCATAATACGTAATGGGGACAAGCTAGAAGTATTTCCAGTAAGATCAGGGTTGAAACAAGGATGTCCATTATCACCACTGTTATTCAACATCACACTGGAAACGTTAGCTTTAGCACTAAGAGAAGAAAAAGACATTGAAGGCATTAGAATAAGCAAAGAAGAAACAAAGCTATCACTCTTTGCAGATGACATGATGTTATACTTAGAGAATCCCAGAGAATCAAGTTAGAAACTACTTGAAATAATAAACTTTAGCAAAGTTGCAGGCTGTAAAATAAACCCACAGAAATCATTGGCATTTCTATGTATTACCAACAAAGCCCAATAGCAAGAGATAGAAAGGGAAATTCCATTTAAACTTACTGAAGACATTATAAAATATTTAGGAGTCTACCTCCTGAAACAAACCCAGGAACTCTGTGAACACAATTACAAAACACTTTTCACGCAAATAAAATCAGATCTAAATAGTTGGAAAGACATCAGTTGCTCATGGGTAGGCCGAGCTAATATAATAAAAATGACAATTCTACCTAAGCTAATTTACTTATTCAGTGCCATACCAATCAAACCACCAAAAATTATTTTATAGAGTTAGAAAAAATAATAAGATTAATTTGGAAGAACAAAAGGTCCAGAATATCAAGAGAACTGATGAAAAGAAATGCAGGGGAAGGTGGTCTAGCCATTCCAGATCTTAAATTATATTACAAAGCAGCAATCATCAAAACTGCTTGGTACTGTCTAAGAAATAGAGTGGTGGATCAGTGGAATAGGTTAAGTATGCAAGACACAGTAGTCAATGACTATAGTAATCTATTATTTGATAAACCCAAAGACTCCAGCTTCTGGGATAAGAACCCACTCTTTGAAAAAAACTGCTGGGAAAACTGGAAAAGAGTATGGTAGAAACTAGGCATAGACCAAAATCTCACACCAGAATACCAGAATAAAGTCAAAATGGGTTCATGATTTAGATATAAAGGCTGATACTATAAGCAAACTGAGAGAGCAAGGAATGGTTTACCTATCAGATCTATGGAGAACAAAAGAATTCATGACCAAACAGGAGATAGAGAACATTATGAAAAGCAAAATAGATAATTTTGATTACATTAAATTGAAAAGTTTTTGCACAAACAAAGCCAATGCAACTAAGATTAGAAGGAAGGTAAAAAATTGGGAAAGAATTTTTACAACCAGTCTCTCTGATAAGGGCCTTGTTTCTAAAATATATAGAGAATTAAGTCAAATTTATAAGAATACAAGGCATTCCCCAATTGATAAATGGTCAAAGGATATGAACAGACAGTTCTCAGATGAAGAAATTAGAGCCATATATAGTCATATGAAAAAATGTTGTAAATCACTATTGATTAGAGAAATGCAAATCAAAACAACTCTGAGGTACCACATCACACTTATCAGAATGGCCAACATGACAAAACAGGAAAACAAGAAATGTTGGAGAAGATGTGGGAAAATTGGAACACTAATGCATTATTGGTGGAGTTGTGAAATGATCCAACCATTTTGGAGAGCAATTTGGAACTATGCCCAATGGGCTATAAAAATGTGCATACCCTTTGACCCAGCAATAGCACTTCTGGGGCTATATGCCAAAGAGATCATACAAATGGGGAAAGGACCCACATGTAATAGCAGCTCTTTTTGTGGTGGCAAAAAATTGGAAATTGAGAGGATACGCATCAATTGGGGAATGGCTGAGCAAGTTGTGGTATATGAATGTGATGGAATACTATTGTGCTAGAAGAAGTGATGAACAAGCTGACTTCAGAAAAAACTGGAAAGACGTGTATGGTCTGATGCTGAGAGAAGTGAGCAGGACCAGGAGAACGTTGTACACGATAATAGCCACATTGTGTGATGAATAATATTAATAAACTTAACCCTTCCTGGCAATGTAAGGATCTAAGACATCTCCAGAGGCCTTGTGATGGAAAATGCTATCCACACCCAAAGAAAAAACTATGGAAGCCAAATTGTTATTTTTTTCTCTTCTGCTGACTTTTGTTTCCTCCTTCTGATGGTTTCTCCTATTGGTTTTAATTTCTACTTACAACATCACTAATGTGAAAATATATTTAATATGAATGTAAATGTATAGCCTATATCAGATTGTGTGCTGTCTTGGGGAGGGTGGTGAGGAGGAAGGGGGAGAAAATTTTAAACTCAAAAGCATATAGAAGAGATTTTTGATAAATCAAAATAGATTAATAAAAAAATTAAATGGACCAAATGGAAAATGAGGTACAAAATCTAATAGAAGAAAACAACTCCTTAAAAATTTGAATGGGGCAAATGGAAGCTAATGACTCTATGAGAGAGTAAGAATCAATCAAACAGAAACAAAAGAATGAAAAAATAGAAGAAACATAAAATATCTCATTGGTACAACAATGGACCTGGAAAATAGATCCAGGAGAGACAATTTAAAAATTATTGATCTATCTGAAAATCATGAGAAAAAAAGAACCTGGACAACACCCTTCTGGAAATCATCAAAGAAAACTGCCTTGAGGTCCTAGGATCAGAGGGAAAATTAATCATGGAAAGAATCCACCTATCATCTCCTGAAAGACATTCCAAATTGAAAACACAGAGGAATATAGTAGCTAAATTCCAAAACTACTAGATCAAAAAGAAAATACTGCAAGCAACCAGAAAGAAACAATTTAAATATCATGGAACCACAGTCAGGATTATGCAGGATCTTTCAGCTTCTACAATAAAAGATCAAAGAGCATGGAATACAACATTCTGTAAGGCAAATGAGCTTGGATTACAACCAAAGATCAACTACTCAGTGAAACTGAGCATAATCTTTCAGGGGAGGAGATGAACATTCAATGAAATAGGTGACATTTAAACCTTCCTGATGAAAAGACCACAGCTCAACAGAAATTTTGACTTTCAAATACAAGAATTAAGAGAAGTATAAAAGGGTAAACTGGAAAGGAAAAAAAACATCATATTATCAATAAGAGCAAACTGTTTACATTCTTACAAGGGAAGATGACACCTGTAACTCTTAAGAATTGTAATGTCATTATTGCATTTAAAAAGGGGAAAACTTAGACAGAGGCCTGGGTTTAAGTTGACTTTGATGTGATGGTAAAAAATCTAATTAAGTGGAGTAAAGGGATTGCACTGGGAGAAGAAGAAAGGAGGAGGCAAACAAGTATAAATTACATCACATCAAAAGGAACAAAAGCCAAATACAGTAGAGGGAAAGAAGTGAGGGAAATGAAAATTGTTTGAACCTTCCTCTCATTACCTTTGGTTCAAAGAGGGAATAACACAAGCAGTTAGGTATAGAAATCTAACTTTCCCTATAGGAAGTAGAAAAGGTAACAGGAAAATTAAAGAGAGGGGGCTAACAGGAGGGAGGGCAGACTGAAGGTTATGGTGGTTGAAACCAAAACTCTACTGAGGAGGAAAAGGGAAAAAGGAGAGAAAAAAGTACACATGAGTGGGGAGGAGAATAGGATGGAGAGGAGGACACAGATAGAAATTCTAACTGTGAATGTGAATGGGAAGAACTCTCCCATAAAACAGAAATGGATAGCAGAGTGGATTAAGAACCATAAACCTACAATATGTTATCTACAGAAAACACATTTGATACAGAGGGATACTCACAGAGTAAAAAGTAAGAGGTTGGAGCAGAATATATTATGCTTCAGCTGAAATAAACAAAATAAAATAAAATAAAAACCCAGGAGTACCAATCCTGTCCTCAGACAAAGCAAAAGTAAAAATAGGTCTAATTAAAAGAGATAAGAACAGAAACTACATTTTGATAAAAAGTACCAGAGATAATGAAGTAATATCATTGCTACACATATATGCATCAAGTGGCATAGCAGCCAAATTCTTAAAGGAGAAGTTAAGTGAGATATAGGAAGAAATAAACAGCAAAACTATACTAGTGGGGGACTGCAACCTCCCCCTCTCTGAACTAGATAAATCTAACCACAAAACAGACAAGAAAGAAGTTAATGAGATCAATAAAATCTTAGAAAAGTTAAATATGGTTGGCTTCTAGAGAAAACCAAATGGGGACAGAAAGGAATATACCTTTTTTCTCATGGAACACAGCACCTACACAAAAATTGACAATGTACTTGGGCATAAAAACCTCACAATCCAATGCAGAAAGGCAGAAATATTAAATACATCTTTTTCAGATCATGATGCAATAAAAACTCCACGAAATAAAGGGCCATTGAAAGATAGACTAAAAATTAATTGGAAACTAAATAATGTAATCCTAAAGAATGAGTGGGGTCAAACAACAAATCAAAGAAGCAATCAATAACTCCATCCAAGAGAATGGCAATAATGAGACAACATACCAAAACTTATGGAATGCAGCAAAAGCAGTTCTTAGGGAAAGTTTTATATCTCTAAATGCTTATATGAATAAAATAGAGAAAGAAGAGATCAATGAATTGGGCATGCAACTAAAAAGGCTATAAAAAGAACAAATTGAAAATTCCCAATTAAATACCAAAGTAAAAATTCTGAAAACCAAAGAAGAGATTAATAAAATGGAAATTAAGAAAACCATCAAACTAATAAATAAAACTAAGAGATGGTTTTATGAAAAAAGCAATAAAATTGATAAACCTTTGGCTAATTTGATTAAAAAAAGAAAGAAGAAAACCAAATTACCAGCAAAAAAATTAAAAGGGTGAATTCACCACCAATGAATAAGAAATCAAAATAATAATTAGAAGCTATTTCGCCCAACTGTGTGCCAACAAATTTGTCAATCTTATGAAGTGGATGGATATTTAAAAAAAAATAAATTGCCCAGATTAATAGAAGAGGAAATAAAGTACTTAACCAAGCCCATTGCAGAAAAAGAAATTGACCAAGCCATCAATGAACTCCCTAAGAAAAAATCTCTAGGACCATATGGATTTACAAGTGAATTCTATCAAACATTTAAAGAACAACTAATTGTTATACTATATAAACTATTTGGGAAAATAGATGAAGAAGGAGTCCTACCCAATTCTTTTTATCATACAAATATGGCACTGATACCTAAAGTAGGAAGAGCCAAAACAGAGAAAGAAAATTATAAAGCAATTTCCCTAATGAATATAGATGCTAAAATTTTAAATAAAATATTATCAAAGAGATTACAGCAACTTATCTCAAGGATAATACAGTATGACCAGGTAGAATTTATACCAGGAATGCAGGGCTGGTTCAATAATAAGAAAACTATCACCATAGTTGACCATATCACCAACCAAACTAATAGAAACCATAAGATTATCTGAATAGATGCAGAAAAATCATTTGACAAAATACAACACCCATTCACATTAAAAACACTAGAGAACATAGGAATCAATGTTGTTTTCCTTAAAATGATAGATAACATCTATCAAAAACCATCAGCAAGCATTATATGTAATGGGAATAAACTAGAAGCAATTCCAGTAAGATCAGGGGTGAAACAAGAATGTCCATTATTACCACTGTTATTCAATATTTTGCTAGAAATGTTAGCTGTACCAATTAGAGAGGAAAAAAGAAATTGAAGATATTAGAATAGGCAAAGCAGAAACAAAGCTATCACTCTTTGCAGATGATATGATGGTATATCTAAAGAATTCTAGAGAATCAAGTAAAAAATTACTTGAAATAATAAACAAATTTAGCAAAGTTGTAGGATACAAAATAAAACCCCACAAACCACTGTCACTTCTATATATTACTAACAAAGCCTTACAGCAAGAGATAGAAAAAGAAATTCCATTTAAAAATTACTGTAGACACTATAAAATATTTGGGAGTCTACCTGCCAAGTGAAAACCAGGAACTATAAGAACACAATTACAAAACACTTTTCACACAAATGAAGTGAGATCTAAATAATTGGAAAAAAAATCAGTTGCTCGTGGGTAGGATGAATAAATATAATAAAAATGAGAATTGTATGTATACTAATTTACTTATTCAGTGTCATATTAATCAAAGTACCAAAATTGTTTTATAGAGCTAGAAAAACCAATAACAAAATTCATCTGGAAGAACAGAAAGTTCAGAATATCAAAGGAACTAATGAAAAACCAAAATGACTTGCATTCTTATAAATTTGACATAGTTCTCAATATATTTTAGAAATGAGGCTTTTATCAGAGACACTGGTTGTGAAAAGTCTTTCCCAGTTTTCTGCTTCCCTCTTAATCTTGGATGCACTGGCTTTATTTGTGCAAAAATTTTTGAATTTAATGTTATCAAAATTGTTCATTTTGCATTTCACAATGTTCTCTATCTCTTGTTTGGTCATAAATTCTTCCCTTCTCCATAGACCTGAAAGGTAAATGATTCCTTGCTCTTCTAGTTTGTTTATAGTTTCAGCCTTTATATCTAAATCTTGTATCCATTTTGACTTTACCTTGGTATAGGGTGTAAGATGTTGGTCTATGCCCAGTTTCTGCCAAAAATTCTTCCAATTTTCCCAGCAGTTTTTGCTAAATAGTGATTTTGTCTCCCAGAAACTGAAGTCTTTTGATCTATTAAAGAGTAGATTAGTGTAGTCATTGACTGTTGGGTATTGAATATATAACCTATTCCACTAATCTGCCACTCTATTTCTTAGGCAATACCAAGTCATTCCCCAAGTGATAAATGGTCAAAGGATATGAACAGGCAATGTGATTGATGAATAGTCCACTAAGTCCCCAATTATACATTTAATCATTTATCATCCATCTATTTAATCATTCATTCATTCGTTCATCCAATTACCCACCAAGACAGGAACAGAATTGTCATACCTGCTTACCACCACCCATATGTGCTAGCTCAGTGCTTGAACACTATGGAAATGATGAAGTACCTGGTTGCTTCCAGTCAGTCATATATACATTACTTAGTTTAAAATGCATCCAGCACTATGGAGTTGCAAAAGAAATCACCTTATGGATTATTAAATAGAAAGGGCTAATGGTGACTTAAAAGGGAGTAACTTGCTCTCCATTATATCTTCCTTTTCCTTGATATTCTGCAGAATCTATCCCAGTGTATCTCAGGAAAAGGGGGGAGAAGGTATCTGCTCTTCCCCCCAAACCAGATAGAAATGGTGACTGTTCCCAGTTAGCAGGCAAAGAAGAAGCTCAGCAAGAAGAAATAAGGTGAGTGTTTGTTTCCTTTTTTGAATTGTGTTTGTTCTTTTTAGAGTGTAGGTCTGATAGTTGTTTCTCAGCTCTTACCTTTCTCAATCTATTTCCTGCTTTTGAAATACCAACTTCCCTTTCCTTCTAAATTTACTCTTTTCTGGATTTTCATGATGTTACTGTCTTCTGGTTCTCCTCTCTGACTACTCCTCCATCTTCTTTGATTACTTCCATATCACACCCACTAACTGTGGGTGCTTTCTAATATCTGTCCTAGATCCTTTGTCCTCTCTACATTCTCTCTTAAAAATCTCATTAGTCCACATACATTTAATTATCTCTATGTAGAAGACTTTCATATTTATATATCCATCCGCAGTATCTTCCTTGAGCTTCAATCTTGCATTGCCAATTGCTTATTGGACACATTATACTCTGTATTTCAGAAATGAGTCAAGCACCAAAATCTTACTTTCTCCCCAACTTTCATATTTTTGTCTACCTACCATCCTTCCAGTACTACACCATACACATGTAACCATAACATTATCCTTGGATTCTCTGTCTCTCTCACTCATATAGCCAACCATTGCTGTTTCCAGAATGAGATGAGTTAATATTTGTAAATTGACTAGTATGGTATCTAGCACATAGTAGGTGCTTAATAAATACTTATTCTCTTCTCCTTCCCCTTCTACTTCCACAATATCCCCTCATCTGACCTGCACTGGCTACACTTCTGGAGGATTACTTGGTAATGACTCCAGCATTCTTAAGGAAGATGAGATCAGTTCCTGGAAAGGCTGGCAAGAGAAGATAAATTTTGAGAGAGACAGTAAAGAGCTAAGGTGAAATATATTGAAGCCTGTTCAGCAGTTTTGTAAACTGTTTTACATTCTAATCTTTAGTGTTTTAACCCCCAAGGAAAGAATAATAGTAATTATGGATATTAAGTTACTATCTATTAAGTTTTGTTAATGAGAGTTTTGCTTTGTGTTATATCTTATTGTGTATAGGATATAAATTCCTGCCTCATACCTGATTTATATTATATGTTGTGCACCTGTACGCTAATCATTTGGGGGGACAATTTAGATCAGTCAAATATGAACACTCTTGCCCAGGGTGGGAGTGTCGTGAGCCCAAAAGTACTAGAATAAAAGACTGATCCTTCTATTTGTTCAGGCTCACTCAGAAGTGAACCTGGGTCTGTCACTGCATGCATGGACCCAGAGCAGATGGATTCCCTTTATGAAGGAGGGAAAAGGCAGAGTATCACAGGCCCTTGGGACCAACAATATGTTTAATTATTCAACATATGAGTATATACGTCTATATGGATATATGTATATGTGTGTGTGTATGTATATGTATATATGTGTGTGTGAATACTTACATATCTGTGCAAGTATATACATTTACCCACATACATATCAATGCATGTATACATGAAGTGTCCCAAAAGTCTTAGAATAATTTTACTTTAATAACTTCAGCAGTATAATTGCAACAAATATAAAAAACAGCATTTGAAAAATTAGTTATGTAATTTTAGAAAACAAATGTTCTCATTCAGATTCAACATAACCATTGTAATGTGCTATACATTGCTCTAGTGAATTTTATAACTTTGTAAAAACTTTCATCAACTGTTGTTCAGTGACTGAGCATTTGTATAGTTTTATCATCATCTGAAGGATGAGGTTTTGATGCATAAATAACACAACTAAGGCATTTCTCTAAGTCTTTTAAAATGTCAAGAGTTTCTGTATAAGATTTGAATTGACCATTTGTTAACCTTCACAATTGAAACATGACTGAGCCATCTTCTTTTCCATTTATAAATTTTCTTGATCATCTCTTTTATTTCATATTTTCCATGCAAGTCTTTACTGGCTACATACATTATATTTTTTAAATTATTCAGAGATCATTATATTTCATGATTTGGTGTCATAATAGCACTGGTAAAATGTCTATGTGAAGATGAGTGTGTGTGTGTGTGTGTGTGTGTGTGTGTGTGTGAAAGAGAGAGAGAGAGAGAGAGAGAGAGAGAGAGAGAGAGGAAGAGACACAGAGAGACATAGACAGAAAGCTTCCAAATGCAAATAAAAATTGGCATTGAGTTTTGATACTTTAAGATATTTTGTCCATTTGATAAGTGTGAGGAAATAATCCAATGCTGTATTGATTTGCATATCTTTGATTATTTATAAGGTTTACCATTTTGAATGAATATTGATAATTTGATCCCTCCTTTTGGAAATTGATTATATGCTTTGAAAATTAATTTATTGTGGATTTGTAGCTACTTTTGGAATTTTTAGCAGTTTCTTTATATTTCAAGTTTTTAATACATCATATTTTCTAGAAAATTGTTCCCATTTTAAATTTTATTTTGATGTCTTTATTTTCATTGCATAGATTTTAAAAATAACAAATTCATATTCAAATACATATTTTCTCTAATCATTATCTGTCAAGTAGGAAAATAATTTCCCATCCATAACTGAGATAAGCTCATGACTCCATTTTCCCATGTGTTTTAAAATAGTTTGTCAGATAGAACCTCTTCTGTGGATTTATTAAGGCAAGAATAACAATTGTATTGGTTGAGACAGCATGTATATGTTGCAAGGAAATAAGTACTTTAGTGAGCTCACAAATCCATTACAGTATTTATGTACTTCACTGAAGTTGTAATCTGATGTCTAATCATGATGCAAAGGTATCTCTATCTTCATAGAGGTTCTGTTACCGTTGTAAAAGTTCAAGACAGACTTAGGATAGACTGGATACATAATCTTAGGAGTAGACTACATAAATTTGAAGCAGCCCATTACCAGAAGGCTGGTCAACAAGTAAACAATAATTTTGGTCATAGTAGATCATGACTGGATAATTAAGGTAGCAAAGAGTTGCTATCCACACTGATGTAATCACAGATTTTTTCACACATTTAAATTTATGAAAATTAACACGTTGTATACTTTACCACATGATTGGGTTTGTGTTTTCATTTAAAAGAACAAAGTTTGTGAGTGATACTCATAATGTCACTTTTACTTTAAGGTAAAGAATCCAGAGTACATTGTAATGTCATTAACAGTCATTCAGGGCAGAGATAAGATGGTAGAAAAAGATAGCAACTCCCTTGAGCCCTGCACAAAACCACTCTAAACATCTTTAAATAATACCATAAAACAATTCCTGAACATCAGAACCCACAAAAGAACAGGGGGGAAATAATTCACCAGCCAAAGACAACTTAGAAGGTCAATGGGAAAGGTCTGCCATACCTGGATGAGAGGGAAACACAGTTCAGTTCAGGCCATGCCAGCAAAGACCCAGTCATAGCAAACCAGAAACAGGCCTTGGGAGCCAGTGAATCTGATGTTCCAGTGACTGCTTCCAGAGCTTTCAGTCCACAGATGGTAAGGAGGTCAAACAACTGGTCAGAAGGAGATTATAAGGGTCTCTTTGCTAGCACTAAGGCAGGACACTGTTACTTTTTCCATATTTAGATCCAGGTCACAGTTCTGTGTGACCTGGCAATCCCAGGCAAAGAAGGGGCACGAGCACCTAAAACTTGTGGTCTCAGTGTAACAAGGACTTCCACTGTCTTAGTTCCAGGGCAGAAAAGAGTGCTTTTGGTTGCTTACAGGCTAGGAAAGGAGTAATCACACCTCTCTTTAGATCATACCACTTAGAAAGAACTAAAATCTTACAGGTCCCTAAAAGTACCTCTGAAAACAGCTGCACAAAACCATGAAACTTGGACCAGTGAACCCTCCACCCTGGAAGCACAACCCTACTGTAATAAAGAGTTAAAAGTCAAGTAATAAGCTGAGAAAAATGAGTAAATGGAAGAAAAAATTCTGACCATGTAAAGTTACTATGGTGAAAAGAAGATTAAAATACACACTTAGAAGAAGATAGCAAAGTCAAAGCTCCTACATCCAAAGCCTCCAAGAAAAATATGAATTGATCTCAGGCCATGGAAGAGTTAAAAAAGTAATTTGAAAATTAAGTAAAAGAAGTGGAGGGAAATTGGGAAGAGAAATGATAGCAATGCTAGAAAATCATGAAAAATGAGTTGATGGCTTGGTAAAGGAGACACAAAGAAAAATGCTGAAAAAAATAACACCTTAAAAAACAGACTAGGCCAATTGGCAAAAAAAAAAGGCACAAAATTTCAGTGAAGAAGAAACTCCTTAAAAAGTAGAATTGGCTAAATGGAAAAAAATAGGTACAAAAGGTCACTAAAAAATAATAATTCCTTAAAATTAGAAATAAGCAAATGGAAGCTAATGACTTTATGAGACATCAAAAAAGATAAAATAAAACCAAAAGAATGGGAAAAAATGTGAACTATCTCATTGGAACAACAATTGATCTGGAAAATTGATCAAGGAGAGATAATTTTAGAAATTATTAGACTACCTGAAAACCGTGATCAAAAAAACAAACAAAAACAAAAACAAAACATAGACATCATCTTTCAAGGAATTATTGAGAAAATCCTCTGATAGTCTAGAACCAGAAGGTAAAACAGAAATTGAAATAATACATCAAGAAAAAGATTCCAAAATGAAAACTATGAGGAATATTATAGCCAAATTAAAGAGTTCCTAGGTTAAAGAGAAACCATTGCAAACAACCAGAAAGAAACAATTCAAATATTGTGGAAACAAGATATAGCAGATTCTACATTAAGAGTTCAAATGGCTTAGAATATGATATTCTGGAGGTCAAAGGAGCTAGGATTAAAACCACGAATCACCTATTCAACAAAACTGAGTATAAACCTTCAGGGGGGAAAATGGACATTCAGTGAAATAGAGGACTTTCAAGCATTCTTGATGAAAAGACCAGAGCAGAATAGAAAATTTGACTTTCAAATACAAAACTCAAGAAAAGCATACAAAGGTAAACAGGAAAGGGACTTAATAAGGTTAAATTTGTTCCATTCCTATGTGGGAAAATGGTACTTATAGCTCATAAAGACTTTCTCATTATTAGGGATGCTAGAAGGAGTGTATATAGACAGAGGGCACAGGTTTGAGTTGAATATGAAGGGATGATAACAAAAAATAAAATTAAAGGGTGAGAGAGGAATGTCCTGGGAGAAAAGGAAAGGGAGTAGAATGGGGTAAATTATGAGACATAAAAGAGGCAAGAAAAAGCATTTATAGTGGAGGGGAAGAGGGGGAAATGAAGGGGAGTGAGTGAACCTTACTCTGATCAGAATTGGATCAAAAAAAGCATAACATACACACTCATTTGGTTATAGAAATCTATCTTACCTTACAGGAAGGTACAAGGGGAAGGGGATTATAGAGGGGAGTGATAGAGAAAGGTCAGGTTGGGGGAGACAGTAGTCACAAGTAAGACACTTCTGAGGAGGTATGGGGTGAAAGAAAAGAGAGAATAGAAAAAAAGGGGAGAAGGAATAGGATGGAAGGAAATACAATTACCAATAGTAACTGTGAAAAATATTTTGAAGCTTGTTTCTCTGACAAAAGCTTCATTTCTCAAACATATACAGAACTGAGTCAAATTTACAAAAATAAGAGCCATTCCTCAATTGATAAGTGACCAAAAGGTATGAACAGGTTTCAGAGGAAGTAATCAAAGCTATCTATAGTCATATGAAAAATGCTTTATCTCACTATTGACTAGAGAAATGTCAATTAAAACTATTCTGAGGTACCAACTCATACCTATTAGACTGGCTAATAGGACTGAAAATGAAAATGATGCATAATGGAGGCGATATGGGAAAAAGAAGAAATTAATGCATTGTTGGTGGAGGTGTGAACTGATTCAACCATTCTATAGAGCAATTTGGAGCTATGCCCAAAGGTCTATAAAACCATGCACATTGGTTGACCTAGTAATATCACTACCAGGTCTGATACCAAAAGAGATTAAAGAAAAAAAAAAGGAAAAGGACCTATAAGTACAAAAATATTTATAGCAACTTTTTTTGGTGGCAAAGAACTGCACATAGAGAGGATGCTATCCACTGGGGAATGGTTGAATAAACTGCGGTGTGTTATCATTTTTATTAATTTACTTTTCATTTTCAACATTTGCTTCCATAAGCTTTTGAGTTTTAATTTTTTTTTTCCCTCTCTACCTCCCTCCCCAAGATGGTGCACAATCTGATATAGGCTATACATATACATGCCTATTAAACATATTTTCTTGTTTTTTTTAATCAGGGCTGATATTTATTCTAAAGTACTTATAAACTGATGCTGTGTCATATTATCAGTTGAAAGTCCCCACAATTAAGTCTCCTAAACTTGCATATTATGTCCCTTTACCCAAGTGATTCTCTAGTATACCTGCACATAATACTCAGAATCCATTTACTAAAGTAAGTAAACTACCTGGGATCTCCTCCACCTACTTTCTAATAAATTTGTCATAATACCATACCAATGTTTTTAACTCTTTAAACAAACACAGTTCAACAGTCAAAGTAAAACTACTAAGAGGTGACAATGGAAACTCATTTCCATTTGGATAGACTTCATTCACTTTTCTTTTAAATAGTCAGCATAAAAATGGACAAAAACAATTGTTTTTAAAGGATTTTAAATGTGAGATTTAGTTTTTATTAGTTATTCTGTCACTAATCTTGAGACATTTTTCACCCTTCTATTTTTTTTAATTAATTAATTTATTTTTAGTTTTCAACATTGACTTCCACAAGATCTTGAGTTCCAAATATTCTTCCCATTTCATCCCTTTCCCCACCCCAAGATGGCATGCATTCTGAATACTCCTTCCCCTAGTTCACCCTCCCTTTTATCTCTCCCCCCTTCTCTTATCCCCTTCCCCTTCAATTTTCCTTTAGCACAGGATAGATTTCAATACCTCATTTCCTGTATACTTTGTTTACCAGTTGCATGTGAAAACAATTTTTTAACATTTGGTGTTAAAACTTTGGGTTCCAAATTTTCTCTCTTCCTCCTTCCCCACCCACCCTCATTGAAAAGGCAAGCAACTCTATACATGTTATACATGTGCAGTTATGCAAAACACTTCCATAGTAGTCATGTTATGAAAAACTAACTATAAGTCCCTTAATCCTGTCCCACCCTCCAATTATTCTATTTTCTCTTCTGACCCTGTCCCTCCTCAGAAGTGTTTGCTTCTGATTACCCCCTCCCCAAATCCGCCTCCCCCTCTATCATCCCCCTGCTGTCTTGTCACCTTCTCCCTCTCTTGTTTTCCTGTAGGGTAAGGTATATTTCCATACCCAATTGAGTGTGTATGTTATTCGCTCCTTAAGCCAAATCCTATGAGAATAAGATTCACTCATTCCCTCTTGCCTTCCCCCATTTCTGTTCCACTGTAAAAGCCTTTTCTTGTCTGTTTTATGTGAGATAATTTACCCCATTCTACCTCTCCCTTTATCCTTTTCCAGTATAATCCTCTCTTACTCCTTAATTTTATTCTCCAGATATCACCCCTCATCTTCAACTCACCCTGTACCCTCTACCTATCATCTATCTATCTATCTATCTATCTATCTATCTATCTATCTATCTATCTATCTATATACATACATACACATAATTTTTTCCCTCCAACTACTCTAATACTGACAAAGGTCTCATGAGTTACAAATATCATCTTTCCATGCAGGAATGTAAACAGTTCAACCTTAATAAGTCTCTTATGATTTCTCTTTCCTGTTGACCTTTTCATGTTTCCCTTGAGTCTTTTATTTGAAAATCGTATTTTCTATTCAACTCTGGTCTTTTCATCAAGAATGCTAGAAAGTCCCCTATTTCACTAAATGTCCATTTTTCCCTGGAAGGATTATACTCAGTTTTGTTGGATAGGTGATTCTTGGTTGTAATTCTATCTCCTTTGCCCTCTGGAATATTATATTCCATGCCCTATGGTCCCTTAATGTAGAAGCTGCTAAATCTTGTGTTATCCTGACTGTGTTTCCACAATACTTGAATTGTTTCTTTCTGGCTGCCTTGACCTGGAAACCCTGGAATTTGGCTACAATATTCCTAGGAGTTTTCCTTTGGGGATCTCTTTCAGAAGGTGATTGGTGGATTCTTTGAATTTCTATTTTGTCCTCTGCTTCTAAAATATCAGGGCAGTTTTCCTGGATAATTTCTTGAAAGATAATGTCTAGGCTTTTTATTTTTTTAATCATGGCCTTCAGAGAGTCCAATAATTTTTAAATCCTCTCTCCTGGATCTATTTTCCAGGTCAGTTGTTTTTCCAATGAGATATTTCCCATTGTTTTCTATTTTTACAGTCTTTGGGATTTGTTTTACAGCGTCTTGATTTCTCATAAAGTCACTAGCTTCCAATTGCTCCATTCTAATTTTTAAGGAACCATTTTCTTCAGTAAGCTTTTGGACTTCCTTTTCCACTTGGGAAATTTTGTTTTTTAGGGCATTCTTCTCCTCATTGGCTTTTTGGACCTCTTTTGCCATTTGGGTTAGGTTATTTTTTAAGGGGTTATTTTCTTCAGTATTTTTGGGGGTCTCCTTTAGCAAGCTGTTGATTTGTTTTTCATTATTTTCTTGCATTATTCTCATTTCTCTTCCCAGTTTTTCCTCTCCTTCTCTTACTTGTTTCTCAAAATCCTTTTTAAACTCTTCTATTGCCTGGGACTGATCTATATTTTTCTTGGAGGCTTTGGATGTAGGAGCTTTGACTTGTTTCCTTCTGGTTGTATGTTTTGATTTTCTTTGTTACCAAAGAAAGATTTTATGGTCTGACTTTTTTATACCTTTGTTTGCTCATGATCCCAAACAATTACTTGAGTTTTAAACTCTTTGTTAAGGTAGGGGTCTGCTTCCAGTGTGGAGAATGTACTATCCCAAGCTTTGGGTGTTTCGTGCAGTTGTTTTCAGAGATACTTCTAGGGACCTGTAAATTTTCAGTTCTTCCAAGGTGGTAAGATAAGAAGTGAGGTGTTTACTCTTTTCCCAGCCTGTGCTCTTGTCTATGAGTGACCAAAAGCACTCTTTTCTGCCTTGGAACTGTGAGGAGAATTTCTTCTCCACCACTCAAGCTCCACAATGCCAGCAATCCTCCTTGCCCCAGGACCATCACACAGAACTGTGACTCAGATCCAAGCATGGGCAAAGCAAGAGAATCCTGCACCAGTAAAGAGACCCCTGCAATCCCCTTCTGATCATCCACTAGGTTCCCCCTCAGTCTTTGGTCAGGAAACTCTGGAAGTAGCTGCCACCCCAGGGCCATGCATGGGCACTGGGTCTGGGACTGAGCTTCTCTCTTACAACAGTCACAGACTTTTCCTATTAACCTTCTTAGTTGTCTTTGGCTTTCATATGTTGAGAAGTCTGGAAACCGCCACAGCTGCCTGTGATTCAGTCCTCTGAGGCCTGCTCCAGGTTCTCTGAGGTCTGGTTTGTCTGTGCGCCCATGCCAAACTGCATTCTTCTCCCTGCCCAGCACAGTAGACCTTTCTGATCAACCATCCAAGTTGTCTTGGGCTGGAAATTTCTTTCACTCTGTCTTTTTGTGGGTTCTGCTGCTTTAGAATTTGTTTACAGCCATTTTTACAGGTATTTGGAAGGGTTTGGGGGAGAGCTCAAGCAAGTCACTGCTTTTACTCTGTCATCTTGCCTCTGCCTATTAAACATATATTCACATTTGTCATGTTGTAAAGAAGAATTAGAACCAGTAAGAAGAACAACAGAAAAGAAGAAACAAAACAAAACAGAAGGAAAAAAAGAGGAAACCATATCCTTCAATCTGTATGCAAAGTCCACAGTTCTTTTCACTGGATATGGATAGCATTTTCCATCATGAGACTTTTGAAGACATCTTAGATCCTTGCATTGCTGAGAAAAGGTAAGTCTATCAAAGTTATTCATCACACAATGTGGCCGTCACTGTGTACAATGTTCTTCTGGTTCTGCTCACTTCACTCAGCATCAGTCCATACATGTCTTTCCAGGTTTTTCTGAAGTCCTCTTGCTCATCATTTCTTATAGCACAATAGTATTCCATTACATTTGTATACCACATCTTGTTCAACCATTTCCCAATCGATGGGCATCCCCTTAATTTCCAATTCTTTGCCACCACAAGAAGAGCTACCATAAATATTTTTGTACATGTGAATCCTTTTCTCATTTTTATTATCTCTTTGGGACACAGCCTGAAAGGTGCTGTTGCTGGGTCAAAGGGTATGCACATTTTTATAGCACTTTGGGCATAGTTCCAAATTATTCTCCAAAATTGGTGGATCAGTTCACAACTCCATGTGGTGTGATATTATGATGGCATACTATTATGCTATAAAAAAGGACGGGCCAGATGCTCTCAGAAAAAACCTGGAAAGACTTAACATGAGCTAATACAAGGTGAAATGTTTTATATACAAAGTAACAAGATTATTATAAGATGATCAGCTGCAAATGACTTAGCTATTCTCAGCAATACAAAGATCCAAAATTACTCTGCAGGACTTATGATGAAAAATGCTATCCATCCCTAGAGAAAGAACTGATAGTGTCTGAATACAGATTGAAGCATACTTTTTTTTTACTTTATTTTTCTTGAGGTTTTATTTTCTTTTGGTCTGTATTTACTTTCCAACATGACTAATATGGAAATATGTTTTGCATGACTACATATGTAAACCCTGTATTGAATTGTTTGCCTTCTCAATGATGGCGGTGCGGAGGGAGGAAGGTAGAGAATTTGAAACTCGTAGTTTCAAAACTGAATGTTAAAAATTGTTTTTACATGTAATTGGGGGAAAATGGAATATTTAAAGGTCTTGAGGACACCAGTAATTGTTGGTAATCTTATAAGAAAGTGTGATCCCCACTTTTTCCTGATAGTAGTTAAAAGTTATCTCGGGAAAAAATAAATGGACTAATAAAAGAATAAGTGAAGGGATCAATGAATTGATGATTTAAAAAAAATAGTCTCTTAATATGTGCCAGACACTGGGCTATACACTCGACTAGGGATACAAATATAAAAGCAAACAAAACCTCTGTCTTCTAGGAGGTTACATTCTAATAGAAGGTGTCAAAACTGATAGGGGAGTAGTATTCAAGGAAGAATATTTAGGTTTGGGAAATTTGAAAAAAAAAACTATTATAAGAATAGTGAGTGGAAGCATAAGGAACAAACTTCTTTAAACCACTTGCTATACTCAATCAGAGTTGCCCTTCATTGCCCTTCAACTCCAGGATCTCATGTCTGTTAGGTACATGAAAGGTTATGTTTCATTATATTCCTTATATAAAGCCCATAATTTTAAGTGCATCTGAGGGATTCCAATTTTGATTATTATCAAATACATAAATAAAAATGGCTTCTCAATTGAGGAAGAATAAAAAATATTTCTGTAATGAAACTAAAAGAATGTTAGGTACAAACAATGCCTTATGTTGATCTGATATAGCCTCTAAATTTAATAGAAACTAATATACTAAAGGTATGTCCTTCCTATTACATGCTTCAAAGAGAAGATATTAAAAAAAAACTTAATCATATAAATCACACAGTTACCATTTAAAATGCAATTCTCATAAGGCTATAAGATAGAAACAATAGGAGACCTGGTGATAAAAGGATCCTTAAAATAAAGTTCTTTTGAAGCTGAGATGCAGACAGATGTACTGAGACCATCAAAATAGATCACATAGTTAATGAAGTTTATCTATTGCCTTATTCACTATCAGAAAATGATTTGTGGTTAGTTACTCATCAAATGACATTTAAATGCCAAGGCATAGGAATAACAGCAAGGAAGAACATAAGTTGGGCAAACTGTTTTTTTTTTTTAATCCAAACTAATTTTTTATCCTTGTTGCAACAACAACAACTAAAAAAAAAAAAAACATTTATTAAGGGCCTAGTTTGTGTAAGGTACCATCCTGGGCACAGGGGACCCAAAGACACTAGTTAAATGGCTAATTTTCTATTTAGAAGGCATAACATGTACAGTAATAAGTAAAAACCAGGTAACTGGAGGAATGAAAGCATTAAAATATAGACCACTTTACCAATTTGGTTTCCTAGAGTTCTGAACAAAAAAAAAATAATAAAAGGAGTAAACATTTTCTTATTAGTTGGAAATGTCAATTAAATAAAGGAAATGTAATGATATAATAATATCTAGAATTTATATAGTGTTTTAATGTTTATTATGTTATATATATGAATATCTATCTATATTACTTCATTGATCCTTACAACAATCCTATGACATATATATTGTTATAGACATTT